>NC_135236.1:314937349-315240380 GCF_051348905.1 Ranitomeya variabilis
GAGGCGGAGCCAAGAGCTAGAGGCGGAGCCAAGTGCAGAAATGCAGGAGGCGGAGCCAAGAGCGGGAGAAGTAGAACTGCAAGGAGCGGAGCCAGGTAGAACCGCAAGGAGCAGAGCAAAGTAGAACCACAAGAAGCGGAGCTGCAGAGTGAGAGCTGAGCGGAGCAGCATAGCAGGGCCATAGAGTGCGGAGCAAAGTGCAGAGCAAAGCTACAGAGAGCAGAGCTGAGAGCAAAGCCGCAGAGTGCAGAGCTGAGAGCAGAGCAAAGTCGGAGTGCAGAGCAAGACACAGAGTGCAGAGCAAGGAGCAAAGCAAGGTCGCAAAGAGCAGAGCCAAAAGCAGAGCAAAGCAAGACACAGAGGGCAGAGAAGAGCAAAGCAAGACACAGAGTACGCACAGCAGAAAAAGCAAACCAAGACAGGGATATAAACGGACACAGGAACAGGACTAGACTAAGACAAAGTCAGGAATGAGACAAGGCACAGAGACATGGACACAAGCCAGGGTACGACGCCCCTCTGGGTGGCAGACATAGGCCAGGGTACGAAGCCCCACTGGGTGGCTACACAGGAAACAGACCAGGGTACAACGCCCCTCTGGGTGGCAGACATGAGAGTAAGAGAGACAGGGCCTGGCACCTCAGCAGCTAAGAACTGACTGAGGGAGTAAGTTGCACAGGCCCCCACCAACGGGTGGGGATGTCTTAAATACAGGAAGCCTCATGGCGATTGGCCAGGGACACCTTAGCAAGGTGCACATAGTCTCTATAAGAAACAGGAGTTGCCGGCGCCGCCCCCCTATGCACACAGACAGAGCATGCACAGAGCAAACAGCAGACATGAGGCACAGAGCATGGAGCTGGCAGCAGAGAGAAGTCACAACAAGGCCCAGAGAAGTAAGTGAGTTTGAGTGTAATGCAGGTGGGGGATGGGAGGCCATGCAGTGATGACAGCAGAGTTGTTACATATAGTTTGCAAGTTCAAAGTTGGACCACTAGCTACACTACCTGGATGTGGCAGGAAGCGGAAGCTATCACCAACTGCAAATAGATTTCTGAGAAGGTAGGGAGTAAAAAACTCAAATTACTGAAAAATACCTGGAGCAAGATTTGTTGGCAGCAGGAATTGAGGCATCAGTTTGCACAGTAAGGAGCGTACAAAACAATGATGGACTGCATAACTGAACTAAGATCAAAACTAAAGATGAGCTGATTGCCTCAATCATCACCGGTCCACTATCCAGTTCATGGAGAGAAGCTGCACGATTTTCCTGAGCTTCTGAGTTCCCCGGTGCAGTGTTAAATTTGCTTACTTGGCATGACATAATCTATGCTGCATGCAACTCATAGGGAATATCTTGTCATACCAGCAAATCATAAGCCGAACTTGGGATCCCAGAGGGTAAGGAAATTCACTCAGCTTCCGTCCACAACCTGAGAGTGCTGACCTAGTCCATGGACCAAGTTGTGCAAAGTGATATGTTCATCTCTACTCAAAACAATGTGAATACGCCACAAAAATTTAGGGATTCTATTCTGTGGAGTGCAGAAAGAAAACTGGAACTTTTTGTGCCTCTAGACAAGTGTCTGAAGGAAGAATAAAGCAAACACCGAGAATAACACCCTGCCTATTATAGAAATTGGTGGTGGCTTGATGATGCTCTTTGGCTACTTTGCTTTCTCTGGCACTGGAGGAAACCTGCAGAATGTAGTTGGAAAATAGGATTCAATCAAATTTTAGGAAATCGTTGGAACAAACATCATGCTTTCTGTGATGAAGAAAAAGCTTAAGCATCATTGGACCCTCCAATAGATTAAAGATCCCAAGCATACTGCAATGTCCATCAATGCATGGTTTCGAGAGCCTTGAAAGGTTCTAGAATTGCCCTCATAGTTTCCTGACTTGAACTCCATAGAAAATCTTTGATGGAATTTAAGGAAACTGGCAAAGGTTCCTTAGAAATGTTTCCAGAAATTCGTATCTCTCTGTGTATCTCGCTTGCAGTAGGTCATAACAGCCAAAGGTTGCTCTACTAAGTACTACAGATGCTTGTCATGAAGAGGTTGAATAATTCTAAAAAGTCACTAAAATTGGTATTTCGTGTGGAATTTGGAGAAACCACTTGTTCTATTTGAAGTGTTGAGCCATTTAAATTGTTCTTGTTAGATTGGTTTATTGCAGACAACAGGAAATTTGTACATTAGTTATTAAAGCTTATATGCAATGGAGTTGAATAATTTTGTTCATAAATGTAAATTTGTTGCAAGGAATGTACTAAGTTGGATACAAATAACATTTGATTTCTGATATTTACACTAGAAAATCTCAAGTATGACCATCTGAAATACCAAGATTACTCATTGAGGCTAGTACAATAAAAAAGCAAAAGGTACTGAGAATTAGAATGTAAACTTGATTTAGAAGTTAAATAATGTTCATGAAGTTCCCTTTTATTAGTTATATTTAATTCACATATAAATATTCTTCTATGATAAATACCAGTGTATTTTAAATTAAGAGCTGCATAACTGGCACACAATGTATAAAACACAAATTATATGACTGCAGAAATAATTTACTGTGTAGGGCACTTAGATAGTTGTCACACAGAATTCAAAGTAGTCAGAGAGACATAAACATTCAAGAAAGTCTAAAACCTATAGGAATGACTAAACAGAATATACAAACATTGGAAACCACAGAAGTCTCCCCGGACCCTGCTGGTCCAATTATGTGGTCACAAATTATGGAACACACAAGTTGTAACAACAATCAATAAAAATGTTGTGGTTTTATTAGATACTCGTACTATAAGATACTCTCATGTGTTACATAACCTGTGTGTTTTAGAAGTACAAAACCTAAATAATATTTTGCCAAATATCTTTCTGCTTGTACAAAGACCTTGGTGTCCCCTGTAATTGCTTTCTACCCCTCCTTTCAAAGCGTTCCAGAACTTCTGTACATGATGGCTTACAGTGACCACTGGCTATGATCCGCTGTGAGCAATTTCCCCCGTGTCTTGGCCTGCTTCTCATTATGATGGTTTTATTATATTCACTGATTACCTTTGTTTATTTAGATTCCAATTGGCATCATCCAAACAACATACATATTTTGTCTGCCAGCCATTTTTCTACTCATAATTAATAACAGATGTATATAGAAAGTATGAGAAAACCTTCAATGTTAATGTCCAGTTCTCAAGTCACACATATTACAAATAAGAGACTCTTGATTGTTTCCAGATGTAGTCATGACCCAACTAGCTCTTTTACTGAGGGTGCAAAATGTTGAAATTTTTTTTTCTTTTTCATTTGCTTTGTCTGTACACTCCTTTTTCATAGATGGCTCAGGTTCAAGCAGTCATGCCACTATAGCAGCTGACGTGATCTGGTAAATTTCTCTTTTGTGCCTTAAGGTTAGAGTACTAATAGATTTTTGGAAAACTTGTTGAACTTAGCAGAACCAACCGATTCTGGTCAGTCATACTCTAATGTGCATGGGTGCCTCATAACTCTTCCCTCATGGCAGATGCTGGGGAACAAAAAAATAGGAAGTTGTATTTCAATAAAGCTAATCTCAAGGAAGCTAAGGCACCACCACAAGTGTCTAGGTGCAAATTAAAGCCCCTATACACTAAATAAAATTTGTCTAAACCTGCTAATTTCAGTAAGACCGGAAGATCAGCCAACCATCTAATGTGCATTGGGGCCTTACAACTCTTCCATGATGGTTGACGTTGGGTAAGAAAAGTGTAAGGCCACATAAACACATTGAGTATTTGGTGACTTTTTTACTTTAGTATTTGTAAGTCAAAACCAGGAGTGGGTGATAAATACAGAAGTGGTGCCATGTTTCTATTATACTTTTCCTCTGATTGTTCCACTCTTGGTTTTGGCTTACAAATACTGATGTAATAATACTGACCAAGTACGGAATGTGTGCACATGGCATTAGGAGTTTGTATTTCAACAAGCACAATCTCAGGGAAGATAAGGCACCACCGCAAAAGACTAGTAGCAATTTAAAGCCTTCATACACATTAAATGGAAATCATCCTAACACACTAATTTAATCAGAAATTGCCTGCCACCTAATGTAAATAGTGTTCCCCCAACTGTCCCGACAAATTATGCTGGGGATCATAAAGATAGGATGTCTGTAATTCAAAACAGCCATTCCTTTTATTCGGAGGGGAGATCAGATGAGCCGATCATTCCCATGTATGGGGGAGTTGGGAGAGATGGCGGTGAGCTGAATGATAGTTTGGCTGACAGTGTATAGACAACTTTACTTTTTCTTGTCATTCAAAGTACATGCGCTGAGCCAGCATGTGTATTGGGGGTTGGGAGGAGTAGATGACAAATAGCTGTTGGGCAAATATTTTAAGAAGATCCCATTCTATAATTTTATACAATTTTTGAAGGGAACCTGACAGCTGATACTTGCTGCCTGATCCACAGGCATCATGTATCGGGCACTGGCTGTATGATTTCAGCCATGTATATTCAACTCTCCAATGTTGCTGTATTGCAGAGAAATACATACTTTAAAAGCAGCCGTGGACTGAGCCGCAAGGGAGATTCATAGGACAAGTGTGTCTCCGGCAGCTTCTCCCCACCCACTGCCAATGACTCACAGATCTCTCCCTATACACACACTCAGGGAGAGACCTGTCTCACAAGGTGAGCGGGGGCCCCAGGAACCCACCTGACCGACTAGTCTCCCATGTGGTTCGGTCCCCAGAAGATTTTAAAATGTGTTTTACCGTGGATCAGGCAGAATTTATCAGCTGTCAGATTTCCCGAGCCTCTACATGTGACAATTTTTAAATTATTGACATAGTTAGACTAAGTGGTCACATTATGAATTGGAGATTTTTAACGATCACCCTTCATGAATTGGAGATTTATTTAACTCCATTGTTAGTTTAGATTTCTATTTTTATGTATGGTCCCATCATGTTATTCTTTGGAACAAGACACATGGTCAAGTTTCATATCTTTAAGCCGGATTTTAGTTCTTGCGTACTGTCCAGGGGAATGCTTGCTCTACAAAGACTTCCACAGAAAGGCACAGCAGAGTACAGCTAATTAGAAATGTAATTGATGATGATCTGACTGATATATCATTACACGGATGCTGGGAGAACCAGCCGAGCACAGTCCTGCTTGTCCATACTGGAGGGAAGGAGCTATCAGTATGGCAGCAGGTGACCAGACACGCTCTACTTTTTACAGCTGGCAATAACTCCATATGATAGATATCGGATCTGCAGGCAAAATGATTTGTTGCCATCTTCAAAGAAGATTACTTGTGGTATGTTACATAAGAAAGAGCTTAAGTAGGGCAGAAATGTAGCAACTATGATAAGTACGTTTGGCATAATATCCATATTAAGATCCAATTATAGAATGCATCAGAACTGACTTTGCTGTGCGTTAACATGCTTGACCTTGAGATGTACTGAGTTATACACATTGATGATATATGCTTCCAGCACAATTTTGTAAATTAACATTTTTTACTAGCATCAAGCTGGGCTACAATAACACACCAAGGGCAATAGATATGTAAAGGACCGTCCCAAAATATGCCTCAACTTTAGGAGCTCATTAATAGATGAGAAATTTCCATATTATGGAAAATGAAAAAAACTACTGGTACATACTTAAAACTGCTGATTTTCATTTCTACATATGATGTCAAAAATATATGAAAGGAAACTGGTCACTCAATTCATGCTGCCCAAGCCAGGTGCACCACAAATCAGAGTCTGGCTGCACAATTGTAGCCAAGAATATTTTTCTCTGAAAGATTTAAAGATCGATAGATCTGTTAATTATCTGGAGGAGCTCTGGGATGAGCTGGCCGATGGCAGCCCTTGATTAGCCTCATCTATGCTTATGGTCCATTCTGGATCTTTTATCTGTTTTTTCTGAAACCCCGGTGCGTTTCAGAAACAAACATATCTGACGGCAATCACACAGCCAGGATCTGATTCATGCTGCCCGCAGTTTGGGCTGCATGAATCAGGCTACAGGTTCCCATTATTAAATATCTCGAATACAACATTTCTACACAGTTTTTAATCATTGAACGTTAAACAAATCCTACTTTTGGCCCCCAAACTAGTACCCTTATGATACAGAGATGCTCTAGTCTCATTTTTTTTTCTCACCCAAGCAGTAGTCTAAGTTTGCTTAAAATTTTTTTTATGAATGGCTCTTTTGTTTGCAAATTGCCAGTCTGAAGTCAAGCAGATGGAGATGCTATGCTCAGAAGACCAGCTTTTAGCACCTTTAAACCGCCAAATATGATTTGAATGATGTCCTTGAGGACAGATTATGTAATTCCAAACCTTTCTGAAATCCTGCATGTGTACCATTGATGTCTACTTCTGGCACAGGCAGTGAAGCAGGGGGTAATTTCTTTGGTTTCTTCGAAGTACTGCACAAGCAGGAGACGTACAACCTACTTACTGAGCATGTACCAGATCTACAGAGCATTGTCATAACAGCTCTCAACATATCACAACAGCGCTCTAGTTCTGGCACATGCACGGTAAAGCTGGTTGTACGTGTCCATACTGCTTTACCGTGCATGTTCTAAAATGAGAGAGCTGTCATGATATGTTGAGAGCTATTATGATAATGCCTCTCTTTTTGCATCAAAAGAGCTTGCGGGAAATAAACAGAGGCTGTACTCTGTTCTCCCTGACACTCTTAACAGAGAGTTTGAAGGACAATTCATCTGCGGTTTAAATTGCTACTACTCATGAAGTAATAGAAGTAATTTATAGTTTACAGCTATCAGAAGTTTTCTTCTGACAAATCCAAGTCCAACAGAATGAAAATTGTCAAACTGCATAAATTAATGCAATCTGCAAATGGTCTTTGTACTTAATTCACCCCCATAATAGTATGAAAGTGCAGGTTCACCAAAAAAGAGTATTTGCTTAGACTAGTAAGTAAATTTTGAGGGCACCATCACTCAGCCCCTACCAGAGTTAAGTGATGTCTATCAGGTCATTTAAAGGGAACCTGTCACCCCTCTCAGGCGTTTTTTAACTAAAAGAGCCAACTTGTGCAGCACAAATGCTGCATTCTGACAAGGTGGCTCTTTTAGTTATGATGCCTGCACACGCTGAAATAAACGCTTATAGAATTTGCCCCCTCATGCCCTGAAATCGTCTGGGGGGCAGGTCTTTCCCCCCTAATCAGATGCAGCACAGCCGTCCTGAGGGGGGTGACAGGTTTCCTTTAAGCATTTTTTTGGGACAAAACCTTGAAATATCTGTTTTTTATTGTCTATCTATACAGTGATAAAATCAGTTCAAGGAGCTACATAAACGCAGACAAGATGTAAATAGGTGCGTATACTGGAAATATCTGCAGTAATACCAGACTGGTTTGTAAACACAAGTCAATCATTTGAGCTGCAATGCTGCAGAATTATAGACTGGCAGAAATCTTTTCTTAGCTTTCATTATTCGAGGTAGGACACTGAATGTCATCTCACTCAGCATTATCTTGTGTTACAATATTACAACAACTACCCAATTTTATTGCACGTTATTCCTACAAGTACTAGAATGTTATCCATTGCAAGGCACTCTAAATATTTGTTTTCCTTTTTCAATTGTTACAGGTTTTATTTTTTTGGATGCTAAAAGTAAGCAAAATATAAATGGACATAGAGCAAACCGTACCTCCAGGTGTGGAAAGAGCCTCTTCTAGTGCCTAGCGGCAAGAGGAATGTGATGAACATATGTGATTTCTGTAAGACATATGCTCATTTGGCCAAACACTGTCTTTCCCGACTTCCCCATGGATATGAGTCGGGAAAGTTCAACCTAGGGTAAGTGGAGATTTTATCAGAACAACGCCTGAGAATGAAGCACACAAAAAAAGGGCTTAGAACAACTCAGCTCACAGTGGGAGGTCCTGGAACTTTTCAGAGTAGCATTGGGCACTTTGGGTCAGGGCTTAAATGTCTCAATTTTTCTCTTTAAAATGCGGAGCAATAGCTACAGTAAACTTTCCTTGACCAAAGGTAATGGTACAGTTCACTGTCACCAAGGAAAAGTGGTTTGTTGGTTTACAACTTTCGACCGATTGCCCTCCTTCCCCTAGCTATACCACCGCTAATACCTAAGACAGTGCGCCGTGCTACTTAGTGGACGCACTAAGGCTATTGTGTGCGATTAATTAGTATTGTAGCTCAGATGCACCTACTGAATGAGACAGACAATAATGGTGGGTAAGTTTCTCCATCAGTGTCGATACGGCTACCTGAAGGGCTGCTGAATAAGGAAGATAAAGCAAAATTTGAATTCGCTTTTTCCAGAGAATTTTTCCTGGAAATTTAATTTGCAAAGAAGTTTTTTCTCTCCGAATTGAATGTCCTTTATCATGCATTGGAATCTCTCTAGACCCCTGAGCATAATAAACATAACATGTAACTAACTTTAAAAATCCCGTCCAGTCCTCATATCATCTTGTGCTTGCCCCTGTGGGCACTGAAATCCCCTGGACTCTTTCACATGCGCCATGCCCTTAAAATTTCAGCACTTGTGGGATGAGGACGGTGAGAAGACGAGCAGCCAGGTAGGTGAGTGGTGACATGAATATGAGAATTCTTTTTAATTTTTAACCTTTTGATGGCTCTAAACGGTTCAGAACTATGGCAACCATCAGCCACTGTTTTAATGAATCCACGTGGAAGTGAATTACCAACACCAAAAAATCTGCATTTTCAACAATTTTTGTAAAATTTAAGTAGTATTTAATTCCACTCAAATATATTCGATCATCTCTACTGCAGATGTTCATGGAATGATTGATATGTGATTGGTGAGTCTACCCAGCTTAGGTTCTCTACACAACTAAGGTACTAGGACAATGCTAAAGAAGGATGAGGTGCTCACATATCGGATTACCTTTTTTAGTTTGTTAAATGTAACACTAAATCACAAATTGATTATTCTCAGAGCTTGTCATATAAATAATTGACGTGTTACTATAGTGGTGAAACCTATAGGGCACAAATCACAATATTTTCTGAATATGCACACGCGCACAATTATGCACATGGATTAGTACATTTCCTATAATGTTAAGCACTGTATCTGACAGCACACACGGCAGATCAATAACTCACCATGATAACTAGAGCCATAAGCACAGCAGGTCACACTACATAATGCACACTTTATAAAAACTCTCATATGCACAGAATAAAAGAAGTAAAAAGAACTTACAAACATATCCATCACTAGGTGCTCCAGGGTCGCCTCAATATCCTCCAGTTTGGCTGCAAGAGTCATTTTCAGATGTAAAAGATAATGTGTATCCAATAGTTTATTAAAGGGGGAAAGTTGTATCCCCAATAAAATCAAATGTCAGTTCTGGGCACATGAGAAAGACAATAGATATGACTTCAGTCTAAAGCAGATCCTCAATGCTGTAGCAAGTATCAGTTCTATGAGATGATATTCATACGGCTAGGCTAATCCCAAATATTGTTCCAAGATTAGCTGGGAATAATAGTGGAGCTGAGTGCGTGCATTGCAGCTGGATAGTGACCCAGCTGTGACCATGGGCTGGAACAGAATGAGGCATGTTCCTCTGTGACCGATATTTATAGGTTTCCACTTTTTGACTCCTTCTGCCTTTACTGCTTGGTCCTGACCTTTCATTAATGTCTGCACACACTGGAAAGTATTGTAGGGCCATGCAAAATTGGGTTGTGATCAATGCTAGGCCAATTCACATAGCTATGACATAAATGATCCTTTGTGTGCTGGTTGAAATTTCCTTGTAAAGCCACAAACAGAAGGAGAATAGGGTTTTAGATAAGGGAAATTTACACCCTCATTTTTTCCTCTATTATTAGATTAGAAGTCAAATTTCCCAAAATAGGCTTTGATTCCTTTAAATTCATCAAAGTGAGCACTGGCTTCCATCCTCATGAATTGCTTGATTCAGCCCAATGAGGGAACTGGCACAGCCTGTGTCTTATTTCTGAGAGCAGATGGGCAGACTAAGAGATCTTGTGTATTTGCATCTTTCATAGAGTAGATGTTACTTTTGTACATCATGTGAGACACTGCTGTAAACAGGATGAGAATACTTGCCATTCAGAAGCCCAAGCCTTTCACTAACTTGTTTGCACTGACATTATTTTGGAGTGATCAGACAAGTTTCCATCATTGTGCACGTTTATTTTTCAATTTTTGTGGCTTAGTGTTTTGTTTTTTTTACTTTGGAAATGTATCATGTACGTTGTGATCTGCATACTGGAAGATAATCAGTGACTTTCTGACACTGTCAGGACTAATGATCATTTACATGGATGTCAGAAGTTAATTAATTAAATTAATGTAGCTAATTATACAATATAATAATGAATATGAGGGGAGATTAAAATAAGACATTTTTTTGTGCAAATGTTATGTATTTGGTGCAGAAATTTCTGCATTTCTTGACAAGAAAATCCCAGCGTAAAATATGCAGATTTTTGCAGCGTTTTTGTTGCATTTTTCACATGCGTATGTGGTGCTGATCCCCCCCCCCCACTCATTTGTATGGGTAAAATCTGCAGCAAAAGCGCTGAAACAATTGACATGCTGTAGATTTAATTTGCACCAAAACTGCAAGTTAAAAATGAGCAACATGAGACTTCAGGATTCTCATTTATATTGCTGGCATCAAGAAACCTTTTAGATTTTGTGACAAACCTACAGAGAAAAGCATAGAAAAAAGCGTGACAAATCTGCAACTTGTGCACGCAGCCTTAAGTTTCATTCACATTGCAATGGCGCATGCATGGATTAGGGTTGGTGATCTATATATATATATATATATATATATATATATATATATATATATATATATATCGTCTAAGGGGCACTTCCGTCTGTTTGTCTATCTGTCTGTTTGTCTGTCACGGAAATCCCGCATCGCTAAATGGTCGCGTGACTAAACAGCGATGGACACAGTCCAGCTGCGAATTCGCACTTTCCTACTCTCTGTCAGTGCCCCCTCCATACTCTCCTCCAGTCAACGCTCACACAGGGTTAATGGCTGCGTTACACCGCGTTATGCCGCGGTTTAACGCAGTCCATTAACGCTATTAACCCTGTTTGACCAACTTTTTACTATTGATGCTGCCTATGCAGCATCAATAGTAAAAATATCTAATCTTAAAAATAATAAAAAAATAAAAAAATCATTATATACTCACCTTCCAGCGCTTTTCCCGCTCCTCGCAATGTTCCGGGCCATGAATTGCGGTCTCGCGAGATGATGACGTAGCAGTCTCGCGAGAGCACTACATCATCATCTCACGAGACCGCAATGCATTCTTGGGACCGGAGCATCGCAAGGAGCATCGCTAAACTCCTTGCCTGGATCCGGGGGCCACTAGAAGGTGAGTATATAACTATTTTTTTATTTTAATTCTTTTTTTTAACAGGGATATGGTGCCCACATTGCTATATACTATGTGGGCTGTGTTATATACTACGTGGGCTGTGCTATATACTGCGTGGGCTGTGCTATATACTGCGTGGGCTGTGTTATATACTACGTGGGCTGTGCTATATACTGCGTGGGCTGTGATATATACTGCATGGGCTGTGTTATATACTGCGTGGGCTGTGTTATATACTATGTATCTGTGCTATATACTACGTGGGCTGTGCTATATACTACATCGCTGTGCTATATACTACGTGGGCTGTGTTATATACTGCGTGAGCTGTGCTATTTACTACGTGAGCTGTGCTATATACTACGTAGCTGTGCAATATATTATGTAGCTGTGCAATATATTGCGTGGCTGGGCAATATACTAGGTGGCTGTGTTATATACTGCGTGAGCTGTGCTATATACTACATGGGCTGTGCTATATACTAAGTGGCTGTGCAATATACATGGCTGGGCAATAAACTACGTGGCTGTGCTATATACTACGTGGCTGTATTATATACTGCATCTCTGTGCTATATACTACGTGGGCTGTGCTATATACTACGAAGCCGTGCAATATATTATGTGGCTGGGCAATATACTATGTGGCTGTGTTATATACTATGTGGGCTGTGTTACATACTGCATGAGCTGTGTTATATACTACGTGGGCTGTGCTATATATACTACGTAGCTGTGCAATATACATGGCTGGGCAATATACTATGTGGCTGTGCTATATACTATGTGGCTGTGTTATATACTACATGGCCTGTGTTATATGCTACGTGGGCTGTGCTATATACTACGTGGGCTGTGTTATACACTGCGTGGGTTGTGCTATATACTGCGTGGGCTGTGTAACACACTG
This sequence comes from Ranitomeya variabilis, assembly GCF_051348905.1. Lineage (NCBI taxonomy): Eukaryota > Metazoa > Chordata > Amphibia > Anura > Dendrobatidae > Ranitomeya > Ranitomeya variabilis. The sequence continues at coordinate 314,949,699 of NC_135236.1, forward strand.
TGTGGGCTGTTATACACTGCGTGGGCTGTGTTATACACTGCGTGGGCTGTGCTATATACTAGGTGGGCTGTGTTATACACTATGTTGCTGTGTAATATACTGCGTGAGCTGTGCTACATACTACGTGGCTATGTTATATACTACGTGGTCTGTGCTATACACTACATAGCTGTGCATTATACATGGCTGGGCAATATACTACGTGGCTGTGCTATATACTAAGTGGCTGTGTTATATACTACGTGGGCTGAGTTACATACTATGTGGGCTATGCTATATACTGTGTGGGCTGTGTTATACACTGCATGGGCTGTGTTATATACTACATGGGCTGTGCTATATACTACGTGAGCTGTGTTATACACTGTGTGGGCTGTGCTATATACTACATGGGCTGTGTTATACACTGCATGGGCTGTGCTATATACTACGTGGGCTGTGCTATATACTACATAGGCTGTGGTATATACTACGTGGCTGTGCTATATACTACGTGGCTGTGCTATATGCTACGTGCCTGTGTTATATGCTACGTGGCTGTGCTATATGCTACGTGGGCTGTGTTATATACTACGTGGCCTGTGCTATATACTACGTGTGTGGCCTGTGCTATATTCTATGTGGCTGTGCTATATGCTACGTGGGCTGTGTTATATGCTACTTGGCTGTGGTATATTTCTCTGCTGTATCTGTGTATCATGAATCATGGTATGTGTTAAAGAGGGGGGCCCACTGAGACTCTTTCGCCCGGGGCCCTCAAAAACCTGGAGCCGGCCCTGGCTTCACTGATTGGTCACGCCCGGCCGGCTGCGAACAATCAGCGACAGGCGCAGTCCGTCCGCAAATTGGCATGGAATTTGAACCACGCTTCGCTAATTGGTCGCGCCCGGCCAGCCAAATCCTGTGTATAAATTGCATTATTCTGAAAACTTCATAAATAAACTACATACATATTCTAGAATACCCGATGCGTTAGAGTTAGAATTGGGCCACCATCTAGTATTATATGTGCCACCACAAGGTTCCTGTGTGAGTTGCATTGCCTCTAGGAGGCAAGTAGTAAGTTATTAACTTACTACATACACTACTTACTAGTAACTAATCAGGATGCATTAGAACATGCCACCGATGTTCCTCACAGATTTTGTATGAATATATATGAATAATCTCTCAGTGATTGTATTATATTGAATTAAAAAAGGTCTTATGTTATGACCACTGCAGTACTGTATATGATGCCTTTCTACAGATATGTACAAGACAATTATATGCGGATTGCATTGTCTCAAAATAAAAAAGGAAGGTGCAAACATAACTCCTAATTGAGAGCAAACTTTAAAGCAAATATTTTGACTTCTATTTGTTCACTTAATACATTCTTGCCAACTGTCATGTAAATGTCTGTGACTATGGTGTAAAGAAGACTTCCGAAGGTGTTGGCATGTTTACTAGGTGCCTCAAAATCCACCTAAAGACACATTGAAAGTATATTTCAGAAGCCTCTGACAGGAAACAATTGCACTTTCAGGGGGCATAGAATATGGCTATTATGAAAAAAAAAACAATTATTCAGCATGTGAAGAGCACTGCAAACTCTTTCCCTCTGATGGTAATCCTAAAAGGTTGAGTTAAGTCATGTGAGTTATTATGAAAGGAAAAATGTAATTACAGCCCTGGCAGACCCAAAAGAAAAAACGACATCGAAGCTGCAAACTTCATATGGCTTTGTAGAAATCATGAAATTTGGAAAATAGGATACAGTCTTGCCAGTAAAACATCTAAAGAAACTTTTTAAACAAATACATGGACACTGTGTACTAAGAAGGTCCCAATGTCTTCTTAAAGACCCATGCATGCTTGAAATTGCTTTCTATAATGACCGCAAACATTTATTACCATTTCAGCATTCATTTTAGTTTACAGCACATCTATCACCAGATTTCACAACACAAATGCACACATCAGTGGTCTCCAATAGGGTTAAGCGAAACCAAACGATAAAGTTCGGGGGCCATACCAATAGCGACCCCCAAATATGGACTTTTTACTGTATGTCCAGTTTCCTGTTCTGGTTTGCCAGTCTAATAAAGCTTTTTGAAAGGCTGCAGAGCAGCCAAACAAGGATTAGCATATCAAAATAAAACTCAAACTTTATTATCAATCTTGACAATTCATAACTACTAAAGTGCACGTTCAAGGACATACAACACACAGTGGTGTACACACACAAAAAGAACGTTAAGTCTGCATAAAACCCAGAGGACACTAAGTCCTTTAAAACCATCTGGTAACTGTGCTAGTATCCAAAGGCAAAGTGACTATATTTATGTTGTGCCAGAACACACCGGTTGTAGTATAACCAAGGTAGGTAAGGATTTTAAACAGTCGTGTGTGAAATCCACCTAGGTACAAGCATAGGAACTGTATTATTGCATGCTTGGTTAGTAAATCACCAAATGTGGCTGTCGTTCATTTCAAACCTTGGCAATAAGTTCGTATGATTGTACCTGTGAAGAAACCAGATTATATCTTAATTTCCCATACAACAATGTTTTTGCAAACCAAGAATTGACTTTTTATCTGTATATTGGCTTGTGGATTTAAGTGTTTTTCTGGTGGATCAAGAAGACAGACTTGCAAACTGATATACCATTTAACATACTGTGCAAGTCTGTAATAGTGACTTGTACATAGTGTGTGTTTTTCTTTGTTTATTGTGGGCCGATATGCTAATTGTGTATTATATTCTATAACCAGTTTGACTTTGAAGGTAGATAGGGAAAGGCTGTGAGGGTGGACTTAAGGACACTGGGTAAATCTAAAAATATATCATATGCCTCGGGTATAAAAAAAGACTTATTTTCTTCTGGTTGGTGTCACTCTTTAGGATCTCAGCTGAGTGTACATTGGACCAAGCTGAAAGAACACATGAATGCTCTGTTATCTCCCTACACTTGTCGTTACATCCTCTCTGTGTGCATATCACAGGTGGAGTAGCGACCCTGGGAGCTCGGACATAACATCTACCATTATCCCAGCGAGTCAGAGGAACGGTGAGACCTTTGTGCACCATCTTGGGGTAATTGCTGGGATTGTTCTGTTTGCTATTGGGTGTTGTGGTTCAATAACGTATTGCCTCACTGTTTTACCTTTACCCTGTGTTGTCTGTGTAGTGTATTGCTCAAAGGGAGAGAGAGCAGGTGTTAAGTGGTATGAGCCCTGGTCCATGCAGTCTGGCTAAAGGCAGCCAGGCCAGCGGACGAGAGCACCCACTGACCCCGTTTCTCCGCAGTACCCCATTAGCATAATGCAGAGATTGCATAAGAAGTGGCTTACCACTGCAATTAGACCTGCATGCCTCTATGTAGACCCTAAATAAGGCTGCAGCCTACACCTTCATAGGTCACTGTACAGCACATTTACATATGAGGTCATATGACAAACATTAAGAGAGAGGGGGTATCTTTGGACATTTGTAGGGCATTATTGTTCAAATATATTTTTCACCCATAGTAATGCCCAAATCTGTACTCATCCTTAATCCCTTTTAATCATACAGATATAAATCAGTGTGACATTTTGGCAATATACAAGGAAAGGTCTCACCCGATTTTGGGGCCGGTATATACACCCAGTTACTGTATTCCCCTCTCAGTCGGCAGTGGACTCTTTTCCTTTTTTTAACCTCCCTTCTCCAAATGCGTTTGGTCATAGTCATAGCTCATCAGGGGAGTGCCTTGGGATAGATGTGACCATGTCGCTGGATGAATTGCTGTCATATGTGGGGCTGCTCTGTATCATTTATTCTTATAATGCACACCTTAACCTCGACTTCCAGTTCACAGATATGTCACTTCCGGCTCTTGGACCGCAAGCCATTGCGGATATCTGGTGGATGAACCGCATTGGAACGCAAGGGCAGTTTTCTTGACCATCCTGATACATCCATTCAAATCGGGCTGCAGAGTTTACGGCTCCTCCCCTAGGTACGGACCTCACTATGCTATATGCATGCCCATTAATATGATCATAAAGTTATGTCATCCTGGTGGACAATCATGGATACTATATCAAAACTTTTCGATAAAATACGAGGGACCATCATATCATGTAAAGGTGCCTATTCACTGCATGACTTATGGGATATCATTAGGAGGTTTATCAAATGGATCAGCACTCACAGAGAATGCATCCATGTCTATTACATTTGATTAATAACAGGAAAATTTAGGGGAGAATCCATAAAGCAAATTTCGTATGTGCAGACACAGATCCAAACCCTCCAGAAGGATGGGTTTATGGATGAGGGAGAGAAGAGGAAAAAAGGAGATGACTGTTTTTGGGGAATGGGGGCTATTAGTCATTAAGGTCACCTACTCTAATTACACCCTACCTATCGCAGAGGTTGGCACCCTAGGACCTGTGCAATGGTGCCCCCACTGTCCCTTTCTGCAAACTGCTCTAAATGAAGGAAGAAAAGGAAAGCTGGCTATTTAGACCCTTAGGGTGTGTGGTCTGGAGCCAGAAGATCCATTTTCATTCCTTCTGTATGATCATCTGGTCCCAGTTGCCTCCTCTCACCGGGAGATTCATCCTGTCAATTCCCATAAATGTGATTTTTTTTTTTCTTTTCACATCATCCTGGTGACAGTTGTTGATGTGATTAGCAATTGCTATCTCTCTTTTGTTTGCAACATCTCTAATGTGTTCACAACCCTTCTCCGACACTCCCTTCTAGTTCAACCAATATATTCCATACCGCACTCACAGGTAGCTTTGTAGATAATGCCTGTTGTCTGGCAGTTGATGACTTGTCTGATGGTATAAGTCCTCCCTGTGTTGTTAATAATGAAGGACTTCCCTGATATGCATGCTTAACACCTGCCGCACTTAAAGCATCCCCTGGGTTGTGTGCTCAACCATGTTTGACGTATATGATTGTTAAAGTGACTGTGGACCAGTCTGTCTCTGAGGGACCTGCTTTTTCGGAATGTAATTTGTGGTGCGGGACCCACCACATCTCTGATGTCTGCATCCATGGGAAGCACCGGCCAATGGCGTTTCAATATCTCTCCAAGCTCCCCTACTCCATTGGAGTACCTAGTAATAAAATGTGTTGTGCTACTTTGGTTCTTTTGTGGTTGGGGAGTAAGTAGCTCTTTTCCATCCCTCAAAAGAGACTCTCTGTATGCCTCTTTCAAAACCTCTTTAGGGTAGCCCCTCTCCACAAATTGTTGCAGCAGGTCATTTACCTGTGCTTTAAATATAGATAAACTGGAGCAGTTGCGGTGTATGCTGAGATATTACCCCCTCGGTATGCCCCTCTTAAGGGGTCTCGGGTGGCTGATTTCCCACCTTAAGAGAGAATTGGTGGCTGTTGGCTTATGGTAATTACTTGTAACCAGTTTTCCATTTGTGCCTCTCTAGACACAGACATTGAGGAATGCCAGATTGGTACTGTTGACTTCATAAGTAAAGTGAAGCCCTAGGTCATTCCTGTTGACTCCCTTCACACATTCCCCGAATTCTGTCTCTGTCCCCTTTCATATGACAAAAATGTCATCTATATAATGTAGCCATAATGCTACCTTGTTTCCTGAGGTATGTGATGTTTCTCTGAACACTACATTTCATCCCACCATCCCAGGAACAGATTTGCATAAGTGGGAGCACATGGGCTTCCCATTGCTGTGCCCCTGAGCTGGTGGAAGTACTGGTTGTCAAACAGGAACACATTATTTATGAGACAGAATTCCAGGACCCTCAGGGTAAAGGTATTGTATTTTTTTAATTGACATTCTCGCGCTTGCTGATAATGATCCACAGCCATTAGACCCATTTTGTGGGGAATGGAAGAATAGAGTGCCTCGTCGTCTATGCTTCCTAGTATCATGCCCATCTCCAGACATACTGTATGCCATCAAGCCTTCTGAGATTGGCTGTGCCATGCATGTACGAGTTCAAAGCCACCACAAATGGTCTTAGGATCTGGTCAACATATATCCCCAGGTTTTGAGTTAGACTGTTTATGCCTGCCACAATAGGCCTACATTTTAGATGGTTTAAACCCTTATGCACCTTTGGCAGACAATAAAAGTGGCTGTTACGGAACCCCCCAGCACCCAGAATATGTTGTGCAGTTCTATGTATGTATAATAGGTTCCATGTGAGATGCATGTCCCTAATGCATCAGCCCACAGGCTGCGCCCCTGGGCAGAGGGGACAAGATATCCCCCTTCTAACCCTCCCCCACTTTTGTAATTCCCACAGTAAATATCGGCAGGCTCCGGCCACCTGCAGCTATTGTAATGTATGTCTAGCCTACCGCTTTTCAATTGGCCCGCCCTCTGTATCTGTGTGATATATTCTGTGTCCTGTGAGTAAAGTGTTGACACACTGGAAATACGTGGAGAAGCAGTGATCTTTTATATGCACCCATGTAACCAAGCAATTCCAGCCAGCGTCCTTCATTCAGACTCCAGCCAAAGCAGAGTGGACCTCCTGAAACATGGGGTGGTACTGAAAGAGGTACTCCAGCACGGTAGACCCCGTTACACTGGTGGCAGACAGCGGGATGTGATACCCCGTCTACAGGAGGAAAGGAATGAATGGAAAACAACTACCAGAAGTTAAAGAGGACTACATTAAAAGATCTGGTGGAAGCCCGAGGGTTAATTGCCAGCAACAAAACAAAAGCGGATTTGATAGCAGCCATCATGGAACACGACAGTGCAGCGCCCCCCAATGTGAACGTGGAGGAGACTGAATTCCAGAGGGAGGTAAAGAACAGACTGGCGTTCTATGACCCAAACCCTGCAGTAGAGATCATACGAGAGGTGATGGCTGATGTGCGTACTGATCTGAAGGAAAAGATGGCCGAGCGGACCAGGATAGAGCTAGCCAAGATGGAGTTGGCAGAGCGGACCAAAGTGGAGCTGGCCAAGATGGAGAGTCAGCGAGCAAGGGGAGCTCTAGCCTCCGCCCAGGTACCTTCAACAGCAAGCCACAAAAAGCGCTGCGGAATATGTTGGCGCTATATAAATAAAAATTATTATTATTATTATTATAAAAGATCCAGTATAATGCCTTCCGAAAGGTGGGGGAGGTCAGAAGGGGGATATCTTGTCCCCTCTGCCCAGGGGCGCAGCCTGTGGGCTGATGCATTAGGGACATGCATCTTACATGGAATCTATTATACATACATAGAACTGCACAACATATTCTGGGTGCTGGGGGGTTCCGTAACAGTGGCCATCATGGGATGTGTTGGGATCAGAAGGTCTATTTTGTTACTATCCACTACTCCAAGTTCATAATCTTCATTGACTAAATCTTTCAAATTCCTAAGTAGTTCTTTGGTGGGATTATGTGATAATTCATATTATGTTGTATTATACTTTATCCTGTCTATTCCTTATATATTTTAATTATTATTGTAACCAAAGAATTCCCAAGTACGTGCACAGTTGTGCTGTTACTGCCATAAAAATACAATAAAGGCTTATTTTTATTATTTCCAACTCTGGTTATTAACTTATTATTTATATATTTTTTTATATGATTGTTGTTGTTAGTCTTGAATTTCCAAATGACGGCATTTTGTTTTTTCTTTAGAGAGAAGTCAGGTTCACTAACAAACTTTTTAGAGATTATTTAGGGTGACCTTTTCCTCCTCCAAGAGTAGTCACATCAGTCTGATAGAACTTTCTGTTGCCTCCTTCTCCCACTTTGCTAGAAGATCGGAGCTCTTGTATCTGTTTTTAGACTGTGGGTGTCATGGGTTTACCGTGATTGAGAGGAGCCAGAAGACCGCAGCATCTGATTTTTCCTACTCCTGCACCTTCATAGTAAATGGTGTAAGTTTCTTTAACAAATGCAGGGGTTAATCTGCTCAGTTTAGAGATCCTGGAAGATTTCCTGCTGCACTGTTAGCCACTCCCATCTCCTATATAAACTGGGTCCTGGCTACCACTCATTGTTAGAGCTAGCTTATGTTGCATGGCTGGAGGTTGTTATTGGAGAAGGCATTTGTTGGATTTATCTGTGACTGTTGCAAGGTTTTGAGTGTGCGATAATTCCCTTTCTTCTACTTTGGTTTAACCCCATCTTCCACTCCCCGATGTTTATCTCTGTTGTTTGCGTGTATATTTGTATGATTGGCATCTTCCTTTATCCCTGTTCTTATTACCTTGATAGTCTGGTTGGTGTATTACGGTACACTACTTCTCCCCTCTTCCCTGTGTGGAGGAAGGGTACAGACTGAGGGCAGATTCAGGAGCTAAGGCAAGGTACAGGCCCCTGTCAGCTTCACCATCAGAAGTAATCCAGGGAACAGGGCGAGCTAGGGTTCCCCTAGTGTTAGAAACACGGAAGGAGCTCCTGGTCCTGGGACACCTGAGAACAGAGTTGTGAGATTGGGCACTCCAGGAATCATCACAGCTATGCCAAATATTGTCATGTCTGTGATTGGCAGGTGCACCACGTGACCCGTCCCATATAAAGTCCAGATCACAAGTTACGCCACCATTCTGCTCTTATTAGTGTAGGGATGGGACCCAGCTGGAGTGAAGGGCAGATTCTGTCTGCGCATTCTGCAAAAAAGCCACTGTGTGTACTCTGCAACCCATATCTGTGGGACTACTGTGCCTTTAAGCTGCTGTGTACTCTTCACCTTCCGTTTGTGAGAGTACTGGGCCTTTAAACTGCTGTGTTTACATTGCCCTCCCCTGCCTGTAGGAGTACTATGTCTTTAAGTCGCTGTGTGTACTCTGCACCCTTCGCGTGTGGGAGTACTGTGCCTTTAAGCTGCTGTGTGTTTTCTATCAATTTTGTAGCCATTTTTAGGCTAAAGGAATAATTTTCTAAACCGGTGTGTGTGTGTTTTCTAGTAGTCTGGGAAATAATTAATTGGCACCAGCTGTCATGTCATGTTAAATATGATCTTATCTATCATTATGAATGATTTTTTCCCCTCTGATTTGTGTGTTTCCTTGCATTGTTATATTGTGTTTATATGTTCTTAACTTGACTCATGTTTTTATCTGTTTTCTATGGACTCTATGATTGGCTTTGTGGTATCATGTGTCTTTAACAGGATATGACACATAACGCCGACCAATTAGTTATTTTTAACATGCAATGACTAAAGACCTTTCTGTCTGAAACGCGTCTGCTCTATCATGTACCCCTAGGGGTGTTGACATGTATGCTATAATAAAAATCTTATACTTACTAAATAAGGCTGATGTTTTTAGAAGAACTTTGAAGCTGGATTTTCTTCTATTGTATATTATGTGCACATATATACAATGCACTGTACTGATCACACCTGGACCTGCCTACAGGACCCCACATATTACATATGGATCCAAATACTATAACCTGGGATGTCCTGTTGGTCAAAGTTGATCAGTCAGTGCAAAATCCTGTATGCTGAAGTCTGTGGTTGCTCTGTTGGGGCTCAGTGTGATCTATTGCAGGAATCTGACTTTTCCCACAGATCGAGTGACTCTAGAGCTGATGACGTGGCAAGGGCAGTGCTACCTGATCTGCAGCTAAGTGCAATAACTAACACTGAGCCCCAGCAGAGTGGCCGCCTACCTGACAGTATGGAATCTTATATGAACTTATCAGGTGAACAGCGTCCTGCTACCCCCTCACTCTAGACATCCTGCCCCAACACTATGATTGATGACCTCATATTTACCACCATTCACTGAGTTCCGATCTACAAGCTCCTCTCCGGCAGGATGCAGCTTCTCCAGGCATGCTGTGTGACGTCAATTCTGCAGACGCAGCCCACAATATGCAGTGCAGTAAACATGTCTGCCTCACTGTGATGTGGTCATGCCAGCATATAACCACATTCAAAAGGTACAGTGCGGTACACCGCCACGTCCACCTCTTCCTCCACTTGGACCTACGCCTCATGATTCTAGATAGCTAGTTTTAGTTTGGTTAAATCTAGGTTATTTTAAGTCAGTTCCATAAAAAAAATTTAAGCACAAAAGAAAAACAAATAGAAAAATAGCAAAAACAAACAGTGTTAGATTACTCCTCCCTTGCCTCTTCCGCCTATACTGCCATGTCCACCGCTTCCTCCACTTGGACCTATGCCTCCTGTTTCTAGATTGCCAGTTTTAGTTTTGCAAATTCTAGGTTTTTTTTTAATTCCTGGTTCAATATTCTTTTTTATTTCTGCAGTGCTTAGTGTAAGGACACAGGGACACCGATGTAGTGAGGGTCATTATTAGGTTTTGCATATGCGCAGTTTTCCAAAAACACTTTCTATGTTTACTCTGCACCCGTGTCTGTGATAGTATCGTGCATACTCAAAAGTTTTTATAATCTTCAACTGTGTCTTTGGGAGTGATGTGCGACTAAACATATTTTTCTATTGCTATGCAACCAAGTCTGCGTTAGTACTGTGCCAAAAGCTGCTGTGTTATTTAACCCATATCTGTGGGACTACTGTGCCTACTCTGCAACCCTGCCTGTGGAAGTACTGCGTACATTGTCTGGGCGTGAAATGTTTAATCAGCTTCTCTGAGGAAAATGTGAAAACAAATTTAACTCACAGAGCATGTTATCAGCTTCAGTAGGGGAAATGTAGAAACATGCTCTGTGGGTGAAACTTATCAGCATCTGTGGGGGTCAGTGTGCCCCATGCTCTGTGGGTTAAATTTTTAACTGGATTGCTGGTGGTAGCGAGCCTCCTGGTAAACCGACAGTTCGATCCAAAATCACAAACAATAGTTTTTCATCGGTGTTATTTGTAATGTACGCTACTAGAGCTGACATTTTGGTGCAGTGGGGGTAGTCTGACCCATGCCCTGTGGGTGAAATTTGTTATCAGGTTCTGTGGGGGTACTGTGCCCTATGCTCTGTGGTTGAAATTTTTAATTGGACTGGCAGTAGCAAGCCTCAGTCTCTGAGGAGACACTTAAAATGTTTGTTATTCTTTTACTTCCTATTTTACCATATCCACATTATCCCTATCCACATTTTACTCCCATACTCCCATTTTTCTCCCTTTTGCAGGCCCCTAGCCCTTACTATGACCATTTTACAGCCATATTGCAGCAGTCAGGTTCTCATTGACTTATATGGTGTTCGGGTCACGTTCAGGTCCCGTCTCAGACTTTTTAAAAAGTCCAGCCAAACCTGGCGATCTAGAACATCAACAGGTTCAATCATCACTAGTCCCCAACCTTTCTTACCTTGAGAGCCATATGAGAGATGGTCGCAAACGACATCCAGTGCCACACTCCCGCACTGTAGTAAAACTCAGAGTCCTCCATTAACAGTAACATAAAAGCCAAAGCTTCCCAATACAAAGAACACTGAGGACATGTCTCCCCTATTTGTCTAGGCAGTATACTTTCATCCCGGGATTCCCACTTATCTCCATTTGGCAATCTCACATCAGGCACTCATACCACACTGCTGGGGCCCCCGGGCATACATGATTACATAGATCTCTCAGAACTGAATAAAAGTGCTTTTTACTTTCAAAATGTATTTCAGAATGACTTCCTTTATTTATGTTTAAGTTAATCTCTGCCCATGTAGCCTAACTGACAGCTCCTCAATGTCTCTCCTGATGCTGACATTTCACACTGCTCAGTACAAGCTGCAGCTGTCAGTCAGGCTTGTTGGGCGGAGGCAGAAATCATTATTTCGTTCTATAACTTTGCTCAAAAATGCTTCTCATATCTTGATTATGCAGCCATTTTTTATACAAATAGTCAAAGTAATAACACCAGTGTCATCGGGTTAGATTATTTTGCTAAAACCCTCTTACCACAAATTGTTAGAATATTAGAACAACTCCATATAACACAAGTAAGATAATATCTTATGATTCAGATGTTTCATGTTTTAATATTGTTGGTTTTAATGCAGATTCTTTATTTGCTTTTTTTGTAACCAAAGTGTCATGTAGAAAATAATAATGAGCCATGACCCTTTTTAATTCCTTAGAACACTGCACCATACATGATGGTGTACAGTACATGCAACCGAACAGTTCCCTCATACTTAGAGCAATTTGTGTAAAAAGCAGCAGTGGCGTAATGGTTCAGGAATGTGAATAGAAATGGTTTTATGAAGAGTCTTTTCAACTGGGAAAGAAAGACCATTCTCTGTTATGTTTCATTTTATTTTTACATTAGTTTCTAGCACTACTTTGTTACTATTTAATACTCTATGTATTATGTGGCACTCCAGGAGTCCGGTTGCCACAGTGGCATTGCCTCCCTCACAGGGGGGTGATGACATGCCTGGAAGCAAGGAGGGATTTCCTGACTAGATAACACATATCCAACACTTTTCCTGACTTTAGACCAGAAGGGGGAGCTCTAAACCCGGTTTCAGGGGAGCTTCTCTGAGTTCTGGCCTGGAGGAGGGGTTAGGTAGTCAGTATCTGGAACAGAGGAGAGACAGATTGAAGAGAGAAAGAGGAGAAGTGAAAGAGAATCTGGGGAGTGGAGCTGTACCCAAGCTCACCCCAGAGTACAGCGCTAGAAGCTGGAAGCAGGAGTCTGTGGCTGACGGGTACAATAGTCCCAGCAGCTAAATCTAGAGGGCAGGGGATTGCAGGTCTCCTGGCCCAGCAGACACCCGAAGGCACAGCAGCAGTCCAGAGCCCGGAGCCGCCATAAAGGAGAGATACCTGCAATAGGCTCAAGCTGCCTGCCATACAAGCAAGTACTTAAGAACAATAAGGAACAGATGACTGAGCAAAGCTTTAGGCAGCAATGACCTCAGAGGACAATGCAGTACGGAGGCCTCAAAACCCATCTGGCTTAGTAGATCCTAAGTTTCTTCCAGGCTCCCCGGACCTCCATTGTAATCTGTAACTAGTGCCCCAGCCTGCACTTCAAACCGTAAAAGTGTGGAAACTGCACCCTGCTGTGTCCTCGGAGTTAATTACTGCACCATTCACCCTGCACTACATCCATCATCACCATCTTAACAATATAAATGCCCTGGGACTAGGCTTTACCTGTGGAGAGCTGTATCAACTCTGTTGTATCACAATCGGCCCCAGCGGTCTCTTTAAGCAGCGTCGGCCAAGTACCACAGGTGGCGTCACGAATCATCTCATATAAACTTTATTCCCCTTTAATCATTGACTTTCATTGGACATCCAGGGCCACGGACCAGGTCACTGCTGCCATGACACATCCCTTTAAGAACCGGCCTGGTACCGAGTATCCCCACGGCCCTGGCGGGCGCTCCATTTACATTTAATTATATGGTGCTATCCTTCATGATAATTTCTGATAATTTCTCACTTTGTGTTTCTTACTTATGTTAATTAAACCTAAACACAAAACGTTGCCTTGATAATGTCTACCGGGCCTGATAAGGTTGTCGGAACTGTCTCTTGTAATGGACCTTGTATGTGTACCGGTGCAATTTGGAGTTCTTCAAGCCAGTTTCTCAGCTGGCTGGCTGTACAACTAAAATGTTTTACCTACTGACACTAAAGAGAGATCAAATAACCTTTTATTAGTCTACTTAAGTTTTCTTGGCATAGTTAACTCTCAAAATTTGGCACAAGAAGTATTTGCATAAAATGTTTGTGACTTTGCCCATTTTCTTCTAGTTCCATCACTTTCCTGAAAAGTAAGTGGGGCTTAGCAAAAGGAGTGTGGCCAGATGCAGCACAACAAATTTACTATAATATGCGCAAAAAAAAGTGGTGTCAATTTTAACTGAAATGTGGGCAAACCTATTTCTATCTATTTCACTTTCTGATAAGTAAACAGCAAAAATGTGCCTAATTCATTAAGAAGCATGTGCCTCTTATGAAATGGATTTGGCACACGGGTTCTTGGTTCAGATTTGATGATCCAAATGCCAGGTTTGATAAATTTTTCCTTAAGTGTTGTTCCTCCACAGCAGACCAAGTCAAAATGGGTTACATCATGCAGGCACCATTCTGGTGTTTGGATTTCATCAGTATCTGCCTCTCCAAGATGGACATACTGGTGAATATGATTGTGAAAGAGAGAATTTGTGTGACTGTGATTCAGCACAGTAAGTGTGATGACGTTACTTGATAGTGCCTGCTGTGAACCTCAGTATGCACATAGGAAACACTGGAGCAGCACATCAGGGTTTTATCAGGGTTATTTTATCGTCACTCAATTGTGGAGGTTATATGTGGCGACAGTAAGATGTGTGGGGTCCATCATGCCATCATACTGTGTGTGAGACTATGGTGGCCATCATACCATGTGGGGGTCTTTGGTTACATCATACTTTGTGGCCATCATGTCATTTGGGTGGCTGCGAGGACCAACATATTTTGTGTGGGCCTCTGGGGGACTATCATACTTCGTGGAGTGCTATGGGGGTCCATCATACTGTGTTAGGGTCTGTAGGGACATGATACTGTTTGGAAGAGATGTCGAGGATCATACGAGTTGGGGGCTGTGGGGACATCATAATGTCTTATATAGTTGCATAGATTGAAAAAAGGCCTAGATCCATCAAATTCAACCTTTCTCCACCAATTGTACATTTTTTCACTAATTTAGCTATAACCCACAATGTTATGTGTATGCAGGAAATCATCCAGCTGTTTTTAAAAACTGTTATAATGGCTACCATTACTACCTCTTGTGGTAGGGCATTCCACATTCCTGGTTTCTTGTGTCCCCTCCTGCTGTTGCTTATTGATTAATATACGATTATTATTGTATTTTAAATTTGTTTAATAATCTTGGGATTCTTTTGGTGTTACACTACCTACAGTAGTTGAAATTGCATAGTTTGATGGTTAAACAAATTATTTTTTAAATGATGTGGATTAAAACAAGATAAAATAATGAATTAATTGATTGCAGTGAATTATAATATTGGGATTTAATGTGTAACACAATGGAATTGTACTGATCAAGAATGGATGAGACTATGTTATATAGTGTAACTGAGGGCTCTGCATAATAGTCTACTATTTAATGCTTTGTATTATATTCTCATGGGCTGATACCACCAAGCATGTTTTGTATTGCTCATAATGAACCTCTGAATCAATGTATTTACAAGCCAGAAAATGTGCTTTGCACTGCGATATAATTCACTTTATTGTTACCAGTGGTATCAGGGACACCAGACAGTGACTAATATTCATTCAGTAAGTAAATGCTCATGTATGCAAGCATATTATGCACTCCTAATAAAGAACTGTAGTGATTCCTTGTGCTGCCATGCTTTCTTGATGCACATGACATACACTCAATTTCTGTTTTTACAGTTCCCAAATGCTAATTTTCTTTATTTTGTACATAAAAAACCTTTTAGTAGAATCTCTTCTGGCATTGTAATAAATGAGACTTGAAAGAGGTGAAAAACTCTAATACAAAAATTAAAGGAACATTCTTTTATCCTTAATGGGCACTAACTGCACTGCCATTGGAGATGGGCAAATATAGGAGTCTCACTTTGCTTTTGAACCTTGACGTGCTGCCGCCTTTCATTTATATACATTGCATGAAGGAGAATTTGTAAGTTATAGCTAGTTCTATAAAGACAAGGAAACATTATATCCTATATCTCTGGATACCAATAAGTATCAAAAGTTAATGCTGAGTATTAAAGGGGTTGTCGATTACTCATACAACCCCATCTCAATCATTATGTTCCCCTCTTATAAAATAATAGCCAAATTCACTTCCGGTGCCCTTCCATCGATGTTGGCACTGGCTCTCCCAGGGCTCATGTGACACTGTTATGTCATGCAATCCCTGCAGCCAATCAGTGACCGCTTCACTCTTCCCTTCATCAGGTCAATCAGACATCCTTAGGAAGTGAGAGCAACCGCAGCTGTGCCGATACCAGAGGTGAGTAGAGGTGTTATTATTTTACTTGGGGGAAACATAATGATTGAGAAGGTGTTGTCCGAGTAGTGGACAACCCCTATAAATTAAATTTATTTCTGTTGATTATATCGAGGTGGTTAAAAGGTGAGGCTTTTTTATGGACATTGGATTATTTGGATTTTTAAGTTGTTGACTTTGGATTAAACCAATTTGGCTGACATTCTAATATTATCCTGAACTATATTTCCACTGGCCAAAAACAACTTAGTCTGGCATTATTTGTTTATGGTGAGCATGTTATACAATATCAATGCGTAGACGTGTACAGTATATGCAGTCATATTTTCTCTGTTATGTAATCCATCAAAAAGCGGACAACTGGTAAAGTCTGTAATCTTACAATGAGCTAATTCCCAAACTAAAATGTTTACACTTCTTGTGTCAACTGGCTGAAAATAAAGGAGCTCTATAGCTTTTTCTCCAGTTCTTTCAGAACTTTGAAAAACCTGGGTGAAATTGAAACCATCAAACCTCATTCTCATATTACATTTATACAAACTATAACCAACCTTTACAGAATTTTTATGGTAATCCAATTTTTGATTTCTTCAAAATTTTAAGCATATTCTAGTCTATTTTAGAATAAAAATGTTAAAGACTGGAGCTAGACGAGCATCCAAAAATCTTGAAAAGTCTAAAATAAGCTGGTTACAACAGGAAAAGCCCCAGAAGTCATTATGTTTTCATAGTGTTAAAATTTTTTTTTTAAATATTTAGAAACCAGAAACAAAAGAAATAAAATGAAAACAAAATCTACTAAGACTCATAATATTCTAGGGTGATGTAACTGTATTTAGTTTAATTACCGATTTATGAGATGATTTCACCAAATATAGAACAATACATTCAGAGGTTAAAGGTAAGGTACCGCGTTTGTAGATCATTCATTAATCAATGTACTGTAGCATAACATGCTGTTATAACCAAGATTTGAATGCATGTAAAACAGATTTTGTGTGTTATACCAGTAGAAAGAAGGAACTGGGGGCTGACATCTTGGTTTCACAGCAGTAGCACGACACTAGCAGTGTCATTTTACGGCACCCCATGGACATAGGAGATAATAGACCGGCGCTGACCCTATCTCCAACATTGCAGCCACATTAGCAGTGAGCTGGGCACGCCTCTGTGGGCTGCACAACTCACTGCTGTAGTTGTGACTAGCCGCCATTTTACTATAGCCCAGTGCTCTCTGCCCAGCTCCACTTGCAGGACAGAAGCGCTGACTGGAGCCAGGAGAGTGGGGAGTGTGGGTGATTTATCTCCCTGCTCCTCTGTACTCCAGGCATTGTGCGTTCTGAGCAGACATCCTCTGCTCTCACACGCTGCCCTCCCTGGGTGCTCCTCCTGCTCTGTCTCCGCCTCCCCACTTGCACACAGTCCCAGTGATCTCCGGTAAGCTGCACTCTCCCCCTGTGTCACTCTCCCTCTCTGTGCGGCGAGGGGGGTCTCTATGCGTGTGTGCAAGCATCGTCCGATGGGACTACAAGTCCCATCAGACGATGCCTGCTACACTGACAGTGATTTACACATTAGCCAATGATGGGACAGTAATAGTCCCATCATCTGGCTAATGTGTTGAATAAAAAAAAAAATGCTACATACATACATGCTACGTACATACATGCTACGTACATACATGCTACGTACATACATGCTACCTACATACATGCTACCTACATACATGCTACATGCATGCTACCTACATACATACATGCTACGTACATACATGCTACGTACATACATGCTACCTACATACATGCTACCTACATACATGCTACCTACATACATGCTACCTACATACATGCTACATGCATGCTACCTACATACATGCTACATACATACATGCTACATACATACATGCTACATACATACTCCATACAGTACATTCATACATTACATACATATAGACATACAGTACATTAAACATAGATTACATACTCACCATTACTTGTCATTTTGTTCCCCGAAGCCAGTGTCATCTGTAAAAAATATGAAAAAAACAAACAACCAATATACTCCCTGTCCGCTGAAATCCACGAGTGTCCCACGACGAGCTCCCATGGAGAGCAGCAGCATCAGATAATGCGACTGCTCTCCAGGGGCTCCAGGAACACAATGACGGCAGGAAGGTATCCTTCCACCACTGTATTCCTCCGCCGCTGTAAAAAAAAAAGTCTCTAGTCTCACTTTATGCCACTGCTGTATGATAAATTTTCCCAGGCAGCAATTGTCATAAAATGAGACTTTGAACTCAGGTAACCTCTCAGTGATGCACTGCAGGAGCCATTGTCTCCTGTCAGTGTGTCACTGAGGGTCCTATAGAGCAGTGACATCACCCGATGTCACTGTTCTATAGGGGAGATCGTCGTGGGACACTCGTTATTAATTGACTACGGCGGATAGGTAGTATATGGTTTATTATTTTACGTTTTTTGCAGGCGCTGAAGTATGGTAAGTATGGTGAAATGAAGAATATTAAAATACTTTTTCCTAATGTGTGCGTGTTTTATTAACCCTTTCTTACTATTGGATTAATAACGGATAGGCGTCTTATTGACGCCTCTCCGCTATTAACCCGGCTTAATGTCACCTTACAATAGCAAGGTGACATTCACCCCTTATTACCCCATATCCCACCGCTACATGGGAGTGGGAAGAGAGGGGCTAAGTGCTGGAATTGGCGCATCTTACAGATGCGCCATTTCCGGGGCGGCTGCGGACTGGTATTTGTAGCCGGGGGGGGGGGGCAATATCCATGGGCCCTCTCTAGGCTATGAATATCAGCCCGCAGCTGTCTGCGTAGCCTTTCTGGCTATAAAATATAGGGGGACCCCACGTCACTTTTTTTTTTTGCGGTCCCGCTATTTTAATAGCCAGTAAAGGCTACGCAGACAGCTGCGGGCTGATATTCATAGCAGGCTAAAGATATTGGCCCCCAGCCGTCGGCTTTCCCCCTCTGGCGCAGAAAATTGCATGGGAGGCCACGCCGTTTTTTTCTTTTCTTTTTTTTTTTAATTCAACGCTCATAAAGGCCTCTTTCACACTTGCGTCGGTACGGGTCCGTCGCTATGCATCGGGCCTATGTACCGACGCACGTTGTGAAATTTGTGCCCGACGTGGGCAGCGGATGCAATTTTTCAACACATCCGCTGCCCATTCTGGAGTCTGGAAGGAGGGGGCGGAGTTTTGGCAGCGCATGCTGGTTTTTTTCAGCCAGATCTGTTTTTTTCCGCCGGATCCATTTTTTTCCGCCGGATCCATTTTTTCCTGCCGGATCCTTTTTTCTTCCACCGGATCTGTTTTTTTCCGCCAGATCCGTTTTTTTCCACCGGATCCGTTTTTTTTCCCGCCAGATACGTTTTCCCTCCGCCGGATCCGTTTTTCCCCCGCCGGATCCGTTTTTCCACCGGATCCGTTTTTTTCCCACCGGATCCGTTTTTTTCCCGCCGGATCCATTTTTTCCTGCCGGATCCATTTTTTCCTGCCGGATCCGTTTTTTTTCCACCGGATCCATTTTTTCCTGCCGGATCCGTTTTTTGTCGCCGGATCCATTTTTTTTCATCAGATCCGTTTTTTTGTCGCCAGATCCGTTTTTTTTTCGTCAGATCCGTTTTTTTCCGCTGGATCCGGTTTTTTCTCTGATGCTGCTGCTTTCCACGGGAGATCGTCGTGGCACACTCGTGGATTTCTGCGGACAGGTAGTATATTGGTTCTTTGTTTTTTTCATATTTTTTTACAGATGACACTGGCTTTGGGGAACAAAGTGACAAGTAACGGTGAGTATATACTCTATGTTATATGTACTGTATGTCTATATGTATGTCATGTATGTAATGTATGAATGTACTGTATGTATGTAGTATGTATGTATGTAGTATGTATGTATGGAGTATGAATGTAGTATGTATGTATGTAGTATGTATGTAGCATGTATGGAGTATTTTTTTTTTATATTCAACACATTAGTTGGATGATGGGACTACTACTGTCCCATCATTGGCTAATGTGTCAATCACTGTCAGTGTAGCAGGCATCGCCCAATGGGACTTGTAGTCCCATCGGACGATGCCTGCACAGACACAAAGACCCTCGGCAGGCCGTACAGACCCCGGAGACGCTTTACAGACCCCCCGAAGAGGCTGCACAGACCCCCTGGCAGGCCGTACAGACCACCCACGGTCCCACACACACACAGTCGCACAGACAGCCACGACCAATCAACGACCGGCACAGTCCGGCGGAAAAATGGCCGCTCCTTCCTCCCCACAGTCAGTGCCCGCTTCATACTCCCCTCCAGTCAGCACTCACACAGGGTTAATACCGGCGGTAACGGACCACGTTATGCCATGTTTAACGCACTCCGTAACCGCTGCTATTAACCCTGTGTGTCCCCAACTTTTTACTATTGATGATGCCTATGCGACATCAATAGTAAAAAAAATGTAATGTTAAAAATAATAAAAAAACCTGCTATACTTACCCTCCGTCGTCGCGTCCTCTCCTCGGCAGTGCAAGCGGCAGGCTCCAGTGCCAAGGATGGTATGCGAAAAGGACCTTCCATGACGTCACGGTCATGTGACCGCGATGTCATCACAGGTCCTGCGCGCATCCAACCCTGGGACAGGAAGCTGCCGCGTGCACCGCACACAGGCGACAGGACTACAAGGGCTCCCTCGGAAGGTGAGTATATGTTTATTTTTTATTTTAACTCTTTTTTAACCTGTTACATACGTGTCTGGGCAATATACTACGTGGCTGGGCAATATACTATGTGGGCTGTGCAATATACTACGTGACTGGGCAATATACTATGTGACTGGGCAATATACTACGTGACTGGGCACTATACTACATGGCTGGGCAATATACTACGTGGCTGGGCAATATACTACGTGGGCTGTGCAGTATACTACGTGAATGGGCAATATACTACGTGGATATGCATATTCTAGAATACCCGATGCGTTAGAATCGGGCCACCATCTAGTACCATATATGTATATATGCCATGGACGAGGCCACAGTAAAGTGTATTTTTATTTGGGACAAAAGGTAACTCACAGGTCATTGCAGATGATGATGATGAACATACAATTTGTCATTCCTCCTACACAGTCACATACCAGGGAGGAAGCCACTCAAGCCAGTGTAATATTGCCCCTTTATTTGGGTCACATGGTAACCCACATGCATTTATTTACAGTCCACAGACTCCACTCTACCTCTCTGCTGTCTGCTCCTCCCACATGAGTCACAGTCACACTTCACTGGCTGAATCTGAGAAGCTGCCAGGCCCAGACAAGAAAGAAAAAAAGAAAAAAGACTCAGATCACTCACGCTGCAGAGCCGACTCCTTTCATTCACAGCAGGGAGCCGGCTCTTTGCATTGGCTCGTTCACGAACGACACATCACTAACACACACACCACTTTACTCTTCCTCCAGTCCACCACGCTGCTGAACCCACTCTCTTCTGCTCCTCTGTAAACTGTGTAGCTGTGTTTCTGATGCAGTAACTGCTGGTGACAGCAGATCACAGGGCAGTCACACACAAAATGGCGCTGCCCTGTGATGCTGCTCTTCATTCTGCCCCAGGGATATTAGACCACCCAAAAGGGGAGGGAAATGCTGATGTCAGCAGTTACTGCCCCAATTTTCCAGCTAACAGTAAAGCTGGTAAGTCTCACTATAGCTGCTTGAGGTCTAAAACGGAAAATGCTCCCCCTAGTGGTAAATATATATATTTGTAAGAAAATATATAATATTTTTCATATAGAAATGTTTGCAAACAGTGCAAACATTGCATTAGTACATTTTATTTACTATTTTAAGCTTAATTTTACAAAAAAAAAAAATACAAGAAAACTGGTGGCACCTTCCCTTTAATAATAAATGTGAAAATCATTTACCAATTTTTAAAAAACACAGTGAATAATATTTATACATAATACAGCCATACATACCAGGGAGAGTTTAGCTAAGGTACGTTCATGGGTATGAAACTGGGTGTAATAGTTCTTTACTGTACATGTAGATAACCCTCTTACTTTGTACCTACGGCACATATACTGTACCTAACTCTTACCCTGGCCTTAAGGCTATGTGAACACGGATTAGGCTTAGGAATTTCTGGTGCGAATTCTGCCTCTCTTGGCAGAAAATGCAGGTGCGGATTTGTCGCGTTTTTTGTGCGTATTTTGTGCGTTTTTGGTGCGGATTTGCTGCAGATTTTTTGCGGATTTACTGCGTTTTTTACCCTTGCGGATTTCTATAATGGAATGGGTACAAAAATGCTGCAGATCCACAAAAAAAGTGACATGCTACTTCTTTTAATCCGCAGAGTTTACGCACAGAATTTTCCGCACCGTCAGCACAGCATTTTTTTTGCCATTGATTTACATTGTACTGTAAATCACTTGCAGATCTGCAGCGTTTCTGCACTGCATAACGTGTGCACATACCCTAAAAGTAATGCATACAAGTCTCATCAACCCTATTCTGGAGATTTCTGGTGATGATGAAGGTACTATACAATTTCGTATCAGTGCTACTGTAAGGGTAGGAGACCAGGGCAGTAGACATGGCCGACAGTAATCCCTGTATCACCCGCTGGCCCCGTCCCTTTAAAGTACCTCGGTGCTGCTCCTCTACGCCATCAGGCATTTCCCGGTACGGGACAGTTACCTCTGCAGATGATCCCAAGAATAAAGAGTCAGTCCAGTTTCACTTCAACTTCAACGTGTTTACTCAGCAACTTGTCATCCAGGGTACACACTATTACAGCATCGGTGTCTCTGACCCTTGCCTGTCACTAAGCCTGCATTCAGGGCGATCCGTACTATATGGTCCCACAGTGTCCTCAATGTCCAGTACTTCTGCCTTTCGTGGGCGCATTCCCTGCCTGAGAATGGCAGCCCACGCAAAAAACAGCCACATCTTGGTGCACTTTCTCTCACTTTCCTCAGCCTTCTTCTGTCCAGCAGCTGCAGTCCCACTATGACTGCACTGCTGTTCCTGTGGTTGCTGTACTCTCTCCCTTCTTAGTTCTGGCCCCCTGGATACTACTGCTGGGCCCACTTCTTCCTAGAAGAACATTACGGGGCAAGATGTGCCCTAGGCTAGCCAGCCCTGTCTGAGCTACATGGGCGCCCAGGTCACAACTGAACTGAAGCAAGAAGACCTAACTGTCTTATCCCCATCGTGCCCCTCCTATGTTAACTATTCCCTTTCCTATCCTATATCTATAATGCCCCCCATCTAGTGGCCAACTTGGGGTACTACTCCCCTAACACTATACTGGCCCGGGGCACTTGCTTTCCCTAACAAACAGTGTGCAAATACATGCGAATAATCAAATATATATATAGTCAGAGCAGTACACATAAGGTGTAGCAATACTCTTATACAGTGGTAATACACTTTATGTGTAGCAATACCACCGTGTATGAACACATTAATGAAATACAATATATACAAACAGGAATTGTGGAGAAAAAGGAACAGTATAAATACCACATCCCCTACACTACATATACAATAGTAATTAACCCCTTTCTGCCAGCTGACGGGATAGTACATCAGCTGGCAGACTCCCCCGCTTTGAGGTGGGCTCCGGCGGTGAGCCCATCTCAAAGCCATGACATGTCAGCTGTTATCAACAGCTGACATGTGGCCGCAATGGACTTGAGTGGAATTGCGATCCACCTGCGTCCATTAACTAGTTAAATGCCGCTGTCAAACGCTGACAGCGGCATTTAACAAGCGCCGCCGGCCGCGCAGCCAGAAGCGCTTGTACCGCTGACCCCCGTCACATGATCGGGGGTCAGCGGCGCATTGCCATAACAACCTGAGGTCTCCTTGAGACTTCTATGGTTGTTGATGGCAGATGCTGTGAGCGCCACCCTGTGGTCGGCACTCAAAGCAATGCTGCATTGCTGCTGCATAGAGGTGATCTGTGCTTCACCTCTATGTAACAGAGGCGATCGTGTAGTGCATGCTTCTAGCCTCCAATGGAGGCTATTGAAGCATGCAAAAAAAAATGTGTTTAAAAATATAAAAAAATAATATATAAAAGTTCAAATCGCCCCCCTTTCGACCCAATCAAAATAAAACAATAAAAAAAATCAAACATACACATATTTGGTATCGCCGCGTTCAGAATTGCCCGATCTATCAATAAAAAAAAGGATTAAACTGATCGCTAAATGGCATAGCGAGAAAAAAAATCAAAATGCCAAAATTAGGTTTTTCTGGCCGCCATGACATTGCATTAAAATGCAATAACGGGCGACCAAAAAAACATATCTGCACAAAATTGGAATAATTAAAAACATCAGCTCAGCACGCAAAAAATAAGCCCTCACCCAACCCCAGATCACGAAAAACGGAGAAGCTACGGGTATCGGAAAATGGCGCAATTTATTTTTTCTTTAGTAAACTTTGGAAAATTTTTTACCACTTAGATAAAAAAGAACCCAGACATGTTAGGTGTCTATGAACTCGTAATGACCTGGAGAATCATAATGGCAGGTCAGTTTTAGCATTTAGTAAACCTAGCAAAAAAAGCCAAACAAAAAACAAGTGTGGTATTGCACTTTTTTTGCAATTTCATCGCAGTTGGAATTTTTTTCCCATTTTCTATTACACAACATGGTAAAACCAATGGCATTGTTCAAAAGTACAACTTGTGCTGCAAAAAATAAGCCCTCACATGGCCATATTGATGGAAAAATAAAAAAGTTATGGCTCTGGAAAGAAGGGGAGTGAAAAACGAACATGAAAAAATTAAAAAAGCTCCGGGGGTGAAGGGGTTAACATTGTAGTAAAGACTTAAGGTAGCAATGAAGGTTCATATAGTCCTCTGCCAATCACATTCATTATCTACATAATATATTCATAATAAAGGTAAATTAACCATGGAACCTCACAGCTAAATACACTTAATTAGAGAATATTATACCCTGTACTGTTAATATAAATGAGCCTACCTAGTATGTGGCAAACAATGGAAAGTCAAATTGTGATTAGATTACCAGAGGCCTGACCTCCGTGGCATCTCTGCTATCCTGTTCTATCTGAAGTGTCTTATTATCCAGCAAAGAATGGAGTGGTGTCATGGAAACAGCAGCTGCAAACTTATGGGCCTTGTGCTAATATTAGGCTATGTCCTCACATTGTGTTTTTGAGCGTTTTTATGTAGGCTCCTTACAAAAAGCAGGTTTTACTTACTTTTTGCTGCTATTCTTGCTTAGTTTTTTGTGTGTTTTTGGTGCGTTTTTTGGGTATGTGCACACGTCAGGATTTCTTGCAGAAATTTCCTGAAGAAAACCGGAAATTTTCTGCAAGAAATCCGCATTTTTTTTTTGCGTTTTTTTCGCGTTTTTTTTTAGCATTTTGCAAGCGTAATTAGCTTGCAGAATGCTAAAGTTTTTCAAGCGATCTGTAGCATCGCTTGGAAAACTGACTGACAGGTTGGTCACACTTGTCAAACATAGTGTTTGACAAGTGTGACCAACTTTTTACTATAGATGCTGCTTATGCAGCATCTATTGTAAAAGATAGAATGTTTAAAAATAATAAAAAAAATTAAAAAATGGTTATACTCACCCTCTGCAGACAGCCGATATCCTCAGCGGCGTCCGTTCCTATAGATGGTGTGTGTGTGCAGGACCTTCGATGACGTCGCGGTCACGTGAGCGGTCACATGAGCGGTCTCGCGACCAATCACAAGACAGCTACGTCATCGCAGGTCCTGAACCACACCATCTATAGGAACCGAAGCGGCAGCATGCAGCGGTGAGAGGCGGGAACACTCCGGGGGCCATCGAAGGTGAGTATATGACTATTTTTTATTTTAATTCTTTTTTTTGACCAATTATATGGTGCCCAGTCCATGGAGGAGAGTCTCCTCTCCTCCACCCTGGGTACCAACCGCACATAATCTGCTTACTTCCCGCATGGTGTGCACAGCCCCGTGCGGGAAGTAAGCAGATCAATGCACTCCTAGGTGTGCGGAATCCCTGCAATTCCACATTTTTAATGAACATGTTGCTTTTTTTTCCGCGATGCGATTTTTTTGCGGAAAAAAATGCAACATTTGCACAAAAAATGCGGAATACACTGTAAATAATAGGAGGCATATGTTAGCGTTTTTTTCGCGTTTTTATCACGTTTTTATAGCGAAAAATACTGAACGTGTGCACATGGCCTTTACGTTGTTTTTGTCAGGGTACATTTGTCTCTTGGGCATGCTGATAAAGTTTAGTGCATAAAAAAAATTGGATTCAACTTTATCAAGATTTGTCACCAAAAATGCAGCAAAACCTGATACCTGCGGGTTTTGCTCAGTTTTTTGTAGCGTTTCTGCATTATTAATTGCTTTCAATGGGTGAAAAACGCTGCAAAAACACTGAAAAAATGCTTAAAGAAGTGACATACTGCATTTTGCAAAAACCAAGCTCTTTTGACAACAGTCAGGAAAAAAACAAGGTATGTGCATGAGATTTCTAAAATCTCATTGACTTTGCAACACAGCTGAAGATTTGCATAAAAAAGCTGAAAAAACACGAAGTGTGAACATAGCCTTACAGAAAAAGAATCATGTAACTATACTAGCTTGGCTACTTTTTATGTGTGCAGTGTACAAGCAGTGATGTAGTTCTTAAGGGCTCATAATGTAAAAATAAAAGTAGCAGTGCACATGCCCAAGACTTTTGGTCAGTTGCCCCATGTTTCCAAATGAATGCCTCTCTGAACTATATCAGCATCAATAAGAAGGCAATACAATTGGTTTCTGTGGTAGAGCAAGGAGCAATAGGCTCCCTACCCTACTACTGGTTGACCTGAAGGCCCCAGGTTACTGTAGGCCTGCTGCCTACAAGATGTCAGTGCAGCGCCCTAGAGTCCTGGTCGTTGCAGTACTGTCGCCCGCCACTAAGGGGAGTGATGGTACGTCTGATGGCACTAAAGGAGTTCACCTGACCAGGTATCACAGTCACACATTACACTTCACACTCTGGCCACCAGGGGGAGCAAAGGGTTCTATGTATTAGGCCACTCCTCACACTCTGGTAAAACTGGGGGTTGGATAGGAAGTTAGAGAGAAGCTGACTGGGTTTTGCCCAGGTAACATCTAGTGAGAGGAGAGCGTTGCTTGGGAAGATTCAGGGGGGTCCCTGTCAGGGGTGGGATCCTGACAGTGGCCTAGCAAAAGGACAGATCGTTACGGAGCCACACCTGCACTTCATTGCGGCGGCATCTTAAGAAAGGACACGAAGCGAAGGATATTGTGGAGAAGTGAGAAACGAGATCACAGCACAAAGGCGATAGAACCAGAAGGAGTCGTGCCCCGAGATCGGCAACATCCTTCTGAGGCGCGTAGCCAGTGGCCGGAACGCCGAGGAAGTATTAGGCTCTACACATTACTTCAAACCAACGGCAGGGCAGTTAATTTTAGGTTGGCTGCCTCACCTAAATCACCTAATGAAGACAATGGAGGCAATTGGGGGAGAGGGGCGTCTCTAGGGTCCCTATAAAATAACTCCAGGCCTACCCCGTCATACGGGTGCGTCCTATCCATATCATCTGGGGGATGGAGAGAGAAAGAACAGAAGCATACGCAACAGTTGTGAGGACTATCCCGTGGTGCTCAGCAGGGAAGTACTACAACACCCAGGCGCTAGTAGGAAGGCTACTGATTTCCACCTGCAAAGGGAACTCTGGATGTGCCTTCGGACCGGCCAGTCTCAGCCAGCCCTGTTAGCAGTGCTCTGGAATGCGGATGCTGAAGCCTTCAGTAAAGAGGTAAAGAGACTGCAACCCTGTGTCCTCGTCATTTACCGCGACCTACACCACCACCTACACCTTTTATTGGGCGCCCCTTAGCAGGGCCACGGACCGGGTCAGGCCACCGTGACATCCCCAGAACCCTGAGAGACCCGGTACCTAGTACCCCGCTGCCCTGCGTTTGGGGGCCGCTCCAACTGCATAACGTTGCAGATGCAATGACATCAATGCAATGAGCCATCTGTGCAGGTCCGCTGTGTGCAGGCCAGAAGACAACTCGGTTGCTTAGACTATTGAGTGGCCCAAAGGTGATGGTATTCTTTTTGAAGGAGTCAATCAGAAGGAAAAATTACTTTTTACAGAAGAACTAAGGGGACACTAAAGCCTTCATGACATATGACGTATAATTATGTCATATGCGTGTCCCCAACTTTGATGTGGGCTAAGGTGCTGAGCCTGCATCTTTCCCCAAACATGACAGCTGATTTAATCAGCTGTAATGTGCCTTTAACAGCGTGCGTGTATCTGACCAAGGTTTTTAACCAAATAAATCCCGCTGTCAATCACTGACAGCTGGATTTAACATGCACTAGCCAAAAGCTCCTCATTCCGGACACCCATTGGCGCTTCTGTCACATGATAGAGGGGTGCCAAAGGGTTGTCATTACAACCGTGGGTCTGCAGAAGACTCGTGGCTGGCGTTCATAGGAGATCATGATTTCTGTTATATATACTAGTGCTTCAGGCGATATAGCACAATCAATCAGACGATTGTAGCTTCAAGTCTCCTAAGGGTACTATTAGATAAAGTAAAAAGAGAAAGTTTTTAAAAATATGCTAAAAATAAAAAAAACACAAATTAAAAACAAACCCCCTTTTACCTCATTGAAAAGATTGCTGCACTCAGAAATGTTTGAGCTATCAAAATTAATCAGATTGGTAAACGATGTAATGAGAAAAAAATTGAAACACTAGAATTGCTTTTTTTTGCCAGTCGGAACATTGCAATCAAATGCAATAAAACATAATATGTACCCCAAAATAGTATCAATAAAAATGTCAGCTCAGAGTGCCAAAAAATAAGCCCTCAACGACCCCCCCCCAGATCCCGAAAAGTGGAAACTCTACGGGTCTTAGAGAAAATGTCGACAAATGCCAAAAGAAAGGAAGGGTTCCTAAAAACTTATTCTGAAGAGATTTTTCTTCAAACCAATTTAAGTGAAATAAAATATTCACCCACAATTGCATTGAAGAATGGTCTTTTGGGGAGCCGTAATGTATATGAAGAAAACAGCAGCAACTAATACAGCGGTTTATAAAAAAAGATAATGTGTGTCTATCCTTTGCCTTTTGTTTGAAGATTCTGTAGTATGTTGAGTTGACCATCACTAGTATAGATATTTTTAGGAAAATTGGGCTATTTTTACAATATTATGTAAGTTCCAGATTAATTAAATTAATTAAAGAATAAAACATGGTGCTGTGTTACATTAACTTTATATACATAATGCATACGTTAACAATTTTAATACTTAAAGGACCTGTCTCTTCCTATAAATATGCATTTTATCTTGTTTAAATGCTGCTGTTCATTTGAATCTGGTGTTTTCTTTTGTTCCTACGCTTTTCCATTCCTGAGATATGTCATCTCTTCCCTGTATATAAATCTAGGCTTTTTACCAAGTGGGTGTGGTCATCACTTCTTCTCTATGAAAGTCTTATTGGGGACCAAGCCTAGTTAGCTAAAAAGTGGCCATCGATTTTTTTATATTCGTAATACACGTTATATAGAGTGGCTCCCTTAGCTTCCACTGTTCACACTTGTCTTTTTCAGTTTGGAAGTGATGGTCGTTTTTTGATATTTGTACTTAGTGGGGTTGAGTGGACCTGTGGATGTTCGGGTTTGTCGGGTTCACTTTAGTCCAAAGTTCGGTTTGGGTACCAGAACTCTCCCTGAACTTTAACCCGAACCTCATAGAAATTAATGGGGACTCGATCTTTGGTGCTGTAAAAGGCCTGTGTATTTCTCTACTCGAGCATCCGAATTCTAAGAGAAGTACATGTTCGACACTTAGTCCTGGACACTAGCTGTCTGGCACGAACACCCAACTTTGCAGTTTTCTCATCTCTAGTAGTTAGATTTATATACAAGAAATAGTGGGCCATATTTCAAGAACAGAGAGGCACAGGAACAAATAATAAACACCGATTCAGGAAAACAGTGACATTTACAACTAAAAGAATTACAGGTTCCCTTTAAAAACTACAAAGACATACTGATAGGGAAAATAGATCTTGATAATTGTGAGCCCCGATGGGGACAGCGATGATAAAGCATGTAAAGCATTGCAGAATATGATGGTCCCATAGAAGCAAAGCATACTAATAATAAAAAATAAAAAACTAATGACAATTTTTTGGAATTCTTTGGTCCTCATTAAAAAAACCATTAAGACAGTTGGTCTTGATAATTTGCTTACAACATAATCACAATTGCTACAGACATAACTGTTAACAAAATAGAGTGGAAGTAGGAGGGAACCAATAGTTCTTGAAGAACTTCAATTAAAACTAACATTGATCAATCATTATTCATTGATTTCCCATTACGTATAACTTATTTTGCAGCAATGTAAGTACATTATAATCATTCACAATAGTTCCGGTCGGCAGAGACACTCACATTACACACTATTTGCTCTTTTGTTACAATGCCCCAATGCCTCTGTGCCGTGCAGTTTATTGCTGGCGTCTATAATGGAGGAAATTTATTAGGGAAATATTTTCAATTTGGATAAAATGTATCGGAGATAAAGCAGAAAAAAATAAACACAACAATGCCTTCATTTCTGTAGCCTAAAAGGTAATTACACCCAATAGAAAGTAATTTCACACACTCTGACTTTGTCAGATAGTTTTTAGATACACTGCAGAGGGAACAAGAACTAATCAGTATTTGATATTTTTCCTGTGCACTTGCCATGTCTTAAAGTACATTTTAAATGTGGCAATGAACTGTTTTATAACCATCTAGTATTTCACGTAAGGTTGTACAAGTTAGTGGAAACTCGATTCCCACCTCATTTTCACTAAAGTTAATTGTGACTGTTGGCAGGAAGACTATTGCCACTGTGAGAACGGAGCTCAATGCCTAGCAGGAGCTTACGGCTCTATACCTGGTATACACTGGAGATTGCAGAGAATTGGGGGAATGTAGCGCAGTAGCTTCCATTCTCAGCATTGAGTCAAGCAGTTGGCTCCTTCAGAAGTTCTCGATTACGCCCACCAAACAATCCATTTACGGTTATCATTGCTCTCAGGGATAATCTGTATTTCAATGACTTTCTCCATGTCCTATATAGGTACCTTTCTTTGATGGCCATTATGGATTTGGTAAAATTAATATGTAAGTGTATCAGACTCAATTTTTCAAAATCATTAAAAGACAAAAAACTCATCATTATTTTTGAGGAAAAATCCAACTTTGTGTTACTCAGTTGAAACGTTGGTATGAAATAGTGATGGGTGAACGTGCTTGGATAAGGGTGCTAACTGAGTGTCTTCAGCGTGCTCGAATAATATGCTCTAGTCCACGCTGTTGCATGTCTTCTGACTGTTCAACAGCAGCAACACAAGCATGGATTGCCTATCAAACAGACAATCCTTGTATGTGTTGTGGCTGCCGAACAGCCGCGAGACATGCAACCGCGGGGACTCGAGCATATTATTCGAGCACGCCGAAGACACTCGGTTAGCCCCCGAGCATGCTCAGATAACTCCTTATCCAAGCACGATCACTCACCACTAGTATCTAATACAAACATTTAATACCTACATGTCTGTCACTCCAGTGATGGTTTAAACTGATTATTATATTTTTAGATTCCTTAGATATAGAATACTTGTCAATGTTCATAGCTAAAAGAGCTCCGAGAAAGTGAAGACAAAGTACGTAGACTAGGAGCTACCCTTCCATTTATACATCTTGTATGTATTTCTGTCTTTTCCACATTCACATTTATCATCTTCCCCTGGCTTTCCAATAGGCAGCTCTAAGGATTGCACTGTAGACGCGGCATATTGCAAACTGCTGCCTTGGCAACAGAGTTCCAGTCTGTATCCTCACAGAAAGGTTACTGCATCGCCTATGAGATTAACTTTATTGGGCCATAACATTTTACTCTTTTCACACTTTTTCTGCCAACTTATATCTCCAAGTCTTTGAAGTGAATAAAATGTTATTGTAAGCAAATACATTATGTTTCTCATGTCAAGCGATGCAGACTGGCATATAGTATGTATTGTATGTATTCTTCAAAATCCTTGATTCTTAGGCAGAAAATGCTTTATCCTCATGGCAGCAATGTCGTAACAATGTGGCTTGGGAATTACATGCATCTCACAGGAGGTCTCTTTCATGTGGCTCCTGGACCCCCATGACGAGCAAGTGTCCAATCTCCTGTTACGGCACATTTGCATTGATAGAAGATACTAATCATAGATCGTCAGAGCTAAGCCCCATACACAGTAGATCAATCTCTCATACAGATCTATTTTTTCCTCTATGCAAAAGCCACTGCCACTGCCATTCTGGCAGCAGCTTATCTCTGGGAGAACAAAAGTATTGGCAGTTTGAAATCAGACATGACAAATCTTTACAGGTG
Source organism: Ranitomeya variabilis (assembly GCF_051348905.1). Lineage (NCBI taxonomy): Eukaryota > Metazoa > Chordata > Amphibia > Anura > Dendrobatidae > Ranitomeya > Ranitomeya variabilis. Next base: position 314,982,042 of record NC_135236.1, read on the forward strand.
ATGTTGAGGTAGAGTCTGGAGGTCCCCACATGAATTAGACTGTTAGCCGATCCCAGTGACATGAGCGGGTTCATCCAACAATAGTCTACTGTATGGGAGCCTCTAGTTTTTGACGCATAGATATAGATAGTGATAATAACATGTCCTCTAATGTATTCAAGGCCATGGAGGATAAAGTTGCATAAGGAGCATCGCTTTGGCACCTGTGAATGTACACTGTTTTGGGTCATGCATTTGTATAGAGGCGGCTATAGCAGTTTTTGTTTTGAGCTAATACTTCTAATTTTTGTAATCTTATTAACTATTCCGCATCCATGAAATTGCTGAGCTACTGAAGGTTTTGACAGCATGCCTATGTCTTGGATTAGTGCTCTCTTATGGTGATTCCTTCCACGCCTGTTCTACCTGTCAGAGCTTGAAATCCTTTTCTGAGTTCATAATTGCTTATTAAAGAAACCCTCCCATGAACTTTATTCTCTCTGAATCTGTATAAGTGTGTATGTAGTGTACTGTCAGCGTATTAATATACTGACCCACCGCCGCCTTCTCTGGGATCCAGCGCTGTTTTTCTCCTCTTATGGGTGACATTAGCTCTTTTCAGACTATATTGCTCACTATGATCTGTGTATGTGAGCCCGAAGTTTTTTACTACATAAGCCTATGAAGCCTCTTTCTGACCCTCCGTAGGCTTACATGGTAAAAGCCATTTTGGGTCACGCAGAGCACAGTTTGACCCAATGAGTATGAAGTGCAGTGTCGTCGTCACTCAGAAAAACAGTGGCACTGGATTCTGGAGAAGGCGGCAGTAGGTTAGTATATTAATAAACTGACAAGAGACTACATTTACACAGTTTAGGGGATAAAGTTCATGGGAGTGCTTCTTTAAGATTGTCGCTAAAGAGGAAGTGATGGGAATGATCAGTGATCACTCACAGGTCACTTCCTGAAAGAAAGGACAAGCACTGGATTATAAGTGTGAGGAGTCTTATTAATAGTCATGAAAATCTGCGGCTATTGTCATCATATAGGATATGGCTATCATTGTTTGGAGAAACTTTGTTACCATTTTTATTCTTGAGTGAAGCCGCCATGGTCACAAAAGATATGGCTAATAATGCGAGTAAGAGTATATGTTATAGCTGTCACTAATGGAGTCTTAGTTTTTAAGCAGAACCTGTCAATACAATTTTGTAAAGCCATGGCTCTAATGGCGCTGTTATACTGATTACATTGATACCTTTGGAGAAGAAAGCCACTTTGTTGTTCTTCTTGAATCACTGCTTAAAGTTTTCTCCTAACAAGATTTCAGTGCACAGGGACCGGACTGTGCACTGGGTTTTCTCCTCCTTGTCTGTAATTCCCCGGCCCCTCTGACAGTCTCCGGTGTGTGACTGTCAGGTCCCTACTCCAATTTCAAAGAGAGGAGGCATCTCATTCACAGGCTGGAGGCTGGCGGAGGGGCTGGGGAACCACAGACAGGAAGGTGAAGACCTAGTGCACAGTCTGACCCCTGTGCACCGAAATCTATTTAGGAGAAAACTTCAAATGGTGATTAAAGAACCATAAAGCAGATTTATTCACCAAAGGTATCAATGCAATCATGCTGCTAGGATCTCTTTAATGTTCCATATTCAACAGTCTATAAAGATGTGGCTGTTATTACTTTAGTGACTGTCATTTTAACTCTCATAGGGGATATGACCGTCACCTTCATGGAGGCAGCCCTATTATGGGATATTCTGGCTGATACTCTCCTACAGTTGTGATTACAGCTCCTTTTCTTTGCATGGATTTCACACAACTCTAAGGGAAATCACTGACAAGCCCTTGCAAGAAAACAGCTAAGTATTTGGATAGTTGGAGATATTTAAGTAATTTCAACTAATTTGTTCGCCACTTAGATGGCACACCTAGTGCCGCTGGTGGAGTCAGAAATAAAGGAGTAGACAATAAATAATATGGCATTGCCTCAAGCATATTTCTGTATCATTCTGCATTTCTCACTTAGCCACACATTACTTCCCTGTTGTGCTAAAAGAAAAAAACATTATTGAGAGATATGAAAGGTGTTTCCCTTGATGTTTCGCACAGAGACTGTACTAGGTAAACAGTCAAATCTGTGGTTCTGTATGCATGAGAGACTCTACATGGCAGTCTGTCCCTAAGTGATCTGATGAATGAAGCTTTATGAAAAGGAAATGGAAGACATGTGCATTCCACTGGTAGGGAGACTTCTAGCGTCTACTTTGGAAACAGCACAGACTAGTGTTAGGATTTAATATTCCCAGCAATGGAGAATACTAGATAACTGCTTCTTCTACAAAAGACGCATTATTATTGACATGATGCAGGTCAATCTAATATCCATGCAGCTCAATTCCATATTACAAGATAAATATAAAAAACAAAATTATAATATTTGATAAGACTGCGGCTGTTAGAGGCAGGCCTTAGCCGTGTGTCACCTCGTGACCCTCCTCCATGTGCCTGCTGCTGACTTCCTATCCGTGTTTGTCAGTAAAGGGTTAAAATGAGGAAAGAAGACAAGTACAAAAGATTTAACTGTTGCCACCAGGCTGCCTGGTCATCAGTGCTAAAAATGTTCCACTAGATTGAAGGGAATATGAGCCATCCAGGTTTCCACCGTTCCTAAAAACTCCAGGCTTAGAAAACAGTGGCAAAGCCAAGAAGGATGACCAGGCCATTGAAGAGGGACGTTCATGTTAGCTCTGACTTCCGGTGTACACGTATGTTACACAGGGGGACTGGGGCCATGCATTAGGGGACGAAGGCGGCCAGCGTAAAGGGTGTGCAAAATGACTCATCGATAAGGGACTTGCGGCCTAACGGTGTGGTATCATAGGCCTCCATTAGGGCCTGTATTAAGGCTCGTATTGCCTAGAGAGTGACAGACAGATGGTGATATCCAAGAAGCATTGTTTCGCCTTTCGGAGAGAGATGATGGTAATGGGCCCCATAGTGACGCACCTCAGGTTAAGGTATTAAGACCAAGACATCACTGACTATACAATTTGTTTGTGTAATAGTAGAACAATAATGGGTGATTAGAATTGTGTCGATATTTTGTATAGCCGAATTGCTGTACTCTATACAGTAACTTGCAGTCCTTCCACCATTAGCTAATCAAATCAAATGTGCTAATCAAATAAATATTTGTTGTATAAGTTACCACTGTGTCCTCATTTTGGCGCTGTTGCATCTACGTACATGTTTACATTCCCACGCTATTTTTTAAAAAACTTCTGCATGTTTTTGTTATGGAAAAAAGCAGTTTTACAGTAGCAGCAAGCTACATATTTTATGCAGTGTTTTTCTGCCAACACTGTTTTCTGCTGTACAAAAATCTGCTGCAAATACTGATGGTGTGCACATAGCCTAACATGGAAACGCCATCATCTACATGAGCTTGACTCTGACCTCCATTTCTGTGACTCTAAAATGCTTATTGGCACAGGGTACATGTGGAAAGTGAAGAGCATTTTTAGCCAAACCCATTTCACAACATGACAAACAAGGGAACTCTTAGGCTGTGTGCACTGCCCACGATGAGTTTTTGGCGAGATTTTGATGATGCGTATTTTCACTGCATCAAAAACACAGCGTCATACAGTTCCACTAAATTCGATAGGATTTATAGTAATCTTATGGCCACTGTGTTTCTTTTTTGCTCAATGTAAGCTGACCGATGATGCAAATTTGAAATCCACAACATCTCAATTTCTTTTCGGGTATGCTGAGTTTTCTGAGCGGATTTTTCCCATAGACTTGTGTTAGGTAAAAAGGCGTACATGCATTTTTAGTGCATTTACGCCATGGAAAACAGACCAAGAACACATGTAATCCACATATGACTATATCAGTATGGGCAGCATGGAGGCTCAGTGGTTAGCACTGCAGCCTTGCAGCGCTGGAGTCCTGGCTTCAAATCCCACCAAGGTCAACATCTGCAAGGAGTTTGCATGTTCTCCCCGTGTTTGCGTGGGTTTCCTCCGGGTTCTGCGGTTTCCTCTCACATTCCAAAGACATACTGATAGAGAACTTAAATAATTGCTGTCCCCATTGGGGCTCACAATCTATAATAATGTATGTAAAGCACTGTGGAACATGATACCGCTATATAAGCAAAGCATAATAAATAAAATACCGTATATACTTGAGTATAAGCCGAGATTTTCAGCCCACTTTTTTGGGCTGAAAGTGACCCTCTCGGCTTATACTCGAGTCAGTGTTGGCGGGGGGGTCGACGGGTGAGGGGGAGCGGTGCGGTGACATACTCACCTGCTCCTGGCACTGTCCCTGCATGTCCCATTGTCTCCGGGCAGCTCTTCCTGTGTTCAGCGGTCACGTGGTACCGCTCATTAAAGTAATGAATATGCACGTATATTCATTACTGTAATGAGTGGTACGTGACTGCTGAACACAGGAAGATGCCGCCGGCTCCCGGAGACCATCTGACAGACGCTGCCAGAGACCGCAGCGGGAGCAGGTGAGTATATCGGGGGAGGTGAGCATTGCGCGATAGTCACCTTCCTCGTTCCACCCCTGCGTGCTGCTCTGTCTTCCGTCCTCTGGCTGTGACTGTTCAGGTCAGAGGGCGCGATGACGCGATTAGTGTGTGCCGCCCTCTGCCTGAACAGTCAGGGCAGAGGATGGAAGACAGAGCGGCGCGTGGAACGAGGAAGGTGACTATCGCAAGTGTCGGGGGCCTGAGCGAAGAGAGGTGAGTATGTGATTTTTTTTATTTTAATCGCAGCAACAGCAAATGGGGCAAATGTGTGGAGCATCTTATGGGGCCACAATGTATGGAGCATTGTATGGTGCCACAATGTATGAAGCATCTCATGGGGCCATAATGTATGGAGCATCTTATGGGGCATAATGTGTGGAGCATCTCATGGGGCCATAATGTGTGGAGCATCATATAGGGCCACAATGTATGGAGCATCTAATGGGGCCTCAATGTATGGAGCATCTTATGGGGCCATAATGTGTGGAGCATCTAATGGGGCCATAGTGTGTGGAGCATCTCATGGGGCCATAATGTGTGGAGCATCTAATGGGGCCATAGTGTGTGGAGCATCTCATGGGGCCATAATGTGTGGAGCATCTTATGGGGCCATAAGGTGTGGAGCATCTTATGGGGCCATAATGTGTGGAGCATCTTATGGGGCCATAATGTGTGGAGCATCTTATGGGGCCATAATGTATGGAGCATCGAATGGGGCCATTATTAACCTTTGTGCAGCATTATATGGGGCATATTTTAATATGGAGCATTATATGGAGCGCATTTTGTATGGAGCATCTTATGGGGTCATCATGAACTGTATGGAGCATTATATGGGGCTCCTGATTCAATATGGATATTCAAAAACACTTAAACTACTGATGTCTCAATTAATTTTACTTTTATTGGTATCTATTTTTATTTTTGACATTTTCCGGTAGCTGCTGCATTTCCCACCCTAGGCTTATACTCGAGTCATTAAGTTTTCCCAGTTTTTTGTGGCAAAATTAGGGGGGTCGGCTTATACTCGGGTCGGCTTATACTCAAGTATATACGGTAATAATAAATTAATAACATTTTGTCTCTCAGGAACTATCAAAAGCAAAGCAGCTTTATTTAAAATATGACATACTAAGAGGAAACAAATACAGCATAAAAATACCCTTGTATAAAAAAACCTACTCAAAAACACAATGAAAAAACAAAAATGTACTTAATAGGTGCAGAAATTGTGCAGAAAATCAGCAACATCAAAAACTCACCAAAATTCATCCAACAGCTTGTTGTAAGTGGTTTAGTCCAATGTCCAATTACACATTTCAGTTTTATAAAACCACTAGTTTCCACTACAAGAAAGGTGTTTAGAGCACTACAACTATTGAACTCATTAGAAATGATCTAAATTACACAGTCGATCAAGCAAGATGGTTCAGTACCACAAATTGGAGGAAAACCTACTCACACGTTACATAATTGCATGAATTTACAATGGACAATCATTGCTACAAATGCATTCAATCAATGGAATAGTAATTATAATTGTTTCATGTAAACTGGTCTTAATATACAGAGCTTAGAGAGAAAAAAATTAAAACTATCAATCTTCCTTAACAATCAGTTTCTGGAAAGGGATCTTAGCACCCAGAGGAACACATATATATTACACTGTAAGTCACTTGGATTTTGATAGAAATGCTCAGACCTGTGAAAACCAGTTAGCTGAAGCTGGAAAGTTATGTTGCCGTTTACGTTTTCTATTGATTTTAAAGCCACAGGATTGACTAGCCTTCTTAATAAATGTCTCCTGTGAAACCACTGTGATTTTGGTTGTATTTGTCAATGATTTTTTGACCCTTAGGCTTTTAAAATTTAATAAAAATGCCATTAAAATCATAATTGCTATGCACCAATCAATTTGTATTGGTGACATTTTAATTAAAGTTGTTGAAATGTCAACCGAGCTCTGTGTCAGAAGGAAATTATCTACTGATAATACAAAAAAGAATCGTTCTTTATACCAGAGAATATAGTTAAAATTGCATGTACATCAGGTATGATGAAAAGCAAATTAACAGTTCAAATACATATTTACATTAAGTAATGTGCACATAAATGTACCCAAATGTGCAAAAAATGTAGAGCACATATAATACATGGATAGAAAAAAAATGACCAAGTATGGGATTGACAAGGCTACGGTTAGGTGGATTCATAACTGGCTCAATGATCGTACTCAAAGAGTGGTAATAAATGGTTGCACATCCAATTGGAAGAATATTACAAGTGGAGTAACACAAAGCTCTGCCCTGGCCCCAGTGTGGTTCAACCTTTTTATAAATGATCTAGATAAGGGAACTGAAGGTTAACTACCGTATATACTCGAGTATAAGCCGAGATTTTCAGCCCAAATTTTTGGGCTGAAAGTGCCCCTCTCAGCTTATACTCGAGTCATGATCGGTGGTGGGGTCGGCGGGTGAGCACTGTAATATACTTACCTAGTCCCGGCGATCCTGACGCTCCCCCTGCCTGTCACACGGTCTCCGGGTGCAGCAGCTCTTCCCCTGAGCGGTCACGTGGGACCGCTCATTAGAGAAATGAATAGGCGGCTCCGCCTCCCATAGGGGCGGAGCCGCCTATTCATTTCTCTAATGAAGCGGTGCCGGTGACCGCTGATAGAGGAAGAGGCTGCGGCACCGAAGACCAGCTGTCCGGGGGAAGGAGCGGGACGCCGGGAGCAGGTAAGTATGACATATTCACCTGTCCTCGTTCCACACGCCGGGCGTCGCGCCATCTTCCCGGCGTCTCTCCGCTCTGACTGTTCAGGCAGAGGGCGCGATGACGCATATAGTGTGCGCGCCGCCCTCTGCCTGATCAGTCAGTGCGGAGAGACGCCGGGAAGATGGCGCCGAGGAGCTGCAAGCAAGACAGGTGAGTATGTTTTTTTTTTTTTTTTTATTGCAGCAGCAGCAGCACAGCTATGGGGCAATAATGGACGGTGCAGAGCACTATATGGCACAGCTATGGGGCAATGGTGCAGAGCACTATATGGCACAGCTATGGGGCAATGGTGCAGAGCACTGTATGGCACAGCTATGGGGCAATGGTGCAGAGCACTATATGGCACAGCTATGGGGCAATGGTGCAGAGCACTATATGGCACAGCTACAGTGGGGCAAAAAAGTATTTAGTCATTCAGCAATAGTGCAAGTTCCACCACTTAAAAAGATGAGAGGCGTCTGTAATTTACATCATAGGTAGACCTCAACTATGGGAGACAAACTGAGGAAAAAAAATCCAGAAAATCACATTGTCTGTTTTTTTATCATTTTATTTGCATATTATGGTGGAAAATAAGTATTTGGTCAGAAACAAACAATCAAGATTTCTGGCTCTCACAGACCTGTAACTTCTTCTTTAAGAGTCTCCTCTTTCCTCCACTCATTACCTGTAGTAATGGCACCTGTTTAAACTTGTTATCAGTATAAAAAGACACCTGTGCACACCCTCAAACACTCTGACTCCAAACTCCACCATGGTGAAGACCAAAGAGCTGTCAAAGGACACCAGAAACAAAATTGTAGCCCTTCACCAGGCTGGGAAGACTGAATCTGCAATAGCCAACCAGCTTGGAGTGAAGAAATCAACAGTGGGAGCAATAATTAGAAAATGGAAGACATTCAAGACCACTGATAATCTCCCTCGATCTGGGGTTCCACGCAAAATCCCACCCCGTGGGGTCAGAATGATCACAAGAACGGTGAGCAAAAATCCCAGAACCACGCGGGGGGACCTAGTGAATGAACTGCAGAGAGCTGGGACCAATGTAACAAGGCCTACCATAAGTAACACACTACGCCACCATGGACTCAGATCCTGCAGTGCCAGACGTGTCCCACTGCTTAAGCCAGTACATGTCCGGGCCCATCTGAAGTTTGCTAGAGAGCATTTGGATGATCCAGAGGAGTTTTGGGAGAATGTCCTATGGTCTGATGAAACCAAACTGGAACTGTTTGGTAGAAACACAACTTGTCGTGTTTGGAGGAAAAAGAATACTGAGTTGCATCCATCAAACACCATACCTACTGTAAAGCATGGTGGTGGAAACATCATGCTTTGGGGCTGTTTCTCTGCAAAGGGGCCAGGACGACTGATCCGGGTACATGAAAGAATGAATGGGGCCATGTATCGTGAGATTTTGAGTGCAAACCTCCTTCCATCAGCAAGGGCATTGAAGATGAAACGTGGCTGGGTCTTTCAACATGACAATGATCCAAAGCACACCGCCAGGGCAATGAAGGAGTGGCTTCGTAAGAAGCATTTCAAGGTCCTGGAGTGGCCTAGCCAGTCTCCAGATCTCAACCCTATAGAAAACCTTTGGAGGGAGTTGAAAGTCCGTGTTGCCAAGCGAAAAGCCAAAAACATCACTGCTCTAGAGGAGATCTGCATGGAGGAATGGGCCAACATACCAACAACAGTGTGTGGCAACCTTGTGAAGACTTACAGAAAACGTTTGACCTCTGTCATTGCCAACAAAGGATATATTACAAAGTATTGAGATGAAATTTTGTTTCTGACCAAATACTTATTTTCCACCATAATATGCAAATAAAATTATAAAAAAAACAGGCAATGTGATTTTCTGTTTTTTTATTTCTCAGTTTGTCTCCCATAGTTGAGGTCTACCTATGATGTAAATTACAGACGCCTCTCATCTTTTTAAGTGGTGGAACTTGCACTATTGCTGAATAACTAAATACTTTTTTGCCTGTTATGGTTCTCAATGGCAAGAGAACATAGCCCAGCAAACATAAGAACTAGCTCTTGGAAGGATGGAAACTAAACTGACCATGAACTAAACCTGCCGCACAACTAACAGTAGCCGGGTAGCGTAGCCTGCGTTTTATCCCTAGACGCCCAGCGCCGGCCGGAGGACTAACTAATCCTGGCAGAGGAAAATATAGTCCTGGCTCACCTCTAGAGAAATTTCCCCGAAAGGCAGACAGAGGCCCCCACAAATATTGGCGGTGATTTTAGATGAAATGACAAACGTAGTATGAAAATAGGTTTAGCAAAATTGAGGTCCGCTTACTAGATAGCAGGAAGACAGAAAGGGCACTTTCATGGTCAGCTGAAAACCCTATCAAAATACCATCCTGAAATTACTTTAAGACTCTAGTATTAACTCATAACATCAGAGTGGCAATTTCAGATCACAAGAGCTTTCCAGACACAGAAACGAAACTACAGCTGTGAACTGGAACAAAATGCAAAAACAAACAAGGACTAAGTCCAACTTAGCTGGGAGTTGTCTAGCAGCAGGAACATGCACAGAAAGGCTTCTGATTACAATGTTGACCGGCATGGAAGTGACAGAGGAGCAAGGCTAAATAGCGACTCCCACATCCTGATGGAAACAGGTGAACAGAGAGGATGATGCACACCAGTTCAATTCCACCAGTGGCCACCGGGGGAGCCCAAAATCCAATTTCACAACAGTACCCCCCCCTCAAGGAGGGGGCACCGAACCCTCACCAGAACCACCAGGGCGATCAGGATGAGCCCTATGAAAGGCACGGACCAAATCGGAGGCATGAACATCAGAGGCAGTCACCCAAGAATTATCCTCCTGACCGTATCCCTTCCATTTGACCAGATACTGGAGTTTCCGTCTGGAAACACGGGAGTCCAAGATTTTTTCCACAACGTACTCCAACTCGCCCTCAACCAACACCGGAGCAGGAGGCTCAACGGAAGGCACAACCGGTACCTCATACCTGCGCAATAATGACCGATGAAAAACATTATGAATAGAAAAAGATGCAGGGAGGTCCAAACGGAAGGACACAGGGTTAAGAATCTCCAATATCTTGTACGGGCCGATGAACCGAGGCTTAAACTTGGGAGAAGAAACCCTCATAGGGACAAAACGAGAAGACAACCACACCAAGTCCCCAACACAAAGCCGAGGACCAACCCGACACCGGCGGTTGGCAAAAAGCTGAGTCTTCTCCTGGGACAACTTCAAATTGTCCACTACCTGCCCCCAAATCTGATGCAACCTCTCCACCACAGCATCCACTCCAGGACAATCCGAAGATTCCACCTGACCAGAAGAAAATCGAGGATGAAACCCCGAATTACAGAAAAAGGGAGACACCAAGGTGGCAGAGCTGGCCCGATTATTGAGGGCAAACTCCGCTAAAGGCAAAAAAGCAACCCAATCATCCTGATCTGCAGACACAAAACACCTCAAATATGTCTCCAAGGTCTGATTCGTCCGCTCGGTCTGGCCATTAGTCTGAGGATGGAAAGCAGACGAGAAAGACAAATCTATGCCCATCCTAGCACAGAATGCTCGCCAAAATCTAGACACGAATTGGGTACCTCTGTCAGAAACGATATTCTCCGGAATACCATGCAAACGGACCACATTTTGAAAAAACAGAGGAACCAACTCGGAAGAAGAAGGCAACTTAGGCAGGGGAACCAAATGGACCATCTTAGAGAAACGATCACACACCACCCAGATGACAGGCATCTTCTGAGAAACAGGAAGATCCGAAATAAAATCCATCGAGATGTGCGTCCAGGGCCTCTTCGGGATAGGCAAGGGCAACAACAATCCACTAGCCCGAGAACAACAAGGCTTGGCCCGAGCACAAACGTCACAAGACTGCACGAAGCCTCGCACATCTCGAGACAGGGAAGGCCACCAGAAGGACCTTGCCACCAAATCCCTGGTACCAAAGATTCCAGGATGACCTGCCAACGCAGAAGAATGAACCTCAGAAATGACTTTACTGGTCCAATCATCAGGAACAAACAGTCTACCAGGTGGGCAACGATCAGGTCTATCCGCCTGAAACTCCTGCAAGGCCCGCCGCAGGTCTGGAGAAACGGCAGACAATATCACTCCATCCTTAAGGATACCTGTAGGTTCAGAATTACCAGGGGAGTCAGGCTCAAAACTCCTAGAAAGGGCATCCGCCTTAACATTCTTAGAACCCGGCAGGTAGGACACCACAAAATTAAACCGAGAGAAAAACAACGACCAGCGCGCCTGTCTAGGATTCAGGCGTCTGGCGGACTCAAGATAAATTAGATTTTTGTGGTCAGTCAATACCACCACCTGATGTCTAGCCCCCTCAAGCCAATGACGCCACTCCTCAAAAGCCCACTTCATGGCCAAAAGCTCCCGATTCCCAACATCATAATTCCGCTCGGCGGGCGAAAATTTACGCGAGAAAAAAGCACAAGGTCTCATCACGGAGCAATCGGAACTTCTCTGCAACAAAACCGCCCCAGCTCCGATTTCAGAAGCGTCGACCTCAACCTGAAAAGGAAGAGCAACATCAGGCTGACGCAACACAGGGGCGGAAGAAAAGCGGCGCTTAAGCTCCCGAAAGGCCTCCACAGCAGCAGGGGACCAATCAGCAACATCAGCACCCTTCTTAGTCAAATCAGTCAATGGTTTAACAACATCAGAAAAACCAGCAATAAATCGACGATAAAAGTTAGCAAAGCCCAAAAATTTCTGAAGACTCTTAAGAGAAGAGGGTTGCGTCCAATCACAAATAGCCTGAACCTTGACAGGATCCATCTCGATGGAAGAGGGGGAAAAAATATATCCCAAAAAGGAAATCTTTTGAACCCCAAAAACGCACTTAGAACCCTTCACACACAAGGAATTAGACCGCAAAACCTGAAAAACCCTCCTGACCTGCTGGACATGAGAGTCCCAGTCATCCGAAAAAATCTAAATATCATCCAGATACACAATCATAAATTTATCCAAATAATCACGGAAAATGTCATGCATAAAGGACTGAAAGACTGAAGGGGCATTTGAAAGACCAAAAGGCATCACCAAATACTCAAAGTGGCCCTCGGGCGTATTAAATGCGGTTTTCCACTCATCCCCCTGCTTAATTCGCACCAAATTATACGCCCCACGAAGATCTATCTTAGAGAACCACTTGGCCCCCTTTATGCGAGCAAACAAATCAGTCAGCAGTGGCAACGGATATTGATATTTAACCGTGATTTTATTCAAAAGCCGATAATCAATGCACGGCCTCAAAGAGCCATCTTTCTTAGCCACAAAGAAAAAACCGGCTCCTAAGGGAGATGACGAAGGACGAATATGTCCCTTTTCCAAGGACTCCTTTATATATTCTCGCATAGCAGCATGTTCAGGCACAGACAGATTAAATAAACGACCCTTAGGGTATTTACTACCCGGAATCAAATCTATGGCACAATCGCACTCCCGGTGCGGAGGTAATGAACCAAGCTTAGGTTCTTCAAAAACGTCACGATATTCAGTCAAGCATTCAGGAATCTCAGAGGGAATAGATGATGAAATGGAAACCACAGGTACGTCCCCATGCGTCCCCTTACATCCCCAGCTTAACACAGACATAGCTTTCCAGTCAAGGACTGGGTTATGAGATTGCAGCCATGGCAATCCAAGCACCAACACATCATGTAGGTTATACAGCACAAGAAAGCGAATAATCTCCTGGTGATCCGGATTAATCCGCATAGTTACTTGTGTCCAGTATTGTGGTTTATTGCTAGCCAATGGGGTGGAGTCAATCCCCTTCAGGGGTATAGGAGTTTCAAGAGGCTTCAAATCATACCCACAGCGTTTGGCAAAGGACCAATCCATAAGACTCAAAGCGGCGCCAGAGTCGACATAGGCATCCGCGGTAATAGATGATAAAGAACAAATCAGGGTCACAGATAGAATAAACTTAGACTGTAAAGTGCCAATTGAAACAGACTTATCAAGCTTCTTAGTACGCTTAGAGCATGCTGATATAACATGAGTTGAATCACCGCAATAGAAGCACAACCCATTTTTTCGTCTAAAATTCTGCCGTTCACTTCTGGACAGAATTCTATCACATTGCATATTCTCTGGCGTCTTCTCAGTAGACACCGCCAAATGGTGCACAGGTTTGCGCTCCCGCAGACGCCTATCGATCTGGATAGCCATTGTCATGGACTCATTCAGACCCGCAGGCACAGGGAACCCCACCATAACATCCTTAATGGCATCAGAGAGACCCTCTCTGAAATTCGCCGCCAGGGCGCACTCATTCCACTGAGTAAGCACAGCCCATTTACGGAATTTCTGGCAGTATATTTCAGCTTCGTCTTGCCCCTGAGATAGGAACATCAAGGCCTTTTCCGCCTGAAGTTCTAACTGAGGTTCCTCATAAAGCAACCCCAAGGCCAGAAAAAACGCATCCACATTGAGCAACGCAGGATCCCCTGGAGCCAATGCAAAAGCCCAATCCTGAGGGTCGCCCCGGAGCAAAGAAATCACAATCCTGACCTGCTGAGCAGGATCTCCAGCAGAGCGAGATTTCAGGGACAAAAACAACTTGCAATTATTTTTGAAATTTTGAAAGCAAGATCTATTCCCCGAGAAAAATTCAGGCAAAGGAATTCTAGGTTCAGATATAGGAACATGAACAACAAAATCTTGTAAGTTTTGAACTTTCGTGGTGAGATTATTCAAACCTGCAGCTAAACTCTGAATATCCATTTTAAACAGGTGAACACAGAGCCATTCCAGGATTAGAAGGAGAGAGAGAGAGAAAGGCTGCAATATAGGCAGACTTGCAAGAGATTCAATTACAAGCACACTCAGAACTGAGAAAAAAAAAAAAAAAAAAAAATCTTCAGCAGACTTCTCTTTTCTCTCCTTTCTCTGTCAATTAATTTAACCCTTTTAGGCCGGTCAAACTGTTATGGTTCTCAATGGCAAGAGAACATAGCCCAGCAAACATAAGAACTAGCTCTTGGAAGGATGGAAACTAAACTGACCATGAACTAAACCTGCCGCACAACTAACAGTAGCCGGGTAGCGTAGCCTGCGTTTTATCCCTAGACGCCCAGCGCCGGCCGGAGGACTAACTAATCCTGGCAGAGGAAAATATAGTCCTGGCTCACCTCTAGAGAAATTTCCCCGAAAGGCAGACAGAGGCCCCCACAAATATTGGCGGTGATTTTAGATGAAATGACAAACGTAGTATGAAAATAGGTTTAGCAAAATTGAGGTCCGCTTACTAGATAGCAGGAAGACAGAAAGGGCACTTTCATGGTCAGCTGAAAACCAAATCAAAATACCATCCTGAAATTACTTTAAGACTCTAGTATTAACTCATAACATCAGAGTGGCAATTTCAGATCACAAGAGCTTTCCAGACACAGAAACGAAACTACAGCTGTGAACTGGAACAAAATGCAAAAACAAACAAGGACTAAGTCCAACTTAGCTGGGAGTTGTCTAGCAGCAGGAACATGCACAGAAAGGCTTCTGATTACAATGTTGACTGGCATGGAAGTGACAGAGGAGCAAGGCTAAATAGCGACTCCCACATCCTGATGGAAACAGGTGAACAGAGAGGATGATGCACACCAGTTCAATTCCACCAGTGGCCACCGGGGGAGCCCAAAATCCAATTTCACAACATTTGCCCCACTGTATGGGGGAAAGGTGCAGAGCACTATATGGCACAGCTATGGGGCAACGGTGCAGAGCACTATATGGCACAGCTATGAGGCAATGGTGCAGAGCACTATATGGCAGAGCTATGGGGCAACGGTGCAGAGCACTATATGGCACAGCTATGGGGCAATGGTGCAGAGCACTATATGGCACAGCTATGGGGCAACGGTGCAGAGCACTATATGGCACAGCTATGGGGCAATGGTGCAGAGCACTATATGGCACAGCTATGGGGCAACGGTGCAGAGCACTATATGGCACAGCTATGGGGCAACGGTGCAGAGCACTATATGGCACAGCTATGGGGCAACGGTGCAGAGCACTATATGGCACAGCTATGGGGCAATGGTGCAGAGCACTATATGGCACAGCTATGGGGGAAAGGTGCAGAGCACTATATGGCACAGCTATGGGGCAACGGTGCAGAGCACTATATGGCACAGCTATGAGGCAACGGTGCAGAGCACTATATGGCAGAGCTATGGGGCAACGGTGCAGAGCACTATATGGCACAGCTATGGGGCAATGGTGCAGAGCACTATATGGCACAGCTATGGGGCAATGGTGCAGAGCACTATATGGCACAGCTATGGGGCAATAATGGACGGTGCAGAGCACTATATGGCACAGCTATGGGGCAATGGTGCAGAGCACTATATGGCACAGCTATGGGGCAGCGGTGCAGAGCACTATATGGCACAGCTATGGGGCAACGGTGCAGAGCATTATATATATGGCACAGCTATGGGGCAACGGTGCAGAGCATTATATATATGGCACAGCTATGGGGCAACGGTGCAGAGCATTGTATATATGGCACAGCTTTATGTGGAGCATCTATGGGGCTATAATGAACGGTGCAGAGCATTATATGTGGCACAGCTTTATGTGGAGCATCTATGGGGCCATAATGAACGGTATGGAGTATCTATTTTTAATTTTGAAATTCACCGGTACCTGCTGCATTTTCCACCCTAGGCTTACACTCGAGTCAATAAGTTTTCCCAGTTTTTTGTGGCAAAATTAGGGGGGTCGGCTTATACTCGGGTCGGCTTATACTCGAGTATATACGGTAATCAAATTTTCAGATAATGCAATGCTAGTAGAGATAGCTGACACTAGAGAAGAGAGAGAAAGGATTCAGAAAAATCTAGATAAGCTTGAACAATGACTACTAGAATGGTATTTAACAGGGAGAAATGCAAGATTCTATATCTGGGCAAGAAAAATGAAAACCACATCTACAGAATGGGAAGAATAGAACTGAAAAACAGCCCGTGTGAAAAATACTTGGGTATAATAATACAGTAGAGCACAGACTACACATGAGTCAACAGTGTGATGCAGCAGCAAAAAAGGTAAACAGTTCTGGGACGTATTAACAGAAGCATACAGTCTAGATCACGTGAAGTAATTATCCCCATCTACTTCTCTTTGGTCAGGCCTCATCTGAAATACTGTGTCCACTTCTGGGCACCACATTTTAAAAATGACATTGAAAACCGGGAGCAAGTTCAGAGAAGAGCTACCAGGATGGTGAGCGGACTGCAAGCTATGTTGGTTAATGGATCTGGGAATGTTTAGCTTTGCTTTGACAGTGAGGGTCATTAAGTGGAACAGGCTTCCACGAGAGGTGGTGAGTTCTCCTTCAATGGAAGTCTTCAAACAGAGGCTGAACAAACATATGTCTGAGATGGTTTAGTGAATCCTGCGCTGCATTGCGCAGGGGGTTGGACACGATAACCCTGGATGTCCCTTCCAAGGCTAACATTCTCTGATTCTATGTCTTAGATAATATATGATAGATATTCATCAAGTTTTCCTATGTGTAGTTTGTTTATAGTGTCTTCTCTTCCTATTTCTGGACCATGGTTCAGCTCACCTTTAACTGTAGATCTATAATTAGTTTACAATGAAAGGGTTGTCTCACAGAAAACATTTATGAAAAATGCAATGGATAAGCCATAAATGTCTTATATAGTAGACACAGGCCCTATCACTGGGACTCGTACCTATCCCTAGAATGTTCCCCTTATTCGCCATTCTGGTTGGTGTCCCACCATCAGTGAATGGAGAGGTGGCAACACATGCACTGGATCTCTCCATTCATTGCTATGGTAGTCGAGAATACAGCTGATTGTATCTCAGCAATATTTAGAACTCATACAAGAATAAATGGAGAGATGTAAAGTGTATATGGACAGCCTGTATTTCTGTTGGCCTAATGCATATTGATCTGTATGTATTGCAACAACTATTGTTTGTTTAATATGATGTGATTTTTATGTCTGCATGCATATTGTTCATCTGTTAACAAAGTTTAAAAAAAAAAAAAAAAGGAGTCCTCATGTACAGACAGGATGCTCCTCCTCCTCCTTCCCTGTGAGCAAATTCTAGTGTGTGCAGCTGAAACTGAAAGTAACAGCATATCTCTCTCTCAGAAACCAGATTGATCCTGTTCTCATGTTGTATGCTGAATGTTCTTAGTTCTTAATAAATGAACATTCTCTGTTGCTCATTGTGGACATCACGCTGATTAACCCGCTGCTAACAATTTCAGTACACACATTTGCATAAATAAGCATTAGTGTCAGGGTTATGCTCTATGCAGTTTTCTACATAGGAAATGTGTTTTAAAGGGAAACATACAGTATATGAAATATATAGAGGTGGGGTGGGGGGATACTGGAAAACACACAAGGCTTTGGTTGTTTTGCATACTGTCATTTTTCTTCCTGCCCAGATTTCCTATTTAGAACATTTGTCCAGTCTGATGTAAATGAAATGCAAGCACAGTATAAGGGGTCCAGCCTATTTTTGCTCTCATTTGAGAGCTGGAGGAAGGTGAGTTTCAATGCTCGGTTCATTTGATGTTGGTGCTGTGTGGCGGCCATTGTTGCTGTGGTTTTGTGGGGTGGCGGGGTCTGGAGTCATGGAGACTTAGTCTTGCAGCCTGGGCGCTGTGAGGCACCAGGCCATCTGCCCTGCCGGTGCATTGTCACTGTGACCGCGGTTAGCGCATGATGCCGCTCCTTTAAGGCGATCGAAGTTAGGACCCACTGAGATGTTTGCCGTGATGTGGCAGTGGGCTTCATACAGTCTGATCAGAATGTTAAACTTAGAACCTCATGTTTAGTAATATATGTTTTTGCCTAGCGGCATTGGATCAATTTATGATTTTTTTGGAGGTGCTGGCCATTCTCTCGTTTTTTTTTTTAGCAGATTGCAAGCACATTATGATTGCTATAGAAATAAATAGTTCTTTTTTTATGATATTTAAAGGTCCTATACAGCACAAACAACCTGATAGACTGCACAGATACAAAGCGAGTACACAGGGATATACACAAAAAAATAATCGAAGGTCAAAAATAAATTCATGTCATATAAAGTAAGAGGCCAGGACATGTCACTGAATAAAATCAACAACAAGCAAAAGCACTTTCATGGATCACAGAACCAACCCGCACAATTATCAGGGCAATGGGAGCAATTGTAGAAAAGACAATCAGAGTCCACTCATCTGCCACTGGTCTGATACAGGCTCGGCTTTATTAAGGCTGGCACCTCACCTTTATATATCTATTGTGCTGTGACCTGCCCCGCAGACCGTGCTCACGAGACATGCAGCTTTCTTACCACCTGACTGGCCTCAAATATGAAAGCCGCGAGGCATGACAGCTGCTCTCTAAATGTATAGGTTCAGGGCTATGCCTGCTCCGACCTGATATGGTGCACCTTATCTCACGCTGCAGTGGACCCACCACTAATCTTAGCTTATTGGGAAATACTGCAGTGGATTATTAAGGTCATAGCTATAAAGCTTACATTGTAACTATGGCGCTGAATTTCACTACACGGAATCTGTCAAGGAAGAAATCTACCCACAGCCTGGAAAACCTGAAATTATGGGGATAATGAATTTGATTAGATTTTTTAATGTCGAGTTTAAATGTGTATTCCTAGCTCCAAAATTCTATCCCAATATGAACTTGGTGTAATAATAAAAATATTAGCAAATACCTCCAATTAGAAATGTAGTATAGTTCTTCTGATTCGCTACGGCGCTTACCCCATGTGCAGAGCATTGCAGTAACTTGACAGTTGGTTGGCTGTTAGTGATCGTAACCATGGATACCTAAACTACTGCAATGCGACATAGTGAATCAGAAGAACTATGCTACATTTCTAATTGGAGGCATTTACTAATATTATTATTACACCTATTACATATTGAGACAGGAGCTTGGAGATGGGATTACCCCTTTAAATCCCCTTTAAATCTGGTTTTGCTATTTGTTTTGTTATGGGACTGTGTAATGCATATGTAATGTGCATATAAAGAATAAAAGGCAGCCATGATTTGGATACATATATTTAATTCCACAAAATTTCTGTCAATAAATGGTCTACAAATCAGCATATTCCTTATATTTGCTCACGTTGCATTATTACTTTCTGTGACTTATGTTATTAGTGTCAGGTCATAACCTAACCCCAAGTCACGCTGGGAACATGTAATTATACTGGAGCCTTCACTCATGGGTTGATAATAATACTCTTGAGCTAAACCTAGGGGTACCTAAGGGATCTGCAAGAGCACTTACATTGTTTGGATCAATACACATAGTGATGATAACAAGGCTGAAAGTGGATTAAAATATAAACAGTGGGAATATTAACGGACATTGTGAAGAAAAAGCACCAAAGATTTATTTTTGCTGTACTCGGAGGTCTTTATGGCTCCTGTTCAGTGTAAAAATGATATTTTATGTTCTACATGAAAGTCTCACAATACAGTAATGTCCTATAGATGTCAATATATTTCACAAATACCATTTATCAGGGCCGGACTGGGACTAAAATTCAGCCCTGGCATTTGAAGTTACACAGGCCCACTTGTCACATGGTGACTGTATAATATCTTTGTACACTTGTAGGCAGGGCCGGTTTTAGGCAAAGTGGGGCCCTAGGCAAAGTTTAAAATGGGTCCCCAAATGCTAACATATTGCACATCACACAGAAGCCTTTCTGTTGTATTTACGTGCGCTGAGTTCAGGCCGCTAAACGAGTTTGATCGACAATACTGAAGTTGTTCAACGCTTGTTTCCCGGCCTCTTTCCACCAGCTGAGGAATAATGATGAGACAGAACGATCACTAATAGATCACCATACAGTATCATGTTTTCAGCAGCACATCTACAGTTTACACTGGCAATGTGCTGCTGACAACAAGGCTTTTTGTTCCAGCAAAAACAATCCGAATATGCAGCATTTTACTTGTTTAGTAAAATACACCCCATAGTCCTCCATATATTATAATGTGCTCCATAGTCCTCCATATAGTATAATACACTCCCTATAGTCCTCCATATATTAAAATACACTGCTCAGTCCTCCACATAGTATAATACACTCCTCATAGTCCTCCATATAGCATAATACAATCCTCATAGTCCTCCATATAGCATAATACAATCCTCATAGTGCTCCATATAGTATAATGCACCGCCACAGTCATCCATGTAGTACAATTCACTTCCCATAGTATAATGCACCCCATAGTTCTTCATATAGTCTAACGTATTCCCCATAGTCCTCGATACAGTATAATGCAGCCCACATATAGTATAATGCAGCCACCCCAGAGTATAATGCAGCCACCCCAGAGTATAATGCAGCCACCCCAGAGTATAATGCAGCCACCCCACAGAGTATAATGCAGCCACCCCAGAGTATGTAACCCCCATAGAATATAATACAGCCCACCTCCCCATAATATATAATGTAGCCCCCCATAGAATATAATGCAGCCCCCCATAGTATATAACGCAGCCTCCCCCATAGAATATAATATACCCCCACAATAGTATATAACACAGCCACATAGTACATAACATGGCCTCCCCCATAGAATATAATATACTCCCCATAGTATATAGCAAAGCCCGCATATTATATAGCACAAACCGCATAGTATACAGCACAGCCTGCATACTATAGCACAGCTCGCATAGTAGATAACACAGCCCACACAGCAGTATTCAGCACAGACCACACAGTAGTATACAGCACAGACCACACAGTAGTATACAGCACAGCCCACGTAGAAGTATACAGCACAGTCCACACAGTAGTATACAGCACAGCCCACAGAGTAATATATACAGCACAGCCCACAAAGTAATATATACAGCACAGCCCACAGAGAACTATATACAGCACAGCCCACAGAGAACTATATACAGCACAGCCCACAGAGTACTATATAAAGCACAGCCCAGAGTACTATATACAGCACAGCCCAGAGTACTATATAAAGCACAGCCCAGAGAGTACTATATACAGCACAGCCCAGAGAGTACTATATACAGCACAGCCCAGAGAGTACTATATACAGCACAGCCCACAGAGTACTATATACAGCACAGCCCAGAGAGTACTATATACAGCACAGCCCACAGAGTACTATATACAGCACAGCCCACAGAGTACTATACACAGCACAGCCCACAGAGTACTATATACAGCACAGCCCACAGAGTACTATATACAGCACAGCCCACAGAGTACTATATACAGCACAGCCCACAGAGTACTATATACAGCACAGCCCACAGAGAACTATATACAGCACACAGTAGTATACAGCACAGAGCATAGCCCACAGAGAACTATATACAGCCCACAGTAGTATACAGCACAGAGCACAGCCCACAGAGAACTATATACAGCACAGAGCACAGCCCACAGAGAACTATATACAGCCCACAGTAGCATACAGCACAGAGCACAGCCCACAGATAACTATATACAGCCCACAGTAGTATACAGCACAGAGCACAGCCCACAGAGAACTATATACAGCACAGAGCACAGCCCACAGAGAACTATATACAGCCCACAGTAGCATACAGCACAGAGCACAGCCCACAGATAACTATATACAGCCCACAGTAGTATACAGCACAGAGCACAGCCCACAGAGAACTATATATAGCACAGAGCACACAGTAGTATACAGCACAGAGCACAGCCCACAGAGAACTATATACAGCCCACAGCAGTATACAGCACAGAGCACAGCCCACAGAGAACTATATACAGCCCACAGTGGTATACAGCACAGAGCACAGCCCACAGAGAACTATATACAGCCCACAGTGGTATACAGCACAGAGCACAGTCCACAGAGAACTATATACAGCCCACAGCAGTATACAGCACAGAGCACAGCCCACAGAGAACTATATATAGCACAGAGCACACAGTAGTATACAGCACAGAGCACAGCCCACAGAGAACTATATACAGCCCACAGTAGTATACAGCACAGAGCACAGCCCACAGAGAACTATATACAGCCCACAGCAGTATACAGCACAGAGCACAGCCCACAGAGTACTATATATAGCACAGAGCACACAGTAGTATACAGCACAGAGCACAGCCCACAGAGAACTATATACAGCCCACAGTAGTATACAGCACAGAGCACAGCCCACAGAGAACTATATACAGCCCACAGCAGTATACAGCACAGAGCACAGCCCACAGAGAACTATATATAGCACAGAGCACACAGTAGTATACAGCACAGAGCACAGCCCACAGAGAACTATATACAGCCCACAGTAGTATACAGCACAGAGCACAGCCCACAGAGTACTATATATAGCACAGAGCACACAGTAGTATACAGCACAGAGCACAGCCCACAGAGAGCTATATACAGCCCACAGTAGTATACAGCACAGAGCACAGCCCACAGAGAACTATACACAGCCCACAGTAGTATACAGCACAGAGCACAGCCCACAGAGAACTATATACAGCCCACAGCAGTATACAGCACAGAGCACAGCCCACAGAGAACTATATACAGCCCACAGCAGTATACAGCACAGAGCACAGCCCACAGAGAACTATATACAGCCCACAGCAGTATACAGCACAGAGCACAGCCCACAGAGAACTATATACAGCCCACAGCAGTATACAGCACAGAGCACAGCCCACAGAGAACTATATACAGCCCACATCTCTTCTCTTCCTCCCCTCACCTCCTCCGAGAATGGCCCCACAGTCCAGAAAAAAAAAAAACTCTCCTCACCTCTCCTCGTGCCCAGCGTTGCTTCCTGGTTCCTGCTCCTGTCTCAGCAGCTGCAGTCTGCCCGGGACACAGCAGGTGCGCGATGATATGACATCATCGCGCACCCGCAGTGTCAGAGGCAGAGCGGGGAATGATGGGAGAGGAGCGTCTGTAGACGCTCTCTCCTCCATCATTGCATTCAACTGTACCGGCGTCTATACGCCGGTATAGTTGAATGCGACGGCGGGGGCGGCGGATTGAGCGGCCCACCACTGGCACCGGCCCTTCTGGCATTTGCCAGAAGTGCCCTATGGCCAGTCCGGCCCTGCCATTTATAACCCACTGTAAACTTTCAGGTCTCAAAAAGTGAGACCTTTTAGATATATAGGAGCAATTTGAAAGGTTTTTATTCAGCTTCTTTTCGTTATGTGTCTGAATGGAATACATGTTTATGATACAATCAAACTACCGTCCTGTGCAGAAATGTTACAGTCCAAAGACACGATTGGATCCGATCCTGTGTAACCTAACGAGCATTTCCCAGTGTTCAAAGGGAATCTGTCACCAGTTTTTTGACTACCTAATCTGAGAGCAGCATAATGTAGGGGCAGAGACCCTAATTCCAGCAATGTGTCACTGAGCTGCTTGCTGTAGTGTAAAAAAAGAAATCAGTTTCCCCATCAGAAGATTATCCCTAGAGGACTAGTAAATCTGATGCCACGTAGTCCTCCATATTCATGAGCTGGGGTCCTTGGGTCAAAACCCGCTAAAGACAACATCTGCAAGGAGTTTGTATGTTCTCCCCGTGTTTGTGTGGGTTTCCTCCAGGTTCTCTGGTTTCTTCCCACATTCCAAAGACATACTGATAGGGAATTTAGATTGTGAGCCCCAATGGGGACAGTGATGACGACTTTTGTAAAGAGATGCAGAATAGATGAAAAGTATAATAAATAACAAACAGCTCTGTGTAAACCAGCCCTCAAACTGTAGTAAGCAGTCCAGTAAGTGACACATTGCTGGAATCAGGGTCTCTGTCCCTATAGTATGCTGCTCTCAGATGAGGTAGAAAAATATTTGGTGACGGATGCCCTTTAAATCCTTCCTTAATAATTTCTAAAAGTTTATCCCAAATGGCAAGTTAATCAAAAGCTAAAGGCTTAAGTGACTCTTCTTATTGCCATTCGTAGCTGTGTACCTGTTGCTTCCCATTATCCTACCGACGTTGTACTGGTGTTGAATGCTGATGGACTGGTGATTCTGGACAGCTACCGGCAGCCAAGTGCAGTTGCAGTATAAAGCAGAAAGGACAGACAGAGGTCAGCGTGAGATTTGTGCTGGAGCTGAACACCAGTACTCATTAAAGGGATCTGTATTCCGCTCACATGTATAATTCTTGTGCACAACTCTACAACGTGACATCATATTACTGTCTGCACTTTTCACCCCAACAAAGTAAAGTTAAAGGAATTGATAGCAAAATGTGCTTGAATGAGCAGGGTGCCGGCAATATTAAAAGAAAGCCCGAATAGAGAAACCCTGGAAATAGGTCAGTGATGATTAGATGCAGAGAGCGATTGTTACTGAAGGTAAATTGTCTCCTATGGGAATTTCTAACTGGCAACGATATTGTATCCAAAAGAACAGTAAAGTGGCACAGATGAAAAAAAAGAGATAAAAAGCAGCACATGACTCAGAAAAGCAAAAGAAATGTGCTTCTGGAAATCCTCATATGTCTCTAGAACAGTGGTAGTGTGCGCTGAATAGTTAGATACATGTCCTCCAAACCTATGAAGAAGGCTGACATGTTCAAAATAATTGGCACTTCTGTAAAAACCAGTGCACAATGATGGTAAGTGATTTCAGCAAGAAGTCACATTTGATAAGATCACTGTTTTATCACCAGGTGATTATTCCTAGAAGACAAGTAAACCAGCTGCTCCATATTCATCAGCTCTGTATAACCCCGCCTCCACCAGGTATTGGCTTCTTTCTGCCTATGCAGAGTGTACACAGAACACAGCCAATCAGTAGTGTGGGTGTGGTGGTATAACTCCGCCTTCACCAGTGATTGGCTTCTTTCTGCCTATGCAGAGTGTACACAAAGCAGCCAATCAGTGGTGTGGATGGGGTTACACAGAGCTCAGCATTCAGAGAACTGGTAGATCTGCATCAGATAAAATAGGAATTTTAACAAATATACACCAATCAGCCCAGTAAGTGACGCATCACTGGAGTCAGGGTCTCTGAAATCACACCATGCTGCTCTCAGAGAGCCAAAACCTGGTGACAGATTCCCATTGATAGAACATCATGAAATCTCAGTTTCCAATAAGCAATATATTGAATGGGTCATATGTGAAACTTCCAATTTTGGGGTATACATGTTCCTCAACAGGATCTGTATTTTCATCAGTTATCATAAATCAATAGAGCAGCAATGCTGGCTGAAACCATTGATTGTTCCTTGCTCTCGATGAGGAATACTGGATCCTTATTACTATGGTCTATTGGGATAACTCAGAAGAGCTACTAAACAGTCTATAAAAGCAAAGAATAGTTAATATTCATCATTACACACACATTTCACCCTAGTCCTTTTATTCTCATATGTTGCCTGAGAGATGGATATTTTTGCCCAATGACCAGGGAAGAATAGAGATGTACCATAGGAGATGCCACTTCAATAGTGCCAAATATAAACCAAACATGCCGAGGAAAAATACAGATGAAATTTATCACTGATGTAGAATAAAAGGCTCTTAAGCAGCCTAATATTTATCCTGACTGTGAGATAGGTGTGATTCCTATAAGTGCAGTAAATAATCCTACAATGTGACTTTCATTGTGGAAAATAATTAGTAAAGAATAGCAGAGATGTCCTCTTATTCCTGTATGTATGATGTTTCCAGTGTGTACTATGCCAACTGCGACATCACACACTGTGTGCCGGGCACTGATACATGAGCTAATGTGCCACGTTCTTATCTCTAAAGAAGCACATGTGGCCCTACACTGCCTCCGGGACGTCGCACTGTGCTTCCATGTTTCCCAGCTTTACGACAGCACATTGGAGGCTTTGCACTACTACAGTTATGATGTTGCAATTGTGTAACCTTATTACAAATTTACAGAATTGTCAGACAGTATTAGTAATGGGCAGCATGGAGGGCAACACCTGCATGAAGGTTGCATATTCTCCCCCTGAATACTCTGTATGTTTTTTCTGAGTTCTGCCACACCTTGAAGTATTCCTTCCTATGTTTGTGTGTGGTCAATGGGAGAAAATTAGATTGTTAGCCCAATTAAGGATACAATTTACTTAAAGGGGCTGTCTGGCCTTAGGGTACGAGTCTGCAGTCACTCAATGTGACTGCAGACTTGTGACTCTTCACATCGTGTGCACTGCAAGCTGTTAGGATTCTCCAGTGCCAAGGCGGTGGGCACGCAACCACAAGTATGTGATTTGCATACATACGGTCACATGCCGACAAGATGGGCGCAGCCTTACTCAATGCAAATGTATTGGGCAAGGCTGTAAACACTAGTGATGAGCGAATATACTCGTTACTCGAGATTTCTAGAGCATGCTCGGGGGTCCTCCGAGTATTTTTTAGTGCTCGGAGATTTAGTTTTTCTTGCTGCAGCTGAATGATTTACAGCTATTAGCCAGCTTGATTACATGTGGGGATTCCTGTTGTGAATTCCGTTCTTGGGCTCCCTCTGGTGGTTGTAAGTAGCACTTTTGTGAATTCTGCTCTTGGGCTCCCTCCTGTGGTTTTGAGTGGTATAGCTGCTTCTTGGATTTAGCATCAGCAGCTGCTTCCACTGATCGTCTTTCTGGCTCGGCTATTTTAGTCTGGCCTTATCCCTCAATCAATGCCAGTTGTCAATTGTTCCTGCTTGGAGTCTCTGCTCTTTTGGATTTTCCTGTCATTCTGACCCTTTCAGCAAAGATAAGTCCTTGCTCGTCCTTTTGCAGTCCACTTTTTGTGGACTTTATTGTTCAGCACATTCTATGTTTTGCTCATTTGTCCACCTTATCAGTATGGATCTATTCAGCTAAGCTGGAAGCTCTGGGCAGCAGATTTTGCCCTCCACACCTTTAGTCAGGTGTGGAGATTTTTGCATTTCTCTGCGGTGGACTTTTTCTAGTTTTTATTACTGACCGCACAGTGTTCTTTCCTGTACTATCTATCTAGCTAGAAGTGGCCTCCTTTGCTAAATCTTGTTTCATACTATGTATGTCATTTCCTTCTCCTCTCACAGTCATTATTTGTGGGGGGCTGTCTATCCTTTGGGGATTTTCTCTGAGGCAAGATAGCTTTCCTGTTTCTACCTTTAGGGGTAGCTAGTTCTCCGGCTGTGACGAGGTGTCCAGGGAGTGACAGAAACATCCCACGGCTACTGCTAGTGTTGTGTTAAGATCAGGAACTGCGGTCTGTATAGTTACCTCCTGCTCAGAGCTAGTCGCATGTCGCTCCTAAATTACCAGTCCATAACAGTACAACTGGCCAAAAATGAGTTGAATGCATCTCAAAAGAAGGAAAAGAAAAAGAGTTCTGAGCCATTTTTTTTTTCTTTAGTCTGTTTTGTCTTTTTCCTTCCTCTTAATCTCTGGGTGGTTCAGGATTTGGGTGCGGACATGGATGTTCAGGGTTTGTTTTCTCGTGTGGATCAGCTTGCTGCAAGAGTACAGATTTTCCAAGATTATGTTGTTCAGACTCCAGCCTTTAAGCCTAGAATTCCTACTCCAGATTTGTTTTACGGGGATAGATCTAAGTTTTTGAACTTTAAAAATAACTGCAAATTGTTTTTTGCTCTGAAACCCCGTTCCTCTGGTGACCCCACTCAGCAAGTTAAAATAGTTATTTCTCTGCTGCGTGGTGACCCTCAGGACTGGGCATTCTCCCTTGAGTCAGGGGATCCGGCATTGCTTAATGTAGATGCATTTTTTCAATCGCTCGGATTATTGTATGACGAACCTAACTCTGTGGATCATGCGGAAAAAACCTTGTTGGCCCTGTATCAGGGTCAGGAAGCGGCAGAATTATACTGCCAGAAATTTAGAAAATGGTCTGTGCTCACTAAATGGAATGAGGACGCTCTGGCAGCAATTTTCAGAAAGGGTCTTTCTGAAGCCCTTAAAGATGTTATGGTGGGGTTCCCCACGCCTGTTGGTTTGAGCGAATCTTTGTCTCTAGCCATTCAGATTGATCGGCGCCTGCGCGAGCGCAAAGTGGTGCACCATATGGCAGCGTCCTCTGAACAGAGTCCTGAGCCTATGCAATGTGATAGGATTCTGACTAGAGCGGAACAGAGGGGATACAGACGTCAGAATGGGCTGTGTTTTTACTGTGGTGATTCTGCTCATACTATTTCTGATTGCCCTAAGCGTATTAAGAGGGTTGCTAGATCTGTTACCATTAGTACTGTACAGCCTGTTTCTCCTGTCTGTGACCCTGATTTGCTCATTGTCATTTTTTTCTGTCATGGCATTTGTGGATTCAGGCGCTGCCCTGAACTTAATGGACTTAGACTTCGCTAGGCGCTGTGGTTTTTCTTTTCAGCCTTTGCAGAGCCCTATTCCTTTGAGGGGTATTGATGCTACACCGTTGGCCAAGAATAAACCTCAGTATTGGACTCAGCTGACTATGTGCATGGCTCCAGCACATCAGGAAGATTGTCGTTTTCTGGTGTTGCATAATTTACATGATGTTGTTGTACTGGGTTTTCCATGGTTACAAGTACACAATCCAGTGTTGGATTGGAAATCGATGTCTGTGACTAGTTGGGGTTGTCAAGGGGTACATAGTGACGTTCCTTTAATGTCAATTTCCTCTTCCCCCTCTTCTGATGTTCCTGAATTTTTGTCAGATTTCCAGGATGTATTCGATGAGCCCAAGTCCAGTTCCCTTCCTCCACATAGGGACTGTGATTGTGCTATTGACTTGGTTCCTGGCTGTAAGTTCCCTAAGGGCCGACTCTTCAATCTGTCTGTGCCAGAGCATGCCGCCATGCGGAGCTATGTGAAGGAGTCTTTAGAGAAGGGGCATATTCAGCCGTCTTCGTCACCATTGGGAGCGGGATTCTTTTTTGTTGCCAAGAAGGATGGCTCCTTGAGACCCTGTATTGATTATCGCCTTCTTAATAAGATCACGGTCAAATTCCAATACCCTTTACCTTTGCTCTCTGATTTATTTGCTCGGATTAAGGGGGCTAGTTGGTTTACCAAGATTGACCTTCGAGGGGCATATAATCTTGTTCGTATTAAACAGGGTGACGAATGCCATTTTGAATACCTGGTGATGCCTTTCGGGCTTTCTAATGCTCCTTCTGTGTTCCAGTCCTTCATGCATGATATTTTCCGCGATTATCTTGATAAATTCTTGATTGTGTATTTGGATGATATTTTGATTTTTTCCAATGATTGGGAGTCTCATGTGAAGCAGGTCAGGATGGTATTCCAGATCCTTCGTGATAATGCTCTATTTGTGAAGGGGTCTAAGTGCCTATTTGGAGTTCAGAAGGTCTCTTTTTTGGGGTTTATTTTTTCTCCTTCGTCTATAGAAATGGATCCTGTTAAGGTCCAAGCCATTCATGACTGGATTCAACCCACATCTGTGAAGAGCCTTCAGAAATTTTTGGGCTTTGCTAATTTTTATCGCCGTTTCATTGCCAACTTCTCTAGTGTGGTTAAGCCCCTGACCGATTTGACGAAGAAAGGCGCTGATGTGACAAATTGGTCCTCTGAGGCTGTTGAGGCCTTTCAGGAGCTTAAGCGCCGATTTACTTCTGCCCCTGTCTTGCATCAGCCAGATGTGTCTCTTCCTTTTTTAGGTTGAGGTTGACGCTTCTGAGATTGGGGCAGGGGCCGTTTTGTCACAGAGGAATTCTGATGGTTCCTTGATGAAACCATGTGCCTTCTTTTCCCGAAAGTTTTCGCCTGCGAAACGCAATTATGATGTCGGCAATCGGGAGTTGTTGGCTATGAAGTGGGCATTTGAGGAGTTGGGACATTGGCTTGAGGGAGCCAAGCACCGCGTTTTGGTCTTGACCGATCATAAGAATCTGATTTACCTCGAGTCGGCCAAGCGGCTGAACCCTAGACAGGCTCGATGGTCCCTGTTTTTCTCCCGTTTCGATTTTGTGGTCTCATATCTTCTGGGATCTAAGAATGTTAAAGCGGATGCTCTCTAGGAGTTTTTTGCCTGATTCTCCTGGAGTTCTTGAGCTGGTTGGCATTCTTAGGGAAGGGGTGATTCTTTCTGCCATCTCTCCTAATTTACGGCGAGTGCTTCAGGAATTTCAGGCTGATAAACCTGACCGCTGTCCTGTGGGGAAGCTGTTTGTTCCTGATAGATGGACAAGTAAGGTAATTTCTGAGGTCCATTGTTCGGTGTTGGCCGGTCATCCTGGGATTTTTGGTACCAGAGATTTGGTTACTAGGTCCTTTTGGTGGCCTTCTTTTTGTCACGGGATGTGCGTTCTTTTGTGCTGTCCTGTGGGACCTGTGCCCGGGATAAACCTTGCTGTTCCCGCGCTAGTGGGTTGCTTTTGCCTTTGCCTGTCCCTGAGAGGCCCTGGACGCATATTTCCATGGATTTTATTTCGGATCTTCCTGTGTCCCAGAGGATGTCTGTTATCTGGGTGGTTTGTGACCGGTTCTCTAAAATGGTCCATTTGGTACCTTTGCCTAAATTGCCTTCCTCCTCTGATTTGGTTCCATTATTTTTTCAGCATGTGGTTCGTTTGCATGGCATTCCGGAGAATATTGTGTCTGACAGAGGTTCTCAGTTTGTTTCCAGGTTTTGGCGGGCCTTTTGTGCTAGGATGGGCATTAATTTGTCTTTTTCTTCGGCGTTCCATCCTCAGACAAATGGCCAAACTGAGCAAACTAATCAAACCTTGGAAACCTATTTGAGATGCTTTGTGTCTGCTGAACAGGATGATTGGGTGGCTTTCTTGCCGTTGGCCGAGTTTGCCCTTAATAATCGGGCCAGTTCGGCTACTTTGGTTTCGCCTTTTTTTTGTAATTTTGGTTTCCATCCTCGTTTTTCTTCAGGGCAGGTTGAGCCTTCTGATTGTCCTGGTGTAGATTCTGTGTTGGACAGGTTACAGCAGATTTGGACTCATGTGGTAGACAATTTGATGTTGTCTCAGGAAAAGGCTCAGCGTTTTGCTAACCACCGTCGGTGTGTTGGTCCTCGGCTTCGTGTGGGGGATTTAGTCTGGTTATCTTCCCGTCATGTTCCTATGAAGGTTTCTTCCCCTAAGTTCAAGCCTCGGTTTATTGGTCCTTATAAGATTTCTGAGATTATCAGTCCAGTGTCTTTTCGTTTGGCCCTTCCAGCCTCTTTTGCCATCCACAATGTTTTCCATAGATCTTTGTTGCGGAGATATGTGATACCTGTTGTTCCCTCTGTTGATCCTCCTGCCCCGGTGTTGGTTGAGGGGGAGTTGGAATATGTGGTTGAAAAAATTTTGGATTCTCGTTTTTCGAGGCGGAGGCTTCAGTATCTTGTCAAGTGGAAGGGTTATGGCCAGGAGGATAATTCTTGGGTGGTTGCCTCCAATGTCCATGCCGCCGATTTGGTTCGAGCTTTTCACTTGGCTCATCCTGATCGGCCTGGGGGCTCTGGTGAGGGTTCGGTGACCCCTCCTCAAGGGGGGGGGGGGTACTGTTGTGAATTCCGTTCTTGGGCTCCCTCCGGTGGTTGTAAGTAGCACTTTTGTGAATTCTGCTCTTGGGCTCCCTCCTGTGGTTTTGAGTGGTATAGCTGCTTCTTGGATTTAGCATCAGCAGCTGCTTCCACTGATCGTCTTTCTGGCTCGGCTATTTTAGTCTGGCCTTATCCCTCAATCAATGCCAGTTGTCAATTGTTCCTGCTTGGAGTCTCTGCTCTTTTGGATTTTCCTGTCATTCTGACCCTTTCAGCAAAGATAAGTCCTTGCTCGTCCTTTTGCAGTCCACTTTTTGTGGACTTTATTGTTCAGCACATTCTATGTTTTGCTCATTTGTCCAGCTTATCAGTATGGATCTATTCAGCTAAGCTGGAAGCTCTGGGCAGCAGATTTTGCCCTCCACACCTTTAGTCAGGTGTGGAGATTTTTGCATTTCTCTGCGGTGGACTTTTTCTAGTTTTTATTACTGACCGCACAGTGTTCTTTCCTGTACTATCTATCTAGCTAGAAGTGGCCTCCTTTGCTAAATCTTGTTTCATACTACATATGTCATTTCCTTCTCCTCTCACAGTCATTATTTGTGGGGGGCTGTCTATCCTTTGGGGATTTTCTCTGAGGCAAGATAGCTTTCCTGTTTCTACCTTTAGGGGTAGCTAGTTCTCCGGCTGTGACGAGGTGTCCAGGGAGTGACAGGAACATCCCACGGCTACTGCTAGTGTTGTGTTAAGATCAGGAACTGCGGTCTGTATAGTTACCACCTGCTCAGAGCTAGTCGCATGTCGTTCCTAAATTACCAGTCCATAACAGATTCCCTAGCAACCAGGCAACCCCCACATGTACTTATGCTGGCTAGCAGCTGTAAATCATTCAGCTGCAGCAAGAAAAACGAAATCTCCAAGCACTAAAAAATACTCGGTCACCAGAGCGTGCTCGGGAAATCTCGAGTAACGACTATATTCGCTCATCACTAGGGTTGAGCGAAACGGGTCGGCCATTTTCAGAAGTCGCCGACTTTTGGCAAAGTCGGGTTTCATGAAACCCGACTCGACCCCTGTGTGGGGTCGGCCATGAGGTCGGCGATCTTCTGAATCTGGTATCGGAATTCCGATACCGAGTTCCGATATGTTTGCGATATCGGAAATCGGTATCGGAATCCACATTTAAGTGTAAAATAAAGAATTAAAATAAAAAATATTGATATACTCACCTCTCCGGAGGCCCCTGGACATCGCCGCTGGTAACCGGCAGCCTTTTTTGCTTAAAATGAGCGCGTTCAGGGCCTTCCATGACGTCACGGCTTCTGATTGGTCGCGGCCGCCCATGTGACTGCCACGCGACCAATCACAAGCCGTGACGTAATTCTCAGGTCCTAAATTCCTAATTATAGGAATTTAGGACCTGAGAATTACGTCACGGCTTGTGATTGGTCACGTGGCGGTCACATGGGCGGCCGCGACCAATCACAAGCCGTGACGTCATCTAAGGCCCTGAACGCGCTCATTCTTAAGAAGGAAGGCTGCCGAAAAAAAAGCAGGGCGCGTCTGAGGGTGAGTATATACCTAATAGGAATATACTCACCCTCGGCTTCTTTCCGGCAGCCTTCCTTCCTAAGAATTAGGAATTTAGGACCTGAGAATTACGTCACGGCTTGTGATTGGTCGCGTGGCGGTCACATGGGCGGCCGCGACCAATCAGAAGCCGTGACGTCATGGAAGGCCCTGAACGCGCTCATTTTAAGCAAAGAAGGCAAGGCCCTGAACGCGCTCATTTTAAGCAAAGAAGGCTGCCGGTTACCAGCGGTAAGGTCCAGGCTGCGTCGGAGAGGTGAGTATATCAATATTTTTTATTTTAATTCTTTATTTTACACATTAATATGGATCCCAGGGCCTGAAGGAGAGTTTCCTCTCCATCAGACCCTGGGAACCATAGTATCCCATTGCACTGCATTGGGTTTCGTGTTTCGGCCGACCCCGACCCCGACTTTTTTATAGGATCGGCCGATTTCACTCGACCCGACTTTTGAGAAAGTCGGGTTTCGTGAAACCCGACCCGATCCTATAAAAATAAAAGTCGCTCAACCCTACTCATCACTAGTAAACACCCAATGTAGCCGGAAGTAGGAAAACCACATACTTGTGGTTACATGACTGGCTGTTGTCGGCACTGGAAAATCCTCAAAATGCATGTGACGTGAAGAGTCACAAGTCCCCTTTAAGTGATTGTCTAATCATCAGTTGATTTGACGCAGGAAAAGTTAAAGGCAGTGGGGAATTTTCCCTGTACAGGTATATTACTTGTAGGTGAGTTCCTGTCCTTGTAAGAAAAGGATGGGTCGAGTGTGTCGGAACGGGAGTCACACCTCTAGGGTAGACCATTTTAGCTCATTGAGGTGGTCCCAAGAAGATAAGGGTTCTTTTCATCGACCCCTTTAACTGTTAGAATATTCTTGAAGTTATCTCCATGTGCATATTTGTCATTATCAATCTTTTATGAAAAATCATGATAAAATGTATGTGTCTAGAATCAGATTCCCCGTATAAACATGGCATTGAGGCGACTGATAACATTACGTGTCACTAAGGTCTTCTTCATCTGTTTTGCAGTAGGAACCTATGGGACTTTTAGATGAAAACACTGCATGAAGAGACGGCTGTCTCCACTTCTGTCCATTTATGAGTAA
The DNA here is from genome assembly GCF_051348905.1 of Ranitomeya variabilis. Lineage (NCBI taxonomy): Eukaryota > Metazoa > Chordata > Amphibia > Anura > Dendrobatidae > Ranitomeya > Ranitomeya variabilis. The sequence goes on from NC_135236.1 coordinate 315,016,546, forward strand.
CTACAAATGTAAAATATTGTCCTTTGGAAACAAGCTGCATCTTGACTGTAGCAAACTGTGCCCCTATGATTATACAATTAGTATGTAGCTTGTGAACCACGGCCAAGAGTTACTGTTAGACTCTGCCACCATCTTCCATATGGCTGGAGTTCAGTGCTAATTGCAGAATGGAATTCCTCAGTGTTTTGGATCCTGCCTCGATGTACATTGGAGTCTCTCTTCTGTCCTTGTGAAGCTCCGGAGCATCCTATTCCCTGCAGATACAAGCGCTCTTATGTTATTTGCTCTTTGGGACCAAGTACAAGCTGTTCCGTCTCACTCCACTCATGCACATAGCCCGGCACAATACACACATTCACCGGCCAGAACGGGATGTGACCTTCTGTAACACTGGTGATATAAAGCTGTACGAGAGCGATAGAATGAGGGAATATGAGGCAAGTTAGCTGCTGACCAAACAATAAGGCAAGACACTTGTCTGATGCTATATTATGATATAAATGGGGATTTCTTTCACCCCATTACTTGCAGCGCTGGGATTTGAAGTTTGGTGTCACATACTTTTAACCGTGTCCAAACCCTGCTCATTCTGGTTGCTCATCGTCACCACTACCAGATTCACATATTTTGGAAATAATAGAATGAGATCCGTGAAGCTCAGAGCATGTCCTACTCTGATCTGATGGTTAGAATGATCGGAATAGGACATACTTGGTGGATCTGTGTACCGGCCGATAAATGGGGCAGCACACTGACAATCACATGGATTACTTCTATGGTTGGGTCATTAATATCTTTCCTGTAATTCTTATTTAAGGGATTAAGCAAGCATTCATCGTCCATGATATTAATAACTTATAGGTTGTTGAGAAATCAATTAAACAAAAAAAAACAAAACATAATGTGAGATACTTTAGTATTCCTTGCACAGGAGATGGATGAATGGATAGATAGAAAGATAGATAGAAACGTACACGGATGCACAGGAGATGGATGGATAGAAACATACAGTGTGAATAAATACATGTCTTGTCTTAAAAGTATTACCATTATGTGGGTGAAAATGTCTGTCTAGCATTTTTTATCAGGAGAATAGATGCAGGAGTCTCTGAACCATAAATGATTACTGTTCCAATGGGTAATCGAGGCCCCTTCTGGCTGGTTCTCAGATGACAAATAATCAGTAATTGCTGGTACGGAGATATCAACGGGATTGCTGCCTTTGACTTAATCACATCGATGTACTGCGGTAAATAACATATAAACTCCTATATAACAGAATATTAGAAAATACTGTGCATATTACTGAAGTGTTTAGTAGTTCATTAAGAAACCTTTATTCTGGTGTAGTAAATAATCTTTTCAAAATCGCAGCAATCATGAAAAGGTCGTAACATTTTCCTTTCCAAATGGTCTATATGATATATTATATACACGGGGGCCTGAGACCCCAGAATCAGAAATAGAGGAATTACATAGGAAAACAAGGACATGATATGATATCAGATGAGGAAACCGGGGGAACATTTAACAAACTTATCATGCCACTGGTCTACATACTACCCATTGGCACTATATCAGTAGGTGGTTTGCTAAAAATCTGATTTTATCTATCTATCTATCTATCTATCTATCTATCTATCTATCTATCTATCTATCCCATATCTATCTATCTATCTATCTATCTATCTATCTATCTATCTATCTATCTATCTATCTATCTATCTATCTATCCCCTATCTATGCCCTATCTCATTTTCATGGCACGAAGAACAGATAGTAAAATAAACTGTACATATTTCCATTATTTATCTACAGATAACTATCCCAATCAGCAGAGATACAAGAGAAGGCACCGATTAAATAACATCTCCCAAATTCATCCTTCTAAAATCAGTTTTTAGATATAAGGCGTATTGCAGGAAAATGTCCCTTTTATACCGGCATGCATGAAACTAGTAATCATATCAGTCATGTTCTGTGCTGGACAGATAGTTGATAGCGTAGCCAATGACAGTACAAATTGCTCAATACAGAAAGCGGTGTTCTCAAATTCTGCAGAGAAATGATATCTTACATTCTCTTTCTTGAGTCTGATTTTTTCTTTTATGCTCGAATGCTATTAGTTATATGCTGTAACAAAGCAATAGTTAATAATTTATGGGTACAAGTACAAGTATAATAGTCTACAAGTACATATTTTTGCAGCTTTTATGACTAAATCTTGGATCTCTGCATTTTTTCCCTAGACTTGACAGGATGGAAATCACCGGTTTTGCGCTCCTTCATGTTTATTTAGGAGTATTACGATCCCACATTGAATGTATTTATCCTTCCAACAAATAAATTGCGTGCTGCAGCACTTCAGATAAATCATCCGTCCTGTGCCTGCATACTTGTACAGCAGCTTGGTGTCAGCAGGATCTATTTGCTTCTGTGTGTGAGACACATGATATAGAGATAATATGATTTGTAGTGGGATGAGATAATAGATAGCTACTGGGTATATGTCCGGAAAAGCTTTGGAAGAACTGAATGGCAAATTTTCACCCATTGTTTGCTATAGAGGTCTTGTGTATAGTCTACAAGTTGCACAATGTCATTTTTTCTAAAGTACACAGAAGGTGAACAAACCTTTCCCAAAGGCCAGAAACATCATTTATACATTTGAACAGCATTTACAGAATCTACTTATTCTTCTGCCTTTGTCTATTATCACCACCCAAATAGATCAGCAACATAAAATCCATATTATCCAACTTTGCCATATAGTAAAATGATGTAAGACCCTGCCTGCTGAGTGGCATGTATAATGTCTTACACCCAGTTTGTCTCCCAGTTAAAGGAGTTTTCCATTTTCAGCACAGTGGCCCCCAAACACTGGTAAGCATGTGAAATAGCAAAGCCAGCTCGTACTTATCCTCCACTGCTCCAGAGCAGGCTCTCAGCCACTGCCCATGTTTTGGCTGCAGTAGTACATCACCACTGCAGCCAATCACTGAGCTCAGCAGCTCATGCTATCTACTTGGCGTCAAGTTTGTTCAACCCTTTAAGCCTTTGCTTCACTGTTATCTATTTAAATTGTACTAATATTTGAAATAACAGGGAGTTTAAAGAGAACCATGGGTAGCATCAATCAGAGCCTCGCTGCCAGGTATGTATTTCTTTGAAATGCGTTGGGTTTAATATAAAACAGTTTGAAGAGGTAGACTGGCATCATAGGGAAAGACCTGACTAGTCTAGTGGGGTCTCTCCTCACCCCATCCCAGGTAAATAGGAGATTATACTATACATATTACTGGTTTAACAAACATACTGTAAGTGCAGGTAGAGAAGTAGAGTCTGATTATACACACCGGCCAACGGCATGATACAACAGCTGATCAGTAAACCTTTTCACCAAAGCAAACAATGCGCACTAAGCAATCTATATTAGATTGCTCAATACGCCTAGGCTACCATTGGTCTCAGCAGTGAGAATCCTGTTTAAATTGGAGGATGCACTGCTGAGAACAGTGACCTTTTATGCTGCACAAAAGATCATTTCACCCAACGAACAACTGTTTTGCTCTTCTGATAGGCAGCCTATTTACACGGCGAGATAATGGTGCATTTACACTGCAAGATAATTGCAAAGAGCTTTGTTAAAAGCGCTCATTCCACCTTTAGAATAGTTAGGACTTGTACAATTCTTTAGCCTGTTATGGTCATTTTTATTATAGAAAATATTTGCTAATCTACAATTTAGGTCAGTTTACACAAGACACTCAGTACACTTTTCCTGGGAAGGAAATAAACTCTAAGAACAGAAATGTATCCTTACCTTTCCATTAGTTTTATTAGACACTCCAATTTTTCACAATACATAGCTTAATGCATTATCATCACTACTTGCTAGTAAAACCCTTGGCAGCCTGCAATCCACATCACTGCCACTGGGTGGCCATATATAGACACATAGGGGAATTCTTGAAGAATGACATGTCATGCACTAGTCTTGGTAAAAACTAATAAAAAGATGCAACAAACTTATTAAGAGGTGCATGCACTTTAATAACTTGGACACATCTTTTGGCTATCTGTGCATTGCAAACCAAAATCTATGCTACCTATACGCTGGCATAGATTTCTGGAATGATTTACGTGACTCTGTTAGGTCACAACAGCTGAGCATTATCCAATTTTGATTTAAAAGTGATAACATCATTGTAAAGAGTAAAAAGCTACTATAGCTGATAAAGCATTGAGAAATCAAGTTTTTTTTTAAAGCTGGTCATTGTATGCATATTATCTTAGGGTGTGATGAGCCAAAAGAAAAGTGATAAAGAACACAACTGAATTCTCAGGAAGCTTCAATGCAGGCAACCAAATTATTTATACTGTACAATACTGTACTTCTAATATAAAGGATATAGATGGTGGAGACATGTTCTCCTGTTTAGAATTACCGTAACACATCCAGGATTACACACTTGCATATGAACTCATACATACCTTTATACACACACACAATTTATCATTTGCATGGTGTTATTCTGGAAGCAAGCAGAATTTTTAGGAAATACTTGCTCCTTTCATTGTCTACTTTTAGTGGCATAATTAAAATTTACTGTCTTCTAATGAACCCCTATGAGGCCTGAAGAAACACAGTGAAGGGGTCAAAATGTTCCCCAGCTTTGAGGTGTTCATTTGTTTTCTAATGTCTGACTATTACGGTGCAAGAGAAAGTGGCTGCATCCAGCAGTTTGTATTTTTAGCTCTGTATGCCAACTAAGCATCTGCTCTTTACACTGTGGTTGCCAGAATAGTTTAGAGTACAGTTCTGGTAAGATCAAATTGTATAAATATGTGCAAATGATGAGTGTTGTAAAAAAAAGATAGAAAAATGTATTGAAAATTAACACTTCACTGGCAATGTAACTGCACTTTCTGCAACACAACTGTGGGGTTATATGTAGCGATGACAAACATGCTGACACAGCTAACATCTCAATGATGATGAGATCATTATTTATCTATCTAGTTAAAGGAGTTATCCAGGACTAAATAATTTGGTACTACGAGCCAAAAAACTAACAGGCAGATATTTGCTAACCAGTACGTCACTGCCGGCAACTCAGCTGTTCCACGTCAAGAGAGCAGCCCTCCTTCTTCCGGGCTGCTCTGTCTACGGGGCGTGACTGCTGTTGTCGTGCTGATTGACAGTCAGCTTCCTGCAGTTAGGTAGCTGGGGGTTAGCTGTCAACTAGCATGATATTGGTAGTCATGCCCCATCAACAGAGCAGAGCATAAGGGGAGCCACTACTCTGTCAACGTTACGTCAGCAAAAGCCAGAGTCATCAGCAGAGCTTTTTTGTGACTGCTCTGTTCCATCAGAGATCTGGGCAGAGCAGGCGGGTATTTAGCAACTACCTGCTTTTTAGTTCTTAAGCCCATAGTAAAAAAAATCAGTAAAGTCTGCAGTCATGGGCCTTTAACAGCCACAGGTGGATAGGAGCGTCACCCATGGCTGTTAACCATTTAAATCCCCTTGTCAATCTCTGACAATAGAATTTAACACGCACCAGCCAGCAGCAAGTCACAAATATCACCCATCGGCCCCGATGGGCTTTCATGACAGCCAGGAGTCTGCAGGAGACCCATGTGGCTGTCATTGTGAATCTCCTGTACATGCTGGCTCAGGCTGAATTCCTGCTATGTATAGCACAGGCGATCAGATGATTGCAGATTCAAGTCTCCTAAGGGGACTATAAAATAAAGTATAAAATGAAAAAAAGTGTTTAAAAATGTGAAAAAAATAAATAAAACACAAAAGTTCAAATCACTCTCCATTTTGCCCCATTGAAAATAAAACAACTAAAATAAAAAAATACATGTATTTGGTATCGCTGTGTTCAGAAATGTTGGAAATTACCTTTTTTTGGTCGCCGCAACGTTTCAATAAAATTCAATAAGAGATGTTTAAAACATTGTATCTAATCCGAAATTGTATAAGTAAAAATGTCAGCTTCATGGCACCAAAAATAATCCACCAACCAGCCCCAGATCCTGAAAAATGAAAACGCTACAGGTCTCGGAAAATGTCGACAAAATGCAAAAACTGTTTTTCATACAAATTTCAGATTTTTGTTTTCACCAAGTAAATAAAAAAGAACCTATACATGTTTGGTACCTGTGTACTCGTACTGAGCTGGAGAATCATGTTATCAGGTCAGTTTTACCATATAGTGAACGTGGTTAATAAAAAACCCAAAACAAAATTGTGAAATTGCACTTTTGTGGTGTTATTCAAAAGTACAACCCATCCTGCAAAAAAACAAACCCTTGGCTATACGGCTATATTAAAAAAAAAGTTATTGCTTTTGGAAGAAGGGGTGGCAAAATTTTTTTTAAAAATGGCCATGCTGGTTAATGGATCTTGTTACTTTTAGCCGGGCATAATAGTTGTGTCTGCACATCATTTTGTTCTGACCAGATAACTGTTTACTGCTGGATCCAGTTCAAATGGATGATTCCTGGACATGTGGACTATTGTGAACTCGGGCTAATATGTCTGACAAATGGGAGTACCTCCAGCTATGAAGAAAACAGTAGAAATGCCTGGCAGTGGCCACATTGAGGGGTTACTGCACCCGTGCTTGTCTATCACTTGATAAGTTTGATAGGGATTCTGAAAAGCACATCAACATGGCTCTATTCAATCAACTGTATGGCTGTATGGGAGTTCAGAAAGTAACCTAAATCCTACTACCATACAAAAGAATAGTGATGCAATCAGACTAGAGGTTATGACACTGGAAGACAATTTGGCACAAGTCCTGAGGATGCGTTAGTGAAGTTCTTCATCAATGATTGTGTTATAGGACATATACATGCATAATGCTTATCACTTATAGTTTTCCATCAGTTTTAAAGGGGCTGTCCATTGCTGGACAACCACTTATTAAAATGCCAATTTTACCTTCATGAAAAATCTCAGCCCATGTTGCCCAAACACACTGCACAAAAAAATTTCTTACAATTCCAAAAACTTCTTGCTTTTTATCTTGCTGCTCCTACTGATTTCGGGAAACATCTCCCCCAACCCTGGTCCACCATCCCACAACCTCAACCGCTACCCTGCCTCACATCAAAACCATTCTAACCTTATTAATATTACTTGCACTACCTCCTCTCCTTCTTTTAATTGTGCCCTTTGGAATCCACGGTCTGTATGTAACAAGCTTCCCTTCCTGCACAACTACTTTCTGAACAACTCTCTAAATCTATTGGCCCTCACTGAAACCTGGATCCATGATTTTGACACTGTCTCCCCTGCTGCCATTTCCCATGGTGGCCTACAATTCTCCCATTCCCCGAGACCCACAAACAGACCTGGTGGTGGAGTCAGTATACTCCTCTCCCCACAATGCACCTTCCAGGTCATCCCCCCTGCTCCATCACTCTCATTCCCTTCTTTTGAGGTCCACACAATAAGGCTCTTCCGTCCCCTCTCCCTCAGAGTAGCGATCATATACCAGCCCCCAGGCTCACCCACCCACTTCCTGGACCATTTCTCTGCTTGACTACCGCACTTCATGTCCTCAGAACTCCAAACCCTTATCCTGGGAGACTTCAACATCCCCATAAACAGCCCCACTTCTACATCTGCATCCCAGCTTCTATCACTAACCACTTCGCTCGGCCTCTCACAGCTCTCAACCTCTGAGACACACAAGGACGGTAACACCCTTGACCTGGTCTTTGTTCGGCTGTGTTCAATCTCCTACCTAAATAACTCACCGCTTTCCCTCTCTGACCACAACATTCTCTTCTTCACACTCACAAATCCTCGCCCACCCCAGCACTCTCCTACCTACCATTCAGTCAGATATTTACAAGCCATTAACCCTCATACACTCACAGACTCCCTACACTCATCATTGTCACCAAACTCCTCTTTTTCCTGTCCTGCTCTGGCGGTACATCACTACAATGACACTCTTAGAAGCACCCTGGACCAAGTAGCTCCCCTCACCATCAGAACCTCCAAACACAGAGTAAAACAGCCCTGGCACACATCGCAAACCCGATTTCTCCAGCGATGCTCTAGGAGTGCTGAATGCTTATGGAGGAAAACTCGCACACCAGAAGACTTCAAACAGACCTACTTCACCAACCTGATCTCACTATCCATCAACCCCAAGAAACTTTTTGACACCTTTCACTCCCTCCTCAGGCCAAAAGCACAAGCCCCTATCACAGACATATCTGCTGATGACCTGGCCTCCCACTAGACAGAGAAAATAGACAATATCCATCAGGAAATCCGCTCCCAATCACCAAGTTCAGTGACTCCCATCCCTCCCTGCATATCCCCTGGCTCACTCTCCACATTTGATCCCATCACAGAAGAAGAAGTCTCCAGGCGTCTCTCTTCTTCTCGTCCGACTACATGCAGTACCGACCCCATTCCCTCTCATCTCCTTCAGTCTCTCTCCAATCGTCACTACTCACCTAACTACAATCTTTAATCTCTCACTCTCCTCAGGCATTTTCCTGTCCTCCTTCAAACACTATATCATTAATTTGTTACTAAAGAAACCTGCCCTCGACCCATCCTGCACAAATAACTACAGACCAGTCTCCAACATCCCCTTCATCTCTAAACTCTTGGAGCGCCTAGTCTACTCCCGCCTTACCCGTTACCTCTCCATTCACTCCCTCCTAGACTCTTCACAGTCCGGCTTCCGCCCCCTACACTTGACAGAAACTGCACTCATCAAAGTGACCAATGACCTTCTGACAGCAAAATGTAACGGTGACCACTCTCTGCTCATTCTTCTCAATCCTTCTGCAGCTCTCGACACTGTTGACCACCCTCTCCTACTCTCTAGGCTCCGGTCACTAGGCATTAAGGACACTGCTCTCTCCTGGTTCTCCTCCTATCTTTCTGACCACTCATTCAGTGTTCTGTTCTCTGGCTCCACTTTGTCTCCTCTTCCTCTCACTGTCAGGGTACATCAGGGCTCAGTCCTTGGCCCCTTCTCTTCTCTCTCTACACAGCCCCAATTGGACAGACCATCAGCAGATTTGGTTTTCAGTACCATCTTTATGCCGATGACACACAACTATACACGTCATCCCCTGACCTTACTCCCGTTGTACTACAGAACACCAGTGACTGTCTGTCCGCAGTCTCCGACATCATGTCCACTCTCTATCTGAAACTCAACCTCTCCAAAACTGAACTTCTTCTGCTCCCACCATCTACTAACCTCCCTAAACCTGACGTTTCCCTCTCCGTGGGTGGCACCATAATAACACCCCGGCAGTAGGCGCTCTGTCTGGGTGTTATGTTTGACTCTGATCTCTCCTTCACATCCCATATACAATCTCTTGCCTGCTCTTGCCGCTTACACCTAAAGAACATCTCTAGAATCCGCCCTTTTCTCACTATGGAAACAACAAAAACCCTCACTGTTGCCCTGATCCACTCCCGCCTGGACTACTGCAATGCTCTATTAATTGGCCTCCCTCGTACTCGACTTTCCCCTCTCCAGTCTATCCTTAATGCAGCAGCCAGGGTTGTCTATCTAGCTAATCGTTACTCGGACGCGTCCGCTCTTCGCCAGTCATTACACTGGCTGTCCATTCATTATAGAATTCAATTCAAATCACTTGTTCTCACCCACAAAGCTCTTCACAGTGCGGCACCCCCTTACATCTCCTCCCTCATTTCTGTCTATCGGCCTAACCGACCTCTGCACTCTGCAAATGACTTTTGACAAACCTCTGCACTAATCCGTACCTCCCACTCCCGACTCCAATACTTCTCCCGTGCTGCGCCAATCCTCTGGAATGCTCTACCCCAAGATATTAGGACCATTCACAATTTGCATAGTTTTAGGCACTCGCTCAAAACACATTTGTTCAGAGCCGCCTATCACGTTCCCTAATCAAAGTCATTTTATGTTTGTGTGTAGCCCATTCACTTTATCCATCTATCCCCCACTCACTGAAGATGGCTGGACCATCATTGTAAATACATAATTGTAAATACACACCTGTACTTTGTATCTCCCCATGTCATTGTAGATTGTAAGCTCTCACGAGCAAGATCGTCTTATTGTGCTTTAATTATTGTATTGTTAATGTTGTTACTTATGACTGTTGTGTTTGTTATTATTATTATTTATTTATATAGCACCATTGATTCCATGGTGCTGAACATGAGAATGGGTTACATACAAGTTACAGATATCACTTACAGTAAGCAAACTAACAATGACAGACTGATACAGAGGGGTGAGGACCCTGCCCTTGCGGGCTTACATTCTACAGGATTATGGGGAAAGAGACAATAGGTTGAGGGTTGCAGGAGCTCTGGTGTTGGTGAGGCAGTATCTCCGTTAGTGATGAGGAGGCAGCGGCGTCAGTGCAGGCTGTAGGCTTTACTGAAGAGATAGGTTTTCAGGTTCCATCTGAAGGATCCGAATGTGGTTAATAGTCAGAGGTGTTGGGGCAAAGAATTCTAGAGGATGGGGGATATTCTGGAGAAGTCTTGAAGGCAGTTGGATGAGGAGCTAATAAGTATGGAGGAGAGAAGGAGGTCTTGGGAGGACCGGAGATTACATGAGGGAAGATATTGGGAGATTAATTCAGAGATATATGTAAAGCGCTGCGGAATATGTTGGCACTATATAAATAAAGATTATTATTATTATTATTTATAATTATAGGAGAACAAAAAATTAAATAAACAATACATTGTTTCTTCTGCTCTGACGAAGTGTAAGCACTGCGACTTATTAGCGGTTGCTTTTTGCCTGCAGCACTTGCATGATGCCCCCAGTTGATGTTGATATGAGATGTGTGTCAGTCCACCAGGGCGGTATAATTGAGGACTTGCTGGAAATATATATTTGTTTCTTTATAGCTAATTTTGTTAACTTGCCACAAGAAGTCGCTGCTGTTAAACATAGTTAAGAGACTGTGTCATGCTATAAGATGTGTTAAGAGGGTTTTATAAAATGAAACACAGGAAAAGGAAGCGCGGCCATCTTCTGCATGGTCTGCAGGAATGAGGGGTGTTTGAGGTTGTGCTTGAGAGGAATCCGACTATATCCTCTCATGACAGCACCCCTCTGAGTTAGAAGCAGCGGCAGATTGGAGCTGAGCTGGTCTGGGATCCGAAACTGTCCGAGGGAAGTCCTGGCGTACAAGCTGTTAAGAAACAGAAGGGACTGGGACCTAGAGAGAGAGGTGCTATGCCCTGTGAAAGAGTCACACCACAAGCATCTTTGGTATTACTCACCGGCTAGTGGAACTTTGCATCTGCCTGCGTGTGCAGATTATTTTGTTCTGAGCAGACCCGGCGAAAGGACAATAAAGCCCACTGTGACACTGCAGTAAGTAAACGTGCCCGCATCACAATATATTTTTGGTGCCAAGAGATAGAAGGCCTATAGTTAGTTAGCTGGGTATATTAACTTTACGGACCACATTCTTTTGCGGTTCAGTGACTGAATATTCTATGCTACTCTTTGGTGCTGACACAACACACAGCGAACCCCAGAAAAGACTTGTGTTTCCTATTTATCTGCTGGAAGAGGAGTCTCTGTGGAACAATATGAAAAGGAGCAGTGGTTCAGCTCTAACAGACTTTGGCTGGTTTCACACTTGCGTTGGGCAGCGCTGCGGAGGGCTGCGTAGTTCCTCCATTAAGCCCCACCCACTGCCGCCCCTCTTCCATTCAGCTCCCCCTACGTCAGCATGCGTCCTGCATACCTTTCTTTAAGATTGGGTATGCAGACCATGCAAATGTATGCGGATGCCTCTGCATGCGTCGTTTTGATGCTGCACCAACCGCAACAAAATGCAACATGTTGTGTTCAATGCAGTTTGGTGCAGCATCAAAACGACGTATGCGGAGGCACCCGCTTACATTTGCATGGCCTGCATACCCAATGTTAAAGATAGAAGGGGGAAATGGGTAAAAAAAAACCAAAATAATGACCATGAAGGCCACAACTTATAATAAAATATAAATAATCTTTATTAGATACAGTATAGAAAACAGGTGACGTAGGACACATGCCGACGTAGGCGGAGCTGAATGGAAGAGGTGCGGCAGTGGGTGGGGCTTAATGGAGGAACTACACAGCCCTCCAAGCTCTGCCCAATGCAATTGTGAAACCAGCTTTTGTCCACGGCACCTTTGCTGATATGTATGTGCAGCGCCCCAGAGTCCTGGTCGTTGCAGTACTGTGGCTCCGCCGCTAAGGGGGGCTATGGTACGTCTGATGGCACTGAAGGAGTTCATCTGACCAGGTATCACATACACCAATACATTTCACAGTCTGGCCTCCAGGGGGAGCTAAGGGTACTATTCATTAGGCCACTCCTCACAGTCTGGTAAAGCTGGGGGTTAGGCAGGAAGTTAGGAAGAACGCTGACTGGGTTGGAACCAGGCAACACCTTGTGGCAGAGGGTGTTGTAGGGGAAGATTCGGTGGGGTCCCTGTCAGGGGTGGGATCCTGACAGAGGCCTGGCAATCAGAGAGAAAGCTACGGGACCGCGCCTGCACTTCATAGCGGCGGTGCCCTAAGAAAGGACAAGAAGCGAGATTTATTGTGCTGAGTGAGAAACGAGATCAACGCAACAGGGAGAAATACCAGTAGGAGTCATGCTGTTAGACCGAGGCAACATCCTACTGAGGCGTAACTAACCGGTGGCCGGTACGCCGAGGAAGTACAGGGCTCTAAGCATTACTTCAAACCAAAGGCAGGGCAGAGAGCTATAGGCTGGCTGTCTCACCTACATCACCTACGCAGACATAGGGGGCAACTTGTGGAGAGGGGCAACTCTAGGGTCCCGGAAGATCTCCGAGCCTTCCCGTCATACGGGTGCGTCCTACCATAAGATCTGGGGGACGAGAAGAAGAAGAAGAACATCAGAATCGAGTTGTGAGGGAACACGAGAAACAGACACAACAGTTGTGGGGACTATCCCGTAAGCACAGCAGGGGAAGACCACAACACATAAGCGCTAGAAGGAAGGCACAGATTTCCACCTGCGAAGGGAACTCTGGAGGTGCCATCGGACCGGCCGGACTTGCGCAGCCCGGCTAACCGTATTCCGGACTGAGGACCTAGAAGCCTTCAGTAAAGAGGTAAAGAGACTGCAACCTGGTGTCCTCGTTATTTACTGCACCGCACCACCACCACCATTCACACCTTTCATTGGGTGCCCCTCAGCAGGGTCACGGACCGCGTCTAGCCACCGTGACAACCCCAGAGCAGAGACTCAGAGGCCCGGTACCGGGTACCCCTCGGCCCTGCGGCAGTGGGGGCGCTGCATATGTAAATGTTGTTAATTTTGGAATATTCTTAATATAGTCGAGGACGGACATTTCTTTATTTTTCTTGAGATTATACCGGAACAGGAGGGGAATATTTGATTGGGAAATAGGAATAGAAATATATATTCTTAGGATTGTGAATCACTGTGCTGACCTGCAGGGGAACCCTTACTTTACACTCATATAATTAAACCAGCCTCTCTCAGGGTGTAATAAGGTAACGGTGGCCAGGTCAGATGGGCCTGCCAACAGGTAAATTTACGTAGAGAATATAACAAACAGTTCTTTTGGGTACCGAGCTATTCAGCACATAGGATATAGCCTTCTGGTGAAAAAGTTGTTTGATGTGCTCTCCTTGTGTGGTTGTCAAAACTGAGTAGGAATAATTTCATCCCTAGGTAAAATAGTTACAGAAAGTGGACTGTGTGAAATTGGTTATTTTCCTGTCCATGACTCCGTTTTATCTGGAACAACACCCTCGGTGCATGATTTACATTGATGCCATGGAACCAGTGAGAGGCGCAGCAGTTAGTATGAAGTAAGTATGAAGGAGTGACGCCGGTCTGGGAGGTGAGTATCTCTATTTTTTCACCTTCATGGGCCCATTAATAAGGGCTTGTCCAGTAGTTGATAACATCTTTAATGTATTTTCCCCAATAGCTGTCCTGTACCTTTTTTATCCATGTTTCTCCATCACCATATGATGACATTTCTACATTACCGTCTACATGTGTTAGTGAGATGGAAGCATAATAGACCAAGGCTGGCTTAATAAATTAAATCAGACCATCAGTTTATTGCCATTTTGATTAATAATTTCCCAATAGATACCAAGGAAGATTACCAAATTAATACCATGACAACCCTTATCCTGTTCACTTCATCTTTAATTCTGCTGGATTACATGGAGAGACAATTAGTGAGGTTGTTAAAATTTGTTCCATTTTATGTGCCAAGAACAACCAATTTTGTGTAATTCCTGTGTTATCTTTGTGTATATAATTGTAAAATTATGTAACACACAAAAGAATTATTACATGTTAGTTTCTCACATTTATGGAATGTATCATTATAAATACATAATGTACAGAATGCCTATGTTACCAGTAACTCAGCTTTATTATAGGATGCCAAGTATCAACTCTAATCTAAACCATAAACTGCTCCTGAGAACACTGAATGCTATAATACCTTATGTGCTTATCTTCTAAAGCACAGTGAATGTTTGGAGTCAATGGCAAATAAATATATCTTACTGATTTCTAGTACATAAGTGTCTGTTTTCTGTCATTAGTTCATTAAAATATAGTCTGATTGTCAAAGTTATGGTCATAGTCGAGACTTTCTACAATTTTTCTTTAACATATTATTATGTCAGAAAAAAAATCAATGGATTTTTACAGTTGTATTTTGTTTGACTCAAGTTCTTTTGACACTTCTTGCTTTTATCTTCTTCGGCATTGTATAAAGGGAAATTATCATCAGAAAATCACCTATTATTTAAATAATGTTTTTGTGTTAAATGTATTTTTGGTAATGTCTTTTCTTTCCATATCACAATCTATATTAAAAATAGAAACATTACAATTTTCACACTTGCAACTAGGGCTTTTTTTTAATTTAAATTCCTATTTCAGGAAACAACACATGTACATAGCCACAATGTGCAGATTCTGATCCTATCTATTATATTGTCCCTGTGTAAAGACTATTGTAAAGGGAGGGGTGCAAAGGGAGCTGTGACCTCACCTACTGTTGGTAGATCCTATGTTACCAGCTGTCTGTAGAGGTGGAACCTGTCACTGTAATCCTGACTCTAATGGAGCCTTGTAAATATTGCAAGATTACTAGTTTTATTGTGTTAATAAAAATCTTGATATTAAAAAAAAAATCATGCAGATTTAAAAAATATATACATATAACACAAAAACCTGATTTAAACAATATGTTATGTAATGAAGATGGCTTCGCTTTAAAAGAGTTTTCCTAAAATGGCAAGTTATCCCCTATCCATACAGTAGAGTATACAGTCATATGAAAAAGTTTGGGCACCCCTATTAATCTTAAGCTTAATGTTTTATAAAAATGTTTTTTTTTTGCAACAGCTATTTCAGTTTCATATATCTAATAACTGTTGGACACAGTAATGTTTCTGCCTTGAAATGAGGTTTATTGTACTAACAGAAAATGTGCAATCTGCAGTCAAACAAAATTTGACAGGTGCATAAGTATGGGCACCCTTATCATTTTCCTGCTTTAAATACTCCCACCTACTTTTTACTGACTTACTAAAGCACTTTTTTTGGTTTTGTAACCTCATTGAGCTTTGAACTTCATAGCTAGGTGTATGCAATCATGAGAAAAGCTACTTAAAGTGGCCACTTGCAAGTTGTTCTCCTGTTTGAATCTCCTCTGAAGAGTGGCATCATGGGCTCCTCAAAACAACTGTCAAATGATCTGAAAACAAAGATTATTCAACATAGTTGTTCAGGGGAAGGATACAAAAAGCTGTCTAAGAGATTTAACCTGTCAATTTCCACTGTGAGGAACATAGTAAGGAAATGGAAGAACACGTACAGTTCTTGTTAAGGCCAGAAGTGGCAGGCCAAGAAAAACATCAGAAAGGCAGAGAAGAAGAATGGTGAGATCAGTCAAGGACAATCCTCAGACCATCTCCAGAGAGCTGCAGCATCAACTTGCTGCAGATGGTGTCACTGTGCATCGGTCATCTATACAACGCACTTTGCACAAGGAGAAGCTGTATGGGAGAGTGATGCGAAAGAAGCCGTTTCTGCAAGCAAGCCACAAACAGAGTCGGCTGAGGTATGCAAAAGCACATTTGGAGAAGCCAATTTCTTTTTGGAAGAAGGTCCTGTGGACTCATGAAACCAAGACTGAGTTGTTTGGTAATACAAAAAGGCATTATGCATGGCGGCAAAAAAACACAGTGCGTTGTATAGTTGACCGATGCACAGTGACACCATCTGCAGCAAGTTGATGCTGCAGTTCTCTGGAGGTGGTCTGAGGATTGTCCTTGACTGATCTCACCATTCTTCTTCTCTGCCTTTCTGATGTTTTTCTTGGCCTGCCACTTCTGGCCTTAACAAGAACTGTACCTGTGTTCTTCCATTTCCTTACTATGTTCCTCACAGTGGAAATTGACAGGTTAAATCTCTGAGACAGCTTTTTGTATCCTTCCCCTGAACAACTATGTTGAATAATCTTTGTTTTCAGATCATTTGACAGTTGTTTTGAGGAGCCCATGATGCCACTCTTCAGAGGAGATTCAAACAGGAGAACAACTTGCAAGTGGCCACTTTAAGTAGCTTTTCTCATGATTGCATACATGCTATGAAGTTCAAAGCTCAATGAGGTTACAAAACCAAAAAAAAGTGCTTTAGTAAGTCAGTAAAAAGTAGGTAGGAGTATTTAAAACAAGAAAATGATAAGGGTGCCCATACGTATGCACCTGTCAAATTTTGTTTGAATGCAGATTGCACATTTTCTGTTAGTACAATAAACCTCATTTCAAGGCAGAAACATTACTGTGTCCAACAGTTATTAGATATATGAAACTGAAATAGCTGTTGCAAAATAAACTATTTTTAAAAAACATTAAGCTTAAGATTAATAGGGGTGCCCAAACTTTTTCATATGACTGTAACTTGCTTATCGCTAGGGGTCTGACCGCTGAGACCCCAGTGATCCTGAGAATGGGACTTTGGAGCCCAAGAACTAAACTCTGCAGAGCCTTTTCTTGAATTAAGCGGAGGTATGCATGATCAATTTATTATTCATGGAACTGATGGAGAGAATTGAGCACAAAACTCTGTTGCTTCCATCAGCCCAAACATGTCCACTCTATTCAAGATGGGGCTCTACAGAGCTATACTGTACATAGGTCAATAAGTTATGATTTTTGGGATCAGACCTTTAAATACCTGCACTGTATTCATCCCCATCATTTGTAATAATTATGGTGCATGCGGCACTGGGGGAAAGTCTGGCATGCCGCCTTTATGGTGTGTGATTTAAAAGCACTTTTGCTAATTAATTTATTGATTGTAGATTTTCTAGCTTTCTGCAAATATACCCGTGCAGAATACAATGAGGAGTGAGAAAAATGTAAATATTTAAGTACGTGGTTTTAACACATTCTCATTTACCTGTAATAGGCAAACATAATAAACTGCTAATTTACAGTAGCTGAAATCACAGGAGAATAGCCTATGCTTATAACAAAACAGTATCCTTACATCTCCTACAATGTACAACGCTTTAGCAGAATCAAGTACACATTTTATTAGAACTTCTTAAAAGATGGTAACAAAAAGAAAAGTATTGAGAAAATACAACACAGATTGCTGGGAAGTAATTTAGAGGCACTTTAGAATAAATACATGATGATACGACATAGGCTGGTATGAAACAGCCATGTAGGACAGATGATGGACTACATTGCTGCCGGAGCATTTGCTTTACCTATGATGGATGTAGAAATGATGGACTGTCATTGTACATGAGTGGGTCCAATAGCAGGCAACCTCTGAAGATTAATCTTTCTTTGGTGAAGATTGATTCATTTTTAAAGGTTCTCATACATTTTGTTTAGTTAGTGATAGGAAGGGTCATGATGTCTCCGGAACGGGAATATGTAACTGCAAAGCATACTGTACTTCTCAAGTAACGTACTTATACAGGGTAAGTCTGAATATCTTATTAAAATATAAAACTGAAGCCATGTTGTTGGTAAAATGCATAAATTCATGCAATCTTTCTACCTAAAATATTTTAATTTCCTCTTAACCCCTTTCTGACCTCAGACGGGATAGTACGTCTGAGGTCAGAAGCCCCGCTTTGATGCGGGCTCCGGGGGTGAGCCCGCATCTAAGCCGGGACATGTCAGCTGTTTTGAACAGCTGACATGTGCCCGTAATAGGCGCGGGCAGAATCGTGATCTGCCCGCTCCTATTAACTAGTTAAATGCCGCTGTTAAACGCAGACAGCGGCATTTAACTACCGCTTCCGTCTGGGCGGCCGGAAATGATCGCATCGCCGACCCCCATCCCATGATCGGAGGTCGGCGATGCTTCTGAATGGTAACCATAGAGGTCCTTGAGACCTCTATGGTTACTGATCCCCAGCAGCTGTGAGCGCCACCCTGTGGTCGGCGCTCACAGGACACCTGCAATTCTGCTACATAGCAGCGAACATCAGATCGCTGCTATGTAGCAGAGCTGATCATGCTGTGCCTGCTTCTAGCCTCCCATGGAGGCTATTGAAGCATGGCAAAAGTAAAAAAAAAAAAGTAAAACAAATGTGAAAAAAATAAAAAAAATATACAAGTTTAAATCACCCCCCTTTCGCCCCAATCAAAATAAATCAATAAAAAAAAATCAAACCTACACATATTTGGTATCGCCGCTTTCAGAATCGCCCGATCTATCAATAAAAAAAAGCATTAACCTGATCGCTAAACGGCATAGCGAGAAAAAAATTTGAAACGCCAGAATTACGTTTTTTTGGTCGCAGCAACATTGCATTAAAATGCAATAACGGGCGATCAAAAAAACGTATCTGCAGCAAAATGGTATCATTAAAAACGCCAGCTCGGCATGCAAAAAATAAGCCCTCAACCGACCCCAGATCATGAAAAATGGAGACGCTACGAGTATCGGAAAATGGCACAATTTGTTTTTTTTAGCAAAGTTTGGAATATTTTTTCACCACTTAGATAAAAATTAACCTAGTCATGTTAGGTGTCTATGAACTCATACTGACCTGGAGAATCATAATGGCAGGTCAGTTTTAGCATTTAGTGAACCTAGCAAAAAAGCCAAACAAAAAACAAGTGTGGGACTGCACTTTTTTTGCAATTTCACCGCACTTGGAATTTTTTTCCCATTTTCTAGTACATGACATGCTAAAACCAATGATGTCGTTCAAAAGTACAACTTGTCCCGCAAAAAATAAGCCCTCACATGGCCAAATTGACGGAAAAATAAAAAAGTTATGGCTCTGGGAAGGAGGGGAGTGAAAAACGAAAATCCCAAGGTCATGAAGGGGTTAAAATTCTAAAATTATGGTAATAAAATAATGTTGCTAGATGAGAATAAACTAAGTAGAAAAAGTGATGTCATATATAGATTAATTTAACACTGTTCTCTACCAGAAATAACCGTTACTGTCCATGTTAATTTTAATGGGAATATATGACTCTAATAGACACATGATATCCACTAAATGACTCCCTCATGAGCAAACTGGGAGCTCGTATGTGGAGGAGGGGGAGATGATACAGCTCCAATAGTAAACCTTTTCGTTGTGAAACCTCTGGCAAAAAGGCATCAAATGGTTCCCCTTAGACTTGTTAAAAGTACAATGTACTTAAAAATATGTCTATACAGCAATAAAGTGCTTACATATAAGCCTTCTTGGTGTATCAGAGTAACCAGAGCACTCTGCTTTTCAGCACACTTTTGGCATACTCTATACGATTTAGATGATGCATAATGCAGTATATATGTACAGTACTAATCAAGAGTTTTGACACACTGTTCATGGAATGGTTTCCTCTTTCTTATTGGAATATAACAACATGTAGATTCATATTAATGGCAGCAAAACCATGAAGAAAAAAATCTGAAAACCAGAATATGTGTTAAAGCTTAGATTCCTCAAAGCACACCCCTTTCACTTTGATGACAACATACTTGGTATTCTCTCAAACTTCATCAGGTAGTCACTTGGAATGGTTTTCCAATAGTCTTTGATAGTGTTGCCAGAGGTGATAAGCACTTTTTGACTGCTGTGCTTTCACTCTGTGGTCTAGTTTATCCTAAACCATCTCAATTGGGTTGAGGCTGGTTGATTGTTGAGGCCTTGTGCCTACGCAGTAGTCCATCCCTCTCCTTGTTGTTACATAGTCCTACGTATTCTGAAGATGTGTTTTGGGTAATTGTCCTGTTGCAACAAAAAATTTGGTTCCACTACGTGCAAACCAGATTGAATGGCAGGTTATTGTAGAATACTGTGGTGGGCATGATAGGGAAGTGAGCCTTGAATTTGGAATAAATCATTAACAGTCAGCAAGGCACCCCCATATCAAGACACCTCCCCCAATATGCATCACAGTGGGCAACTCATGTTTAAAAATCTTCAACACTTTTTTCTGCATCTAAAAAAGATATGGTGATTGGTAGCAAAATTGTAAAATTTTGACTCATCAGACTACAGTATTGATTTCTACTGATACTGATTGAAGATCCAGTCATTGTGTTGCTTGACCCAGTTTGCTGTCCTCAGTGGAGACTTCTTTGCAGCAATTCAAGCATAAAAGCCTGCTTCTAACAGTCTCCTCTGGACAGTTGATGTTGAGATATATCTGCTACTTGATGTCTTTGCGTGATTTACGAGGGCTGTTATTTGAGGCACTGTCGATTTGCAGTTTCTGAAGCTGGTAACTCTGATGAACTTATCCTCTGCAGCAGAGGTAATTCTTGGTTTTCCTTTTCTGTGGCAGTACACATGAAAGCCAGTTTTATCATAGCTTAATGCTTTTCTTGACTGTATTTGAAGTTACATTGAAGTTTCTAGCAATTTTCCAGATTATCTAACCTGCGTGTCTTATAGTAATGATAGACTGTCATTTCTCTTTACTTAGTTGAGTGGTTCTTACCATATTCTGACTTTAAACAGTTTTGGAATAGGGCTCAGCACTGTATGGAACTGTGTACTAACATTGCCTCTGCAAAAGACTGTCTCTGCCTTTGTATAAATCGAACATGAAGAGGAAGTTCAGGCTGTAGCTGATCTGACTTCCTATTCCTGCTCAATTTAACAGGAGGTGGGGACAGTGATGCTAGCGCTGTTTGGGCACCAGCATCACGTATCATAACAACAGCATGGGACCCCAGGGAGACAGAGTGCTTGCATCGCAGGAACGGCGGTGGCACAGGAGGTGAGTATAAGCTTTATTATTTTATGGGGGGCAAGGTTGGGGTATGACAAGGAGTTGCCCAAGTTGTGGACAACTTCCTTAATGACCACTTGGTTTTCACAGCGGTTTATTTTTTCACCTATTTAGAATTTGCCACATCTTTTCCACACTGCGTTAATTAATTTTAGAGGAAATCAGCAATGTTATGCCAACAAATTGATATTACTGGGTAGATAATAGATTTCACAGTTGTCTTTGTTAGTAAGCAGGAGGCTGCATCATTCTGACTCTGAGAAATCATTCAAGCCTGTCTATGTCTTACTATTGCATGCTGACAACGGCTTGACACACAGAGTTCCTTTATAGCTGCAGAATTAAATGAGCTGAGGCAGTGACAGCAAAAATAAAAGTATAAAAAAGATAAATGTGGATGCAGAGTTAAAGCAGCATATGCATGTATTAATTTTTGTCATACATGCATTGAGGCATACAGCCCAGTGGAGTAGAAAAGGGGAATTACCCTAAAAAAAAAGTGGAAGAGAAGGGCAAAGGACGTGGGCCAAGTGTTTTTTCTGTGACATTAATGTCTGTGTTTCTATAACAACAAGAGACCGCGTTGGTGTACAATGAATAGCAATGTCTCTCAAGTACTGAGACAGTGCTACAAACAGTCCTATAATAAAACTAAAACTATTAAAAATAAAGCAAAAGTGCTATTGATGATACAAGAAGTCTATGCACAAACAAGTGTGCATATATTATACAGTATACAGTTGGTATAGACTTCTGTACAAATGTTTTAAGCAGGTGAGAGGAAAATGCTACAAAGTAAAAATGTTTTAAAAAATAGAGTAACACTATTTTTGCAAAATTAAAGTGCAAAGTGAATAAACAAAAGAGAAATCAAAATCAAATCAATATTTGTTTTAATGATCATCTGTCTTCAAAACAGCATCAATTCTTCTAGGTACACTTGCTCAAAGTGTCTGAATGAACTGGGTAACGTGGTTGTTCCAAACATCTTGTGGGCTAACCACTCATTATCTGAGGGTTTAGGCTTGTGCAATTCATTCAATTTCTTCATGTTATCCCAGACAGACTTGATGTTGAGATCAGGGTTCTGGAATCCTTGTTCTTCTTTACACTGAACATTGTTCTTAATATTTGTTGTATGCTTGTGGTCGTTGTCCTGCTGCAGAAAAAATGTGGAGCCAATCTGATGTCTCCCTGATGGTATTACATGACGGAAAACTATCTGCCTGTATTTCTCAACATTAAGCACACTATGAATCTTGACCAACTCCTCAACTCCTCTTGCTGAAAGGAACCTCCATCATGCTTCACTGTTGCTGATAGGCAATCATTAGTATACTGCTCTCCAGGATTTCGATAAACAAGCTTCCAAATATTTCAAATTTTGATTCATCAGTCCAGAGCCTATGCTGCCTTTTTTCTGCACCACAGTTTGCAGGCTTTCATGCACAGTTGAGTTGCTTGTCCTTGTTTTCATGTCAAGGATTTAGCTTTTGGGCAGCACAGCAATACTTCAATGAAGACAACTTCTGGACACATTTCTCCAAACATTAGATGGGTGTAGATGGGTCACAGCAGTTGCTGCCAGTTCTGAGCTGATGGCACTGCTGGAAATCTTTTAACTTAAAATATAACTAAGCACGGTATATACATGTATGTTTAAGGTATATAAAAAGGAATGCTGCAATGTAAGAATGTTTCAAAATTACTGGTTTTACTATCCTATCTTTATCAACTAACAAACTGCAAAGTGAATGAACACATGGATATCTCTCTCTAAATAGTGTGTGTGTGTGTGTGTGTGTGTGCGTGTGTGTGTGTGTGTGTGTGTGTGTGTATATATATACAGTACAGACCAAAAGTTTGGACACACCTTCTCATTTAAAGATTTTTCTGTATTTTCATGACTATGAAAACTATAAATTCACACTGAAGGCATCAAAACTATGAATTAACACATGTGGAATTGTATACTTAACAAAAAAGTGTGAAAAAACTGAAAATATGTCTTATATTCTAGGTTCTTCAAAGTAGCTACCTTTTGCTTTGATGACTGCTTTGCACACTCTTGGCATTCTCTTGATGAGCTTCAAGAGGTAGTCACCGGAAATGGTCTTCCAACAATCTTTAAGGAGTTCCCAGAGATTAGAATATCAAAACACTGGTGCTCTCCCAAAAACACAATACTCCTCAGCTGCTGGGATCAAACCGGGTAGTGCCCACCCATGTACGTAATATAAAATCAAAATGGGGTAGAAACCACGCTTAAGGAGAAAAAATTAATGATAATGGAATGATCCAAAGACAAAATGTCCCAAGATGAGTAAGAATACTACTCCACTAGAAGAACGGTATTAGCGACAGTCAAACAGTAGAAATACAATCACTTACTGAACTGCCCACATCGACAATTTGCAATCATATCACCAAAAAGACAACTGTGGCTGCCAGCTTACCTAGGTGTGTGAAGTGCTTTGATGCCTTCAGTGTGAATTTACAATTTTCATAATCATGAAAATACAGAAAAATCTTTAAATGAGAAGGTGTGTCCAAACTTTTGCTCTGTACTGTATTATATATATATATATATATATATATATATATATATATATATATATATATACAGTACAGACCAAAAGTTTGGACACACCTTCTCATTTAAAGATTTTTCTGTATTTTCTTGACTATGAAAATTGTACATTCACACTGAAGGCATCAAAACTATGAATTTAAACATGTGGAATTATATACTTAACAAAAAAGTGTGAGCAACTGAAAATATGTCTTATATTCTAGGTTCTTCAAAGTAGCCAACTTTTGCTTTGGTGAATGCTTTGCACACTCTTGGCATTCTCTTGATGAGCTTCAAGAGGTAGTCACCGGGAATGGTTTTCATTTCACAGGTGTGCCCTGTCAGGTTTAATAAGTGGGATTTCTTGCCTTATAAATGGGGTTGGGACCATCAGTTGTGTTGAGAAGAAGTCTGGTGGATACACAGCTGATAGTCCTACGGAATAGACTGTAAGAATTTGTATTATGGCAAGAAAAAAGCAGCTAAGTAAAGAAAAATGAGTGGCCATCATTACTTTAAGAAATGTAGGTCAGTCAGTCCGAAAAATTGGGAAAACTTTTAAAGTGTCCCCAAGTGCAGTGGCAAAAACCATCAAGCGCTACAAAGAAACTGGCTCACATGAGAACTGCCCCAGGAAAAGAAGACCAAGAGTCATCTCTGCTTCTGAGGATAAGTTTATCTTAGTCACCAGCCTCAGAAATCGCAGGTTAACAGCAGCTCAGATTAGAGACCAGGTCAATGCCACACAGAGCTCTAGCAGCAGACACATCTCTACAACAACTGTTAAGAGGAGACTTTGTGCAGCAGGCCTTCATGGTAAAATAGCTGCTAGGAAACCACTGCTAAGGACAGGCAACAAGCAGAAGAGACTTGTTTGGGCTAAAGAACACAAGAAAAGGACATTAGACCAGTGGAAATCTGTGCTTTGGTTTGATGAGTTCAAATTTGAGATCTTTGGTTTCAACCACCGCGTCTTTGTCCGACGCAGAAAAGGTGAACGGATGGACTCTACATTCCTGGTTCCCACCATAAAGCATGGAGGAGGAGGTGTGATGGTGTGTGGGTGCTTTGCTGGTTACACTGTTGGGTATTTACTCAAAATCTAAGGCATACTGAACCAGCATGGCTACCACAGCATCTTGCAGCGGCATGCTATTCCATCCGGTTTGTGTTTAGTTGGTCCATCATTTATTTTTCAACAAGACAATGACCCTAAACACACCTCTAGGCTGTGTAAGGGCTATTTGACCAAGAAGGAGAGTGATGGGGTGCTATGCCAGATGACCTGGCCTCCACAGTCACCAGACCTGAACCCAATCGAGATGGTTTTGGGGTGAGCTGGTTTGGCAAAAGGGCTAACAAGTGCTAAGCATCTCTGGGAACTCCTTCAAGATTGTTTGAATACCATTCCCCTTGACTACCTTTTTGAAGCTCATCAAGAGAATACCAAGAGTGTTCAAAGCAGTCATCAAAGCAAAAGGTGGCTACTTTGAAGAACCTAGAATATAAGACACATTTTCAGTTTTTTCACACTTTTTTGTTAAGTATACAATTCCACATGTGTTAATTCATAGTTTTGATGCCTTCAGTGTGAATGTACAATTTTCATAGTCATGAAGATACAGAAAAATCTTTAAATGAGAAGGTGTGTCCAAACTTTTGGTCTGTACTGTGTATATATATATATATATATATATATATATATATATATATATATGCAGACCATGATAGTATGATAGGTCAAATTTAATAATTTCCTATTAAACTGTATATGTGCCAAAAAAAAAAACACACTTCCAACACCCAAACTGTACATTGGCTAATGTAATTATCATAAGTAATGATGTATATTGAAAAGTCTATCAAATTTATCCCAACTGGATTTGTTTTTCATCCCAAGCAAGTGAAGCAGCCCACTGATTCCTTTGTAACCATCAAGAGAAGGGTTAGAGAGTCAAAAGTCATTTTCCACTGTGCAGGCTGCTTTCATCACATCAACATTCATCCATTACAGATGACACATTCATCAAAGTGCTGTTAGCTGTGGGATTCCTCTGGGTTTTCCTAGTATCTCAGTGGCTTTTGGGAACAGATCTTACAAAATCTATCTCTAGCTTTAGATAGAATGGAATAGCTTACACATCCTCTAATGCAATAAACAGTATTAGGAAACAGTGTAACCGAGGCTTTGTTCTGTTCTGGAACAGCAGCCCCAATAAAGTATTGTTCATTTCTGTGTATCTGTGTTGTTCCAAAGCACAAGCTATAACGACCCCTGGCTGTGATGGGACTGAACAGAAAGCTAAACCTGGCTTACAAAACTGAAAAGGTCTCAGCAATTACAATTGTTCACTAAAACCATGCTGAAGAAAAAATCCAATTATAGACAAAAGTTGTAAAGAAAAATAGAAAATTGGGAACATTAAAATGCCTCTGAACTGGAAACGACCTTTGCCTCTTTTATAAGAAGCCTCATTTTACTACAATTATCTTGATTCATCTAGTTATTGACATCCAGACTATTCTGGTTTGGTGGGGGGCTGCATGGCATATTTTTGGTACATTTCTTGACACCATAGATAAAAGGCATGTGAATGTAAAAGAACACTCATTGCAAACAGAACTTTGCTAATTACACCTAACACAGTAATCTACAGAGCATATGTGTTGTGCAATATTGTTTAACCCTGATTGGCAGTTTGGGGGTTTAGGTGCCCAATTAGTGTCAAAATTCAGCATCAAGCTGAAGCTGAAAGATGTCTTTAATGTACAGAGACCTTTATGACACATTTATTTTTAAGCGCAAATTATGGATTATTAATTAGCATGTAAAGAACATATTGTATGATCAACTGGGATCTTGATCTTAGATTACTTTGGTCAAGTACCTAAAAATATCATACACTTCTACTGAATTCTTGACCATTTCAATATAGTAAAACGACTACAGGAAACTGCAGCTCAGCCCCATTCAGGCCCTTGCCATAAAAATTCCATATTAAGCCATAGATCATACACATTTTCTACTACATACTGTTTACACAATTTTATGTGTGTTCCACAGATTATTGTGAAAGAGTGTTTCTAGGAATGCTCGTTTTATGATAATCTTGCAGTCTACACAGGTTGCCAATCACCTGCCTATAGAGCAAAATCTTCATTCACTGGGTCAAATGATCTTTTGTTCATCAAAAAGATAATCTTTCACGGCAGTGCATCACCCTGTGTAAATAAGCCTCGCACTTGCAAGAAAAATGGCAGCCTATGAACACCAAAAGATCTGTTACAGATATATAACAGATCGTTTAGTGCACATCTAAAGAGTGGTCTGCCTGTGTAGATCTTCCATTTAGCCTGTGTGTTTATGTCCCATATTAAATGGATATAGTTTCCTTTGGTGCTGAAGATGTTAATGACCCTTTCTTTGCTGGTCAGAAACTTGCAGCTCCATTTCAGCTGCTTCTGATCTGGTCATTACCTCTCCCTATAAAACCTGGCCAGACTTTCTCTGCCTTGCCAGTGAAAGCTTTGCTTCCTAGCTCCTTGGAGACGCTGTGCTGAGTAGGAGTTCATTGTTGCTACTGGAAATTATTTTTACTATGCTGAGTGCTAAAGCTAAGTGGTTTGAGTGGAGTTGCTGTGGTAGTGATCTGTGGTTTGCTGTAGGATGTGTGTGTTTGTCTCTTGGTCCCTATTTCCATTTGGTTGGTACAGTCCTATAAGACACTATGTAATGTATTTCATGAGAGAAATACATTTTTTAGGCACTTTTTATCTACTTAAAGGGGTTGTCCAGGACTTAGTATTCTTAGGATAGGTCACCAATGTCTAATCAATAAGGGTGCAACACCCAGAACCCCCACCAATCAGCTGTTCCCGATGTCGCTGCCATCACCAAGAACAGTTGATTGAGGGGAGGGGGCCCCTGGTGTTGCACCCCTACCAGTTAGACATTAATGACACATCCTTAAACTTATCCTTCACAGTAAAAAATTTCTAAAATCTGTCTTGTTCAATACAAGATGGACTTCCAGCTCACTGAAGTATCAAATCACAGATCCTATTAGTTTATTGAGAGGTGAGGGGAGGATGAGATGAGTGACGAGCATGGTACAAAAAGGAGGGGCAGAGAGACAGTCATATCAAGCAAAAACTTCTAAGTAATTTTATGTTTCCCAGAACTGGAGAGACAGTTACACTGCTCAATACTGTTATAACATGTCCTACATACAGCTGTGTATAGTCTCCATGATGCTGCTTCTCAGAGAATCAGAGAATGGTAAAGAGGAAGGCTTTGGCTGTTATTGCTATATGCCGTATTTTTCGGACTATAAGATGCATTTTTTTCCTCCAAAATTTTGGGGAAAAATGGGGGTGCGTCTTATTGTTGGAATATATTTACAAATGCTCTGGCAGCGCTGCTCTGTGCAGCGGCGGAGCTCTGTGCTGGGGCGGCAGCGATGCTCTGTGCTGAGGCAGCAGCGCTCTGTGCTGTGGCGGCGGTGATTCGCCGGCATTTTGTCAAAGCACAGAGGCCCCCGCAGCTCCATTGCATGCGCCGCCCCCAGTGGCCATTTTCCCGGAGGCCACCAAATCACAGCAATGGAGCTGCGGGGGCCTCCGAACTTTGACAAAATGCCAGCAGAGCACCACCACCTCAGCACAGAGCACTACCGCCCCAGCACAGAACAATGCTGCAGCCCCAGCACAGAGCACCGCTGCTGCAGCACAGAGCGCTGCCACAGCAGCACAGAGCACTGCTGCCACAGCACAGAGCACTGCTGCCACAGCACAAAGTGCTGCCGCCCCAGCACATAGAGCACCACTGCTGCACCAGCCTGGGATGGGATTTCCCGTAGGCCACCGCACCAGCCTGGACCACCAAACAACCCCTGTGACCACTCCTGCACCTGTGCATATCCCCCCAGTAAGCTGAATTCGGACTGTAAGACGGACCCTCATCAGTTCATGTAAAGAACATGACTATAACTGAGAACATTTGGGTTTTCTTTTCTTTGTGCTAAGATATTGACAAATAGGTCAAAATAACTAAAAACTTCAGTGTGCATAACTACTCACACCCTAAAGTCAGTATTTTGTAGAGCCTCCTTCTGCGGCAATTACATCTGCAAGTCGCTTTGGATAAGTCTCTGAGCTTTCCACATTTTGTCACTGGGATTATTGCCCGTTCCTCAAGGCAAAACTGCTCCAGCACCTTCAAATTAGATGGTTTCTTCTGGTGAACAGTAATTGTTCAAGTTTGACTGTAAGGGGTTAAATGGGACCGTGTGATACTCTACTCCCTTCCTCCATGTAAATGTTACCTTCATGTAAACTGTGTATGTACATGTCTATATTATGCTAATACTTAATGATGAGCATAGGGAAAGCGTAGTACCCTGTTCGGTCCACTAGATGGGGCCCATGACACTGTATGACAATAAGTGGTGTAAATAGTTAACCATAGGAGGAGCTAGCTGGTGTAAGGTAGGAACAGTTTCCTAGTTAGTCAGTAGAGGCTGGGGTGCCCAGGCAGATGGGAAGGGCACCAGATCCCAAGCTACCTAGTAGCTCTGCAACATTAATGTACAGGACCCGGCCATCCAGGGCCTACAGGGCTAGAAGTATAGCTGAGCAGTGTGCTTACAGCAGTGTTGAAATAAAGGCTGAAAGCAGGACAGTACAGGATTGCAGGTGGCTCCATAATGTGGCATCTTATCACATGGTCTAATTCTCTCAGAACCATTGCGAAATGGCTGAGGGAACGCCCAAGCGCAGTGAGTTTGGACAGGGAGGGCGCTGCGCTACCGCAAGAGGCGGTATGACCCGGGCACATACTGCAGGCCGTAATAGTAGAAGCAAGGAAAGTGGAGGATGTGGACTGTATGGAACCTGATGCTGTAGACGTAACTGAGAAGGATGTGCTGCTAACAAAAGCAAGTAAAGTTTGTGTTTGAAGTTAAAGCAAGAGTGTGCAATTTGTGTACAATCGTGCGAAAAGGGTCTGCAGCAGCTCAGAAGAGACCCGGAGAGTATGGATAACAGAGAGGCAAGTACCCTTATAGAAGTACATTCTTTGCATGTGACGGGAGGCCAGGGTGCGCAAAAGCCTTTAACCTC
Organism: Ranitomeya variabilis; assembly: GCF_051348905.1. Lineage (NCBI taxonomy): Eukaryota > Metazoa > Chordata > Amphibia > Anura > Dendrobatidae > Ranitomeya > Ranitomeya variabilis. The sequence goes on from NC_135236.1 coordinate 315,046,552, forward strand.
AGCCATGACTACGGCCCTGGCCCTCCCTCACATGACCAGGATTCTCAATTAGATTAAGGTATGTGCTTTGACTAGACCACTCCAAAATATTAACATATTTCCCCTTAAACCAGTTGATTTACTTTAGCAATATGCTTTGGGTCATTGTCTTCTTGGAAAGTGAACCTACGTTCCAGTCTCAAATGACTAACAGACTGAACATGCTTTGCTCAAGAATATCTCTTTATTTTGCACCATCCATCTTCCCCTCGATTCGGACCATTTCCCTAACCCTGCTGCCAAAAAACATCCTCTCAGCATGATGCTGCCACTGCCATGTTTCACTGTGGGGTTGGTGTTCTTGGGGTGATGTGCTCTGTTGGTTTGGCCGCCTGACATAGTGCTTACCTTGTGGGCCAGAAAGTTCAATTTTGGTCTCAATTGACCAGAGCATTTTCCTCTATACATTTGGGGAGTCTCCCACATGTGTTTTGGCAAACCCAACAAGAGACTTACACACAAACATTGCAAATAAAGGTTTTTTTCTGCCTACTGTTCCATAAAGGCCACCTCAATCCAGTATACGGCTTATTGTGGTCGTATGGACAGATACAAGAGTCTCTGCTTGGGAACTGTGCAGCTTATTCAGGATTACCTTTGGTCTCTGTGCTGCCTCTCTGATTAACACCATCCTTGCCTGGGCTAAGAGTTTTGGTGGGCAGCCCTCTCTTAGCAGGTTTGTTGTGGTACGATGTTCTTTGCATTTGATGATAATAGATTTGATGGTTCTCAGGGGATCATCAGAGATTGGAATATTTTTTATAACCCAACCCTGACATGTACTTCTCAACAACTTTGTCCCTGACTTGTTTGGAGATCTCCTTGGTCTTCATGGTGCCTCTTGCTTAATGGTGTTGCAGCCTCTGTGACTTTCAGAAAAAGTCTGTATATAGTGACAAACTATGTGACACTTACATTGAACACATGTGGACTTCCCTTCAGTAAGCATGTGACTTATGAAGGGAATTACTTGCACCAGAAATTTTTAGGGGCTTCATTGAAAAGGGTTGAATACATATGTACATACCAATTTTTAGCTATTTGACCCCATAAATTTAATTTATGCCTATATTTTTCTCACTTCAGGTCACCAACTTAGACTATTTAGTGCTGATGCATCACACACAAATTGGATTACGAAAATATTTAAACCCAGGTTGTAATGTAACAAAATAGGCAAAAAGCCAAGGAGGGTGAATACTTTCGCAAGCCACTATACATTATTTTCTAATACACAGACATGTATCTATATCCTTCCATTGTTTTGACAATGTCTGTATTGTCTAGTCACTCATGTGGCTTGGACAAAATGCGATAATAGTAATTTTCTGTTTCAATGGGGAATTCAGGTTTTAGTTAATTTTAAAATAAATTAGGTTTTAAATTGCTTGACCTAAGTATCCTTCCATCTAATGCAAATAAAAGTCTATATCAATACTGATAAAAGACAATATAGGAAAGGGCACATTGCCTAAGGGAGTGAACGGGCTGAAGGGTGATGATTCAAGATTTGAAATTCTTAGCGTGACAGTCTGGAAATAACAATAGCTGCCTTATCAAACATTAAAAATGCATGATGTTCTCAATAAACCACAAAACATTTATATAGTGAGCCTTTCATGTGAATGATTTCTTCTAAATAAATCAATTCTTTTATGGTTAGTGCTTTAAGCGGAGGCAATATGACATCCTCTCTACTTATGTAGAAATTCGTGAAATTTAAATGTAAAATGCATATACAACCATTACAAGAGTACATAAAATGGAAGAATGTCCCAGTACAAAGAAAAAATATAAATGAAACGAAAAATGGACTGTGTCACATACACATGCACCAGAGTTGAGTTTGCTATGTCAAGTCTATTTCTAAAATCTAGGTTAAGAGGACTCAGTTCCTGAATTTATGTAGTAAAGGGGATGAACTAGACTACCGATTTGACAGTTCACCAATAAGAGACTGTCTCATTCACACCTGAAAACAGTTCCAGTGGCCACCGGACATGAACATGAGAGTCTGTATACTCTTTTGCTTCCCCCCTTGCGCGGGAGCTGTTGTATAATCAAATCATGTCCCTGCATGGTCAGACACAGTCATTACACAGTACACAACAGGGGCATTTATAAGATTATATCGCACAGGAACATTTTTTTAAATCACATCCAATTGTGAACCTTATTATTCCAAAATCTATTAATTAAAATGTACTTTCTTCATAAGAAAACTCCTTTAAGAAGAAAAAAGTCTACAAAGGTGGACAACGCATAGTTATGCCAAATTATAACAGTCACATATTCAGCAGAGAAGTGGTCACTGTCCACAAAAAAAAATGGTGGACAAATCATTATTCTGTAAAATATCTGTATATGTTGGCAGACAAAAGTATTACTGTAGGCACAGATTTATGAATAAAAAGTTCTAGTTCTGGTATCAAAACTGATGAAGTTGATGTAAATAGTGCAGTCATATATTGTTTTATAAACTATCATCGGTTTTGTGGTAAAACTAATAAAAAGGCATTCTAGTATGGCTGTGATCATACATAGTGGCGGTGTAAAGTTTTTTTTTTCTCATATGCAAGGTAGAACTGCAATGTTTCTGCTGTGATTTTGGAACGTCACGGAAAACAATGCATTTTTGTAGAATAAAACAACAACATGGCTGCAAAATATGAGCATGGACTATCCCATTGGATGAGTCTGATCTGACCTGCAGTTCATGTCACAGCCACTTGTCAGGAGAGGCACAACTTTTAGATACAGTAAACCCTACATAACGCCATGCACACTCCGCAATATCCTGTCGATACGCCATAAATGTCCCAGATCTTTTAATAAAACTAACACACAAAGGAGATAAACAGATATTAAAAATTAAAGCACTTTATAAAACAATAAGAGTTGCCTCCACTTCTGTCACTTTTAGGAAAGCTATAATGTTAAGATTTGCAACTGCCCTGTATTTTGAGGCAAGACCTGGCTTAGGCTTACACATACTGAAGCAAAACACTGACTGAAATACTGTGATGTGAAAGTGGCCTATGAATGGCTGATTGTTACAGGGTGGCAGTGAGGAGGATTTGACACCGTTTCTACTCAGTGAGTGCTGACTACTGGTGAGGAGGCAGCCCCGGGGAAACAAATGGTACAAAGTGAAGAAAATGAGAAATCTCTGCTCTTTAACCACCCTCTGCATAGTAGTCATCTGTGTTATAATGATAAAATGAAAATATTTCCCTACCCACGGGTTCCTATATTTTAGTTATTGGAGTACAATGTCATTAGTGTGTGTGTTCTAGTAGGGAATAATTACCTGGTAATAGTACCCACAATAATAAGCAAAGTACTTACATGCTGTATAATACTGTGTGTAAAATTATTGTGCAACACCCAAGGTAAACGGTTGTTGCAGTGATGTTGCCTTCCTTTCGGGGTAGTTGATGTCACTTTTGGAGGCAAGGGAGATTATTTCTATCAGGTAAGGCACTCACATTCAACACATCTGAAACTAGGCCAGGAGGGGGAGCTCAGGACCCGGATTCAGGGGAGCTTCCTTTGACTTTATGTATCCTCCTGGAGGAGGAGTCAGCAGTCTGAGAGAGGAGAGGAGAGTAGAAGGACATCTGGAGCAGATGTAGGAGCCGAGCAGCCACATGGGAACTGCGACCCCTGGAAAGTGAGATATCGTGAGGAGTTGAATTGTGGAGGAGCTTAGAGGGAAGAAGCACAGAGGAGGAAGAGGCTCAGGAGGGGAACAGCGGAAGCACACCCTAGGAGCCAGAGCGCAGAAACCGGGTACCAGGAGCCCAAGGTCTTTTTGTTCTCCAGGACATGCGACAGAACCGGAGGGCATAGGACTGTATGTCAATTGCCCACATCATGTCTGAGGTGAAGCAGTAACCTGAGAGCCCCGGTCATGATAGAGACTCTATAAACAGGCTCGCACTGCCTATCGTACAGACATCTCTTAGGACAGGAGAGAGAGGACTTGCAACTAAGCTTCAAGTGGCAGGGACCTTACCAACTAAAATAGCACAAGTAGGAAAGGCTTACGGACCTCATCTGGGAGAGGGATCCCCTATTGCCTCCAAGCCGGCTGGACCACAGCTACCCTGCACTTGGTACCCTGGACTGAGGACTGCTATCATCAGTAAACCAGGTAAAGTCTGCAAACCTGTGTCCTCGTTCTTTGCCATACCATCCACCATACCATCGGTGCCCTACACTTGGGAAGCCCTGGGGACCCCTCTTTACCTGTGGAAAGCGTCACCATCTTGCTGCATACCATCACCCCAAAGAATCCCTTTAAGCAGCATCGGTCCCCACTGACCAAACACCACAGGTGGCGTTGCGAACAATAGACTTTATTCACAATACCCCTTAAAAGACCTTTCCCCTTTAATTGGGCGCCCAGGGCCACGGACCGGGTCGCAGCCACCGTGACATTCCCATTAAGTACTGGACCCGGTACCGAGTACCCCACAGCCCTGGCTGGCGTTCCAATTGCGCAAGTAAGTATTTTGACCAGATCATCGTTTTATGTAGCTTTTCCAACCCCAAGCTCTATAAATTTGAATGCTTATTGGATTAAACAGTAATGTGTATTTGTGTAATGAGGGAGGATGTGGCCTCAGGATATTAACAGCCTTTATCAAGGTGTACAGAATTATTAGGCAGCTTGTTTTCCTCAGGAAAAATGGAATAAAAAAGATTTAACTGACACTGAAAAGTAAAAAATTGTTAAGCCTTATAGAGGGATGCAACACTCTCGAAATGACTAAGATATTGGGGCACGATCACAGAATCATCAAAAGATTGGTTGCAAATAGACAACTGGGTCACAAAAAAATTGAGAAAAAAAGATGCACATTAACTGTCAAAGATTTGAGAAGACTCAAACGTAAAGTGACCAAGAACCCATTGTCCTCCAGTGCTGTCATATTCCAGAACTGCAACCTCCATAGAGTATCCAGTGGTACAAAGCGTTCAGTGCTGAAAAACACAGCCGAAGTAAGAAGGGCTGAAACCTGACCTCCATTGCACAAAACTCAGAAGGTGAAACTTCAAGACTGGGCCAAGAAATATCTGAAGACAAATTTTTCAAAGGTTTTATGAACTGATGAGGTGAGAGTGACTCTTGACAAACCTGATGAATTGGTTAATTTCTGGATCAGTAACAGGTAGAGATGTCTATTTTGACTTAGACCCCAGCAAGGTGGAGGTGGGATACTGCGATGGGCTAGTATGAGCTAGATGGATCTTTTCAGGTTGAAGAAGGGCTCAAATCACCTCCCAAATCTATAACCAGTATTTAGAATACACTTTCTTCAAGCAGTGGTATAAAAATGGTCTGCATATTTCAAGAAAAACATGATTTTTAAGTAGGACAATGCTTCATCACATACATCAAAGTCCTGCAATGCTTGACTGCTAGTGAATGTCTTAAGGATAAAAGAATAATGACATGGCCCCTTCCTCTCCTGACCAAAATCCTATTAAGAACTTGTATGGCCCTTTTTAAATGGGAGATTTATGGTGAAGGAAACAGTATACCTTTCTGATGAGTGTCTGGGAGACCGTGGTTGGTGCTGCCCAAAAAGTTGATTGTCAACAATTGAAACTTACAGAGTCCATGGATGGAAGACTTAAGACTGGTATTGAAAAGAAGGAGTCTATATTGGTCACTGATGATTTTTTTTAAATGTTAGAAATGTATTTCTGTACATTTTGAGATATTTGAATATTTTCACTTTAACAGATGAAAATAAACAACTTGAGATGGGAAAATTTACACTTTTCATTTAGTTGCATGATAGTTCTGCACATTAATAGTTGCCCAATAATTTTGCACACACAGAAATTCTCGAGAAAGACACAACCTCACTTTTACTTTCTTAAATATTCAAATGTACTGTTTTTTAACCTTTTGGATTGACTGACAGAACAGTAGTTGTTCAATAATAAAATTAATCATCAAAAACACAAATTGCCTAATAAGAGAAATTACATCCTTGGTCTCCTTCATAAATTAAATTTTCTTGATTTGCAGGCTGGTTTCACACATACATGAAATATAGATTATGCTCGTATTAGAAGGGCCAATCCATCTGCTCGGTCTCCTCACCTGACCTAACTGCTCTGTAGGTATATATGAAGCAGTCAGCTCAGTTTGGGATGCCCAGAGGTTGGATTTTTCAATAAGAGCAAGGTCCATGTTTCACCGGTGTGTGATACTGGCCTCATAATGAGAAAACAGCACTCATGTTACATTTAACTCAAAGATTTTGATGTTGGTGCATGAAAACAGGGGACAAGATTTAAAAAAAACATAAAAGAATGTCATGCACCTCCCTATCATCCCCTATATCACAAGCTACACGGTGTATGTGTTCACCACGGACACTATGTAACTGTACAACTATACATTACTGCTGGATATGTGGCTGCAGGTCATTCAGACTTTGTGCCCACCAGCTTCAATGTCCTGTAAATTAGGTTCAACTTGCAACATGTCTGTGATTTGGTTGTTTTTTTTAATAACCAAATCATAGCTCTAAAATACTCACTTGGAAGCAAGTCAGAGACAGTTTATATTAATGTTTTTGGTTGCGTGACTTATCTGACAATTGCCTGACCAGAGTAAGGAGATATTCACATGTTCAGTATTTGGCCAGTATTTTACATCAGTATTTGTAAGCCAAAACCAGGAGTGGAACTATCAGAGGAAAAGTATAATAGAAACACGTCACCACTTCTGTATTTATCATCCACTCCTGGCTTTGGCTTATAAATACTGATGTTAAATACTGAACTTGTGAACGTGGCCTAATTGTGTAGCAGTGGTCCAGACCTTATGTGCAGCATTTCAGATCTCAAAAATAACAACCATTCTTGATAAAATCTGTTGTGGATTCTGTTTTTGGGCTCCCTCTGGTGGTTACAACTGGTACTGGGTGACTTTGGTGGGTTGCGGTCTCTAGTTTCCACCTGTCCATCAGAGGCTGGGTGTTTCCTATTTAACCTGGCTTTCCTGTCATTCCCTTGCCGGTGTGCCTCTGTTACCTTTGCTACCTGCTCCTAGGCCTTCAAGACAAGCTAAGTCTGGATTTCCCTGTTTCATGTTTGCTTTCATGTTTTTAGTCCAGCTTGCAGATATGTAATTCTCTGCTGCTGGTTGCTCTAGTGGGCTGAAATTACCACTCATGTACCATGAGTTGGCACATGAGTTCAAGTAATTTCAGGATGGTATTTTGAAGGGTTTTAAGCTGACCGCGCAGTTCACCTTTTGTATCCTCTGCTATCTAGCTTAAGCGGGCCTCATTTTGCTGAATCTGTTTTCATAACTACGTTTGTGCCTTCCTCTCATTTCACCGTCATTATATGTGGGGGGCTGCTATTTCTGTGGGAATATTTCTCTGGAGGCAAGATAGGTCTGTGATTCTTCTGATAGGGGTAGCTAGATCTCCGGCTGGCGCGAGACATCTAGAGTCCCCCCAGGAACGTTCCCCGGCTGCTGTTAGTTGAGTGTTGAGGTTCAGGATCGCGGTCAGCTCAGGTTCCATCACCCTAGAGCTCGTCCTGTTTTTGCCCGTGTTATGTTGCTAAATTCCCTGCCATTGGGAACATGACAGTATAGCCGGCCCACAAAGTGTTAATTGTTTGGGCTGAAGCAGGAGAAAAAGAAGTGTTGAAGGGAAATTTTTTTTTTTTTTTTTTTTCCCTCAGAGTTTTGCTGCCTAGCCCTTAATTGCTGTCTAGCTGCTTCTTACCTCCTCTTAACCCTTGAATGGCTCTGACCTTAGCTGTTTAACATGGATGTCCAGAGTTTGGCTTCCAGCCTGAATAATCTTGCTGCAAAAGTTCAAAACATACAGGATTTTGTTGTTCACACTCCTATGTCTGAACCTAGAATTCCTATTCCAGAGTTTTTTTCTGGAGATAGATCTACCTTCCTGAATTTCAGGAACAATTGCAAATTGTTTCTTTCTTTGAAATCTCCCTCCTCTGGAGACCCTGCTCAGCAGGTCAAGATTGTGATATCTTTCCTGCGGGGCGACCCTCAGAATTGGGCATTTGCATTGGCACCAGGGGATCCTGCATTGCTCAGTGTGGATGCGTTTTTTCTGGCACTGGGATTGCTCTATGAGGAACCTAACCTGGAGATTCAGGCTGAAAAGGCTTTATTAGCCCTCTCTCAGGGGCATGATGAAGCGGAAGTATATTGTCAAAAATTTCGGAAATGGTCGGTGCTTACTCAGTGGAATGAGTGCGCCCTGGTTGCAAACTTCAGAGATGGTCTTTCTGAGGCCATTAAGGATATTATGGTGGGGTTCCCTGCGCCTACAGGTCTGAATGAGTCTATGGCTATGGCCATTCAGATTGATCGGCGTTCACGGGAGCGCAAACCTGTGCACCAGTTGGCGGTGTCTTCTGAACAGGCACCTGAGACTATGCAATGTGATAGAATTCAGTCCAGAAGTGAACGGCAAAATTATAGGCGGAAAAATGGATTGTGTTTTTATTGTGGTGATTCAGCTCATGTTATATCAGCATGCTCTAAGCGCACAAAAAAGGTTGATAAATCTTTTGCCATTAGTACTCTGCAGTCTAAGTTCATTTTGTCTGTAACTCTGATTTGTTCACTGTCATCCATTTCCGTCAATGCCTATGTGGATTCGGGCGCTGCCCTGAGTCTTATGGATTGGTCATTTGCCAAACGCTGCGGTTTTAGTCTGGAGCCTCTGGAAGTTCCTATTCCTTTGAAGGGAATTGACTCTACACCATTGGCTATGAATAAACCGCAGTACTGGACACAGGTGACCATGCGCATGACTCCCGTTCATCAGGAGGTGATTCGCTTCCTTGTACTGTATAATTTACATGATGTACTAGTTCTTGGGCTGCCATGGTTACAAACTCATAATCCAGTCCTGGATTGGAAAACAATGTCTGTGTTAAGCTGGGGATGTCAGGGGGTTCATGATGATGCACCTCTGATTTCAATCGCTTCATCTACTCCTTCTGAGGTCCCTGCGTTTTTGTCTGACTATCGGGATGTTTTTGAGGAGCCTAAGCTCAATTCGCTCCCTCCTCATAGGGATTGTGACTGTGCTATAGAATTAATTCCTGGCAGTAAGTTCCCTAAGGGTCGTTTATTTAATTTGTCAGTGCCAGAGCATACTGCTATGCGGAATTATATTAAGGAGTCCTTGGAAAAGGGACATATTCGTCCATCTTCGTCCTCTCTGGGAGCAGGTTTTTTTTCGTGGCAAAAAAAGATGGTTCCCTGAGGCCTTGTATAGATTATCGCCTTCTGAATAAGATTACAGTCAAATATCAGTATCCATTGCCATTATTGACTGATTTGTTTGCTCGCATTAAGGGGGCTAGGTGGTTCACTAAGATAGATCTTCGCGGTGCGTATAATCTTGTGCGGATAAAGCAGGGTGATGAGTGGAAAACCGCATTTAATACGCCTGAGGGCCATTTTGAGTATTTGGTAATGCCTTTTGGACTTTCTAATGCTCCTTCAGTCTTTCAGTCCTTTATGCACAATATTTTCCGTGAATATCTGGATAAGTTTATGATTGTGTATTTGGATGATATTTTGGTGTTTTCTGATGACTGGGAGTTTCATGTTCTACAGGTCAGGAAGGTGTTTCAAGTCCTGCGGGCCAATTCTCTGTTTGTGAAGGGCTCAAAATGTCTCTTCGGAGTCCAGAAGATTTCTTTTTTGGGGTACATTTTTTCTCCTTCTACTATTGAGATGGATCCCGTCAAGGTTCAGGCGATTTGTGACTGGACACAACCTACATCTGTTAAGAGTCTTCAGAAGTTCTTGGGTTTTGCTAATTTTTATCGTCGGTTCATTACTAATTTTTCCAGTGTTGTTAAACCTTTGACTGATTTGACTAAAAAGGGTGCTGATGTTGCTAATTGGTCTCCTACGGCTGTGGAGGCCTTTCAGGAACTTAAGCGCCGGTTTTCTTCTGCTCCTGTGTTATGTCAACCAGATGTTTCACTTCCTTTTCAGGTTGAGGTTGATGCTTCCGAGATTGGAGCGGGGGCGGTTTTGTCACAGAGAAGTTCTGATGGCTCGGTGATGAAGCCATGTGCGTTCTTTTCTAGAAAATTCTCGCCCGCCGAGCGCAATTATGATGTGGGTAATCGGGAGCTTTTGGCCATGAAGTGGGCATTTGAGGAGTGGCGTCATTGGCTTGAGGGTGCTAGACATCGTGTGGTGGTCTTGACTGATCACAAAAATCTGATTTACCTTGAGTCTGCCAGGCGTCTGAATCCTAGACAGGCTCGTTGGTCGTTGTTTTTTTCTCGTTTCAATTTTGTGGTTTCATACCTGCCAGGTTCAAAGAATGTGAAGGCAGATGCTCTTTCCAGGAGTTTTGTGCCTGACTCTCCTGGAAAACTCTGGGCCTACTGGTATCCTTAGGGATGGGGTAATATTGTCCGCCGTCTCCCCAGACTTGCGACGTGCATTGCAGGAATTTCAGGCGAATAAACCTGATCGTTGTCCACCAGAAAGACTGTTTGTTCCGGATGATTGGACCAGTAGAGTCATCTCCGAGGTCCATTCTTCTGTGTTGGCTGGTCATCCTGGAATATTTGGTACTAGAGACTTGGTGGCCAGGTCTTTTTGGTGGCCTTCCTTGTCAAGGGATGTGCGCACCTTTGTGCAGTCTTGTGAAGTGTGTGCTCGGGCTAAGCCTTGCTGTTCTCGGGCCAGTGGGTTGTTGTTATCCTTGCCTATCCCGAAGAGGCCTTGGACGCACATTTCCATGGATTTTATTTCAGATCTCCCTGTCTCACAGAAAATGTCCGTTATCTGGGTTGTGTGTGACCGCTTTTCTAAGATGGTTCATTTGGTACCCTTGCCTAAGTTGCCTTCCTCCTCTGAGTTGGTCCCTTTATTTTTTCAGAACGTGGTTCGTTTGCATGGGATTCCGGAGAATATCGTTTCTGACAGGGGATCCCAGTTTGTGTCTAGATTTTGGCGGACGTTTTGTGCTAAGATGGGCATTAATTTGTCTTTCTCGTCTGCATTCCATCCTCAGACGAATGGCCAGATGGAGCGAACTAATCAGACCTTGGAAACTTATTTAAGGTGTTTTGTTTCTGCTGATCAAGATGACTGGGTTGCCTTTTTGCCACTGGCCGAATTTGCCCTTAATAATCGGGCTAGTTCTGCTACTTTGGTTTCTCCTTTCTTTTGTAATTCGGGGTTTCATCCTCGTTTTTCCTCTGGTCAGGTGGAGCCTTCGGATTGTCCTGGAGTGGACGTGGTGGTGGACAGGCTACATCAGATTTGGAATCAGGTGGTGGACAATTTGAAGTTGTCTCAGGAGAAGGCTCAGCAGTTTGCTAATCGCCGTCGCCGCGTGGGTCCCCGACTTCTTGTTGGGGACTTGGTGTGGTTGTCTTCTCGTTTTGTCCCTATGAAGGTCTCTTCTCCTAAGTTCAAGCCTCGGTTCATCGGTCCTTATAAGATCTTGGAGATTCTTAACCCTGTATCTTTTCGTTTGGATCTCCCAGCATCGTTTGCTATTCATAATGTGTTCCATCGGTCGTTATTGCGGAGGTATGAGGTGCCCGTTGTTCCTTCGGTTGAGCCTCCTGCTCCGGTGCTGGTGGAGGGAGAATTGGAGTATGTTGTTGAGAAGATCTTGGATTCTCGTGTTTCCAGACGTAAACTCCAGTATTTGGTTAAGTGGAAGGGTTATGGTCAGGAGGATAATTCCTGGGTGGTCGCCTCTGATGTTCATGCGACTGATTTGGTCCGCGCCTTCCATAGAGCTCATCCTGATCGCCCTGGGGGTTCTCGTGAGGGTTCGGTGACCCCTCCTCAAGGGGGGGGTACTGTTGTGGATTCTGTTTTTGGGCTCCCTCTGGTGGTTACAACTGGTACTGGGTGACTTTAGTGGGTTGCGGTCTCTGGTTTCCACCTGTCCATCAGAGGCTGGGTGTTTCCTATTTAACCTGGCTTTCCTGTCATTCCCTTGCCGGCTATCAATGTATCAGTGTGTCTCTGTTACCTTTGCTACCTGCTCCTAGGCCTTCAAGACAAGCTAAGTCTGGATTTCCCTGTTTCATGTTTGCTTTCATGTTTTTAGTCCAGCTTGCAGATATGTAATTCTCTGCTGCTGGTTGCTCTAGTGGGCTGAAATTACCATTCATGTACCATGAGTTGGCACATGAGTTCAAGTAATTTCAGGATGGTATTTTGAAGGGTTTTAAGCTGACCGCACAGTTCACCTTTTGTATCCTCTGCTATCTAGCTTAAGCGGGCCTCATTTTGCTGAATCTGTTTTCATAACTACGTTTGTGCCTTCCTCTCATTTCACCGTCATTATATGTGGGGGGCTGCTATTTCTGTGGGAATATTTCTCTGGAGGCAAGATAGGTCTGTGATTCTTCTGATAGGGGTAGCTAGATCTCCGGCTGGCGCGAGACATCTAGAGTCCCCCCAGGAACGTTCCCCGGCTGCTGTTAGTTGAGTGTTGAGGTTCAGGTTCGCGGTCAGCTCAGGTTCCATCACCCTAGAGCTCGTCCTGTTTTTGCCCGTGTTATGTTGCTAAATTCCCTGCCATTGGGAACATGACAAAAATCTTCTGTATAAGCCAAAACTTTAAGGCACTGTCAGACGTCCATATAACATGAACAACAATCACATCGTAATGCGCAGACTGGCGTCTCTCCTGAGTCGAGTGTGACAGCATATAGAAATAGATGCTGTTATGCTGGTGTGAAGAGAGCCACTGGCCAGTCTGAGGATTGCGATCGATCGTCTGTGTTATATGGCCGTCTACACCCTTAGGGCTCCTTTCCACTTGCGAGATAAACGTCCGTGTCTCGCATGTGAAAACCAAGCTCTGGCGCCGGCACTTGGGAGCGGAGCGTGCGGCTGCATAGCAACACATGGAGCTGCACACTCGGCTCCCAAGTGCCGGTGCCAGAGCTTGGTTTTCACATGCGAGACACGGACGTTTATCTCGCAAGTGGAAAGGAGCCCTAAATACCATATACAGATGTCGCTTTTCTTAAGTTTTAATTAAGGAAAGGTGGCTTTTTCTGGTGGACCGATGGAAAGGATCCAAGATGCACAAGAGCTATAGTAATACGGTTTTTATTATTGACACGTTTCGAAGTGAACCCACTTCTTCCTCATGATATAACCACAAAGATTTGTGGATTCACTTTGAAATGTGTCAATAATAAAACCGCATTACTACAGGTCTTGTGCATCTTGGATCCTTTCCATTGGTCCACCAGTAGCGTGGAAAAATCCATCTTTCCTTTATTATATCAATTCAGTCCGGCGGCCTGTGGATGTGCAGCAATTGTTTTTTCCAAAATTCATAAATTCTTGTGTATCGCACAACTACATCAGGTGAGTAATCACTCCCCAATTGTTCTTTCTTTACTGTCGGATAAAACCCTATTGCGCTTTTTGGCTCCCCAGCTCCTGCTTTTCTTAAGTTAGCACTAGTGTTGAGCATTCCGATGCTGCAAGTATCGGGTATCGGCCGATACTTGCTGTATCGGAATTCCGATACCGGGATTCCGATACTCTTGTGGTATCGGGTATCGGGTATCGCAACAACATTAATGTTAAAATGTGTAAAAGAGAGAATTAAAATAAAAAATATCGCTATACTCACCTGTCCGACGCAGCCGGGACTTCAGCGAGGGAACCGGCAGCGTTGTTTGTTTAAAATTCGCGCTATTACTTGGTTACGTGAATTCCCGGCTTGTGATTGGTCAGGTCGGCCACGTTGCCGGGACGCGGACCAATCACAGCAAGCCGTGACGAAATTACGTCACGGCTTGCTGTGATTGGTCCGCGTCCCGGCAATATGGCCGCCCTGACCAATCACAAGCCGTGACGTCACGGGAGGCTGGACACGCGCCCATTTTAAAATGAGCGCGTCCAGCCTCCCGGCTTGTGATTGGTTGACCGCGGCGCAACCAATCACAAGCCGTGACGTCACGGGAGGCTGGACACGCGCCCATTTTAAAATGAGCGCGTCCAGCCTCCCGGCTTGTGATTGGTTGACCGCGGCGCAACCAATCACAAGCCGTGACGTCACGGGAGGCTGGACACGCGCCCATTTTAAAATGAGCGCGTCCAGCCTCCCGGCTTGTGATTGGTTGACCGCGGCGCAACCAATCACAAGCCGTGACGTCACGGGAGGCTGGACACGCGCCCATTTTAAAATGAGCGCGTCCAGCCTCCCGGCTTGTGATTGGTTGACCGCGGCGCAACCAATCACAAGCCGTGACGTCACGGGAGGCTGGACACGCGCCAATTTTAAAGTGAGCGCGTGTCCAACCTCCCGTGACGTCACGGCTTGTGATTGGTCAGGGCGGCCATGTTGCCGGGACGCGGACCAATCACAGCAAGCCGTGACGTAATTTCGTCACGGCTTGCTGTGATTGGTCCGCGTCCCGGCAACATGGCCGACCTGACCAATCACAAGCCGGGAATTCACGTAACCAAGTAATAGCGCGAATTTTAAACAAACAACGCTGCCGGTTCCCTCGCTGAAGTCCCGGCTGCGTCGGACAGGTGAGTATAGCGATATTTTTTATTTTAATTCTTTCTTTTACACATTTATATGGTTCCCAGGGCCTGAAGGAGAGTTTCCTCTCCTTCAGACCCTGGGAACCATCAGGAATACCGTCCGATACTTGAGTCCCATTGACTTGTATTGGTATCGGTATCGGATTAGATCCGATACTTTGCCGGTATCGGCCGATACTTTCCGATACCGATACTTTCAAGTATCGGACGGTATCGCTCAACACTAGTTAGCACACAAGAAAAATATCATGATGCAGAAAGTTCTCTTAACACCAAAAAAGCTACCGAATCTGCATAACTAGATGTTGAATAACTTCACCCTTAGGGTGTGTTCACACATGGCATCTTTGCCAAAACCTTTACTCTTGGCAATAAAAATGTTGCAAATAAAGCAAATAGCTTTGTTTTTTTTGCCTTATGTTTTTGCTGCATTTTTAGGCCAATTACATGTGTGATTGTCTACAGTACACATGAATAAAGTACATTTTATTCACTAAAAATGCTGCACAAATTTTGCTGCCTTTTTCCAGTTTGTCATTCTTTCAATGGGCAAAACTGCTGCAAAAACTGAAAAAATTGACATGCTGAAGATTTTAAAAAATGTTACAATGCTCAAATTCACACAGGAAAAAAAAACTGTGTGTGCACGAGATTTCTAAAGTTTCAACACTTTTGCTGGTACTGTAAACCGCAACTTCTTTCTGAAAAAATGCACAAAAAACTACAAAAACCTGAGAACAGTCCCTCAGTGTTTCACCTACTTTAGTACATCTACATACACAACAATTGGTACAGTTGCAAGAAACCGTATGTGAGCTCTTTGTAAGTACCTGAATTTCTGCACTTATAAAATATGGTCAGATTGTTAAAGTAAAAAAAAAATTCAAAAGTTAGTAGGTAGAGCAGAGCGAAAATATTGGAATTCAATTCTACTTGATTACTACAAAAATCTACTTTCGCTAAAATGCAGATTTCTTGTAGTTACTGTGTGATTTCAGCAAAATGGTGGCAGATGACGGAGAAGCTATAAATAATACTGTCATCGTCTGCCGGGAAATATGTGGGCTTTGCTACTGAGCACACATCAAAGGTAGGGAGCTGACATTGGATGTATAGTACATCCAATGTCAGTAAGGCCTGTTTCACACGTCAGTGGCTCCGGTACATGTGGTGACAGTTTTCTCACATACCGGAGACACTGACTCACGTAGACACATTAAAATCAATGTGTCTCTGCACATGTCAGCGTGTTTTTATGGACCGTGTGTCCGTTTGAAAAACACGGAGACATGTCAGTGTTCGTGGGAGCGCACGGATCACACGGACCCATTAAAGTCAATGGGTCCGTGTAAAACACGTACCGCACACGGATGCTGTCCGTGTGCCGTGCAGGAGACAGCGCTACAGTAAGTGCTGTCCCCCAGCTTGTGGTGCTGAAGCCGCCATTCATTTCTTCTCTCCAGCAGCGTTCGCTGGAGAGAAGGAATAAAAAATCATTGTTTTTTTTTTATTATTTTTTTCTGGTTAAAATCAAGTTCCCGGCAACCTCCCCCCTCCCACCCCCTGTGCGCCCGCCCGCTGGAAATAAAATACTCACCCAGCTCCCTCGATGCTTCCTCTCAGTGCCGCAGCTTGTCCTGTATGAGCGGTCATGTGGTGCCGCTCATTACAGTGATGAATATGCGGCTCCACCTCCCATAGGGGTGGAGCCGCATATTCATCACTGTAATGAGCGGTACCAGGTAACCGCTCATACAGGAAGAAGCTGCGGTGCTGAGAGGAAGCATCGAGGGAGCTGGGTGAGTATTTTATTTCCAGCAGGCAGGCGCACAGGGGGTGGGAGGGGGGAGGTTGCTGGGAACTTGATTTTAACCAGAAAAAAAATAAAAAAACAATGATTTTTCATTCCTTCTCTCCAGCGAACGCTGCTGGGAAGAAGGAATGAATTCCGGCTACAGCACCAGATGCAGGGGACAGCGCTTATCTCTAGCGCTGTCTCCTGCATGGTCCCTGTGGTCCTCAGTGGGCACACGGGCGGCACACGGCTGCCACACGTGTGCCACACTGATGTGCCACGTGAGCACACGGACACACGGACACGGATAACTCCGGTACCGATTTTTCCGGTACCGGAATTATCTGGACATGTGAGACTGGCCTAAAGGGATAATATGTACTATTGTGGCTGTTGGGCTGGTTGTGGAAATGGTTTTAAACATTCTCAGATACTGGTTGTAAATAAATACTATTTTATGCTTTATAGAGGATTTCCTAGTTTAAGATGTGTCAATATATTTCTCAGGCCTTCATACTTTTGAACCTGAGATTAAAGAATAACCTGTACGGTTCTTTGAATAAATGCTAATTGCTTCTAGTATTTATAATGTCTTATTGCCTTGTCTTATTTCTCGCACATAGTTTGGCACATGGTTTTGCATATTAGGCCATCTCCATCTCTACTAAGCCACACACCTTTCCCAGAAATGCCTAAAAAGGAGCAAAACATATTTACCACACATGATAAATGTGGTCCAAATGATGAAAGACATTTAGTGGCACAAACCCAATCCACTATAGGTAGCAAGGATAGTTAAAGACTGTTGACATTGGTAATTTTGTGGTCTTGGTGGATTACAAACTTTAAGTGGGGAATATAGTCTTTATACTGCATCCTTAAATAGTAGGCATCTCTGGCCTGACCCAACCACTGCCAACTCCAGCAGCACTTTGCTCTGCATCTCAATAGATAAACTCAACCCCCCAAATGTCCTAATGCCTTACAGAACATGGTTCTACAGCCTCTCCCTGTTTCCCTCATTTCTTGACATAATAAAGAGCTTACAACCTCTGTGATGGCGCAATGGCATCATAGCTCAAATCACTGCTAAATGCCTTTGTTATGGCAGTGTGCTGAGCAAGTGGGGGTAGAGAAGAGCAAACACAAACTGTACAGTTTGGTGTTCATACCAGACACTTAGTGTCCTGTGCTGAACTCCCAACACAGACCTGGAAGTCCGTTTTACAGTTCAGGATTTCAGGGACGAGAGCAAGAGAGATTTCAGCTCCAAAGTTTGGGTCCCATTGATTTCTATTGGGTTTGGGTTCAGGTTCAAGTTCGGGTACACTTCTAGTTTCCAGGTCGAACTTTGGTCTAAAGTTTGGTCAAAGCCGACGAACCTGAACATCCATGGGTCCTGTCATCCCTTGGGTTAGGTGGGTTATTGTGTGGCCATGAAAAATAAGTGACAACTCGTGGCTACAGCAATTCAGTTTTAGGCCAGGGTCACACTTGCGAGTATGATGCAAAAAACTTGTGCGAGTCTCAAGCATCAATACCCGGCACTGCTGCCGGCACTTGGGACCGGAGTATGTGGTTGCATAGAAATACATGCAGCCGCACGCTCCGGTCCAAGTGCTGGCAGCTGTGCCGGGTATTGATGCTTGAGACTCGTGTGAGTTTCTCGCATCACACTCGCAAATGTGAGCCCGGCTTTACTCAAAGAGTAGCATTCTAACTGGTCAGCCTAGAGGAACATCAACCATCTGGCCTACTCTAGATGAACACAATTGTCTGCTATTGGGAGGCTCAGTTCTTAATGTTACAAATACTTTACTACCAACAGGTGGGTACAATGAAATGACTGCTTCTCTTCTCGGCCTCAATCTTAATGATAGAGAGGTGTCAAACTAACAATATCAAGAAATTCCAGACTACCTTGATTGGCTGTTTCCAGTTGCCAAATCTGCTGTGGTTTCCAATGGCTTTTTACTGCACTTGTTACAAGGTTCCTTTCTGAACAATGATGTGTTTTAGCTTAATCACTCTACTCTCCCATAGCTGGCATATACTACTAATGTATAGTCTGAGAGCAGTGATCTCTGTTAATTGCAGCTCAAAAGTGGCAGGAGCTCTATAAAAGAGCTATGCCTTAATTTATCTTGGCTGATAATGGTTGACCACATTGAGCAAAACACTCAGCCATGTGGAGCCAACTGGAGATCGATCATGAGGCATGGCACCTTCCTGGAAAAACGACATTCATTCATGCAGGCATCACAGCAGTTACATATACCACCACTGTTAATTATTATTAGGCAACACCCTTGAATATTTAAGATGAAGGAAAAGTGGAGACAGTGTTGGCCAACTAGTGGTTTGGCAGTATAAGTCCTGGCACAATTATAAGAATATTTGTTTGGAGTAATCAACTCCAGCCTTGAGAAATCAAATCCCCCAAGGCACTCCCAGATTAATCTGCATGTGGCTTCAAAACTTAATTTTTTGTCTCTGGCTTCAGACTGCTACCAATACCTACAGATTACTACAAATATCAAATGACTACAAATAAAAAAAATATATATTGTTTTTATTGTTCTAGAATCTATACAGCCACACCTCTGGTTTTTATTAGTAAAATTGCCTTCACAGATTCCCTTTAAATTTGTTGTTTGCACATTCAATAACAGTTCCAAGACGACACCGTTGTCTTCACCTTTCTTCCATCTTTTTATTTAGATTTTAAGGTGTTGTTGAATAATAAACGATGGTGGCATTCCTAATTGTTAAGGGAAAGTTGAACATTTCTCTTCCAATAATGATATTTGTTAAATACACAAAAGAGGAAACCTTTCTTCTTTTATGATATTACTTCAATTGCTTTGTATTAAATTGGTAACACACATTGAAAAATGAGTGTGAATTGTAAGAAATGCAGGGGGGATTCCCTGTGCTGAATCAGCATCTCCGAAATCTATTCCTTGTGGCATTGAGAAACAAATGATATATGAGTCTGGCTCGGAATCAGGTCATGTTGTGCCGGAGAGGCCATAATAATGCATGGTTTTATTATCAACTTGTCTTTTGTAACATTTAAATATTTTAACTGATTGATGCATTGGCAATCTACACGTATGGCGGTGGCTGAACCTTTGTAGGGTATCGTCTATATATGATTTATAATAGTCAGCATTTCCCCGCACGTAATTACAGCCACTATAGACACAGCAAGGCAGTTCAATATTCTGTAGCAGCCTTACCCATCCACCCACATCAATTTCATCTCCTCTATTTAATTATTCCTATGATTTTATACAAGATTGTTTTCTCTACAAGATCAAGGAAATGAACTAGAAACACATTTCATGGGCTGGTGAGAACTAGACAGCATCTCTGATTTTACACAATGTAAAGGTCACTCGGTTTTATCCTCATTTGTTTATTTTTTGATGAACAGGAAATGTCCTGGGAGTCAACAAAATTCTGGCTTTACTTCCAATTAATTCTTACATTCTGGAAAGGTGGTTCACGTCCACGTTATTCCCAGACACAGCCGTTGCTCTTTGTTTGTTGTGACAGTTGTATATATTGCTGTAAGACAGTCGCCGAGTCTGATGTATCCCTCAGCTATGAAGACTTTCCTGAAGCTCCAGATGTAGCGGTGCTACGTTTGTCATTTAACTCTTCGGGATTTTACTGTGCTTTAATTTATTGGTTCATTGAGATAAATAATACAGTATTTAGCTGCAGTTTTATGCAAAGCTATTGATATCACAGTATCACAGTGAGTAAACAGGTAAAACACAGCTCCCGCTACATCTGCATAGGTTATTACTCAAATTCTCAATCCAAATCTTATGGTATGGGCAAAATAAAAGTTGTACAGAAATAAAGCACATGTGGAGCAATGTAAAATGTATGTAAATACATAAATAATCTGGATTGTGTGCGCTGATCACAAAATAAAAAGACACAAAGGGTCTGATTCATTAAGGTGATTTTACGCCAGTCTTAATGAAGGGTGTGCAGGAGTAATTCATTAAAAGGCGAGTTCAACTTAATGAATTGGGTGCATCTTACAACAGGCATTTTCCTTGCTAAAAGTGTTACTCCTGGTGAAGTGTAAACTACTAAAGTGGTGTAACTGTTGAAAAATGTGTTCCGTGCACCTTGGTGGTCTAACTGGGACTAGAGTGAAAACATCACCTTTTTGGTACAAAAGTGCTTTACGCTAGAAATGTGGTGCAAATGCTTTGGTGAATCTGGCACAAAGAGTTAACAAATGTGCATAGGTGGAGCAAGCAAGCTTGCTGGGGGTGCAACTGTGACTGAACACATAGATTGTGGGGTCTGCCGGTTACAGCACTATTCTCAATTGGTTGTGCGCCACTGGTTCTCTTTCTTGTTCACGGGCTTCATTCAGAGGTCAAATTTTTTTATGTACAAATAAAACAGTATGTCGCGCATGCCGCTTCTCTCCCTAACCGCTGACATACTTACCCAGCCGTGCATGCTCCTGCTGCTGCTGCCGCGTCTTCCGGGTCTTCCTTCGGCCCCTGGCATTCCTCTCCATGCGCGTCCGGCGTGTGTACGCATCCATCATCCTCCTCGCTTCCAGTTTCTTCACCGTCTCCTGGCTCCTGTTGGGTGCACATGCACACTTCACCTCCTGGCTTCTGCGGCAGTGGAGATGCGACAGAAGCATCTCCACTGGCTGGTTCTTGGTCGCTCTGTTCCTCCTTCCCTTGATCCTGGACCATCCTGACCCGGAAGGTCTACGGTACTCCTCCAATATATCAGGTAGCCTCTCCCCCTGTTCCTTGCCTGATTGTCAATTGTGTTTTCCACTTGATTCAGGTCCCTCGCTTCCCTGCATTTTGCTGTCTATCTGCCTGTCAGTCCTGTATTTTTGTCCTGCACTGTTTCCTGTGCTCTCTTTCTCCGCTACCTTCCTGTGTGCCCACCTTGCACAATTCATGCGTCTCCGTTTGTCCCTTGTCTGTCTCATGTCCCCATCGTGTTCTGCTTCCCATACCTCCTCTCGGACTATTAGTAGCCCTATCTCATAGTTTCCAGTCTCCGATATGCTCTTCCTCGTCAGTCTTCTCCTTTGACTCCTGTTGTGAATTTGCTTTTTGCTCCCTCTAGTGGTTACTAGTTTTTTTTACTCTGGTTTTTCTGTCAGTCCTTTTATCCGCACCTGGGTCGTTAGTTAGGGGTGTTGCTATATGAGCTCCCTGGACCTTCAGTTCAATGCCTGGCAACGTAGTTATCAGAGCTAGTCTGCTGTGCTCTTGTCTACTGATCCTGGTTCCAGTAATATCAGCTAAGTCTGCTTTTTGCTTTTTGCTATTTGTTTTGGTTTTGTATTTTTGTCCAGCTTGTTCCAAATCTATATCCTGACCTTGCTGGAAGCTCTAGGGGGCTGGTGTTCTCCCCCCGGACCGTTAGACGGTTCGGGGGTTCTTGAATTTCCAGTGTGGATTTTGATAGGGTTTTTGTTGACCATATAAGTTACCTTTCTTTATTCTGCTATCAGTAAGCGGGCCTCTCTGTGCTAAACCTGGTTCATTTCTGTGTTTGTCATTTCCTCTTACCTCACCGTTATTATTTGTGGGGGGCTTCTATCCAGCTTTGGGGTCCCCTTCTCTGGAGGCAAGAAAGGTCTTTTGTTTTCCTCTACTAGGGGTAGCTAGATTCTCCGGCTGGAGCGTGTCATCTAGAATGACGATTGGGTGACATTCTTGCCGTTGGCTGAGTTTGCCCTTAATAATCGGGCTAGTTCCGCCACCTTGGTTTCGCCTTTTTTCTGCAACTCTGGTTTCCATCCTCGCTTTTCTTCGGGTCATGTGGAGCCCTCTGACTGTCCTGGGGTGGATTCTGTGGTGGATAGGTTGCAGCGGATCTGGAATCATGTGGTGGACAACTTGAAGTTGTCACAGGAGAGGGCTCAGCGCTTTGCCAACCGCCGCCGCGGTGTGGGTCCCCGACTACGCGTTGGGGATTTGGTATGGCTTTCTTCCCGCTTTGCTCCTATGAAGGTCTCCTCTCCCAAATTTAAACCTCGTTTTATTGGGCCTTACAAGATATTGGAAATCCTTAATCCTGTATCTTTTCGTCTGGATCTTCCTGTGTCGTTTGCTATTCACAATGTATTTCATAGGTCCTTGTTGCGGCGGTACATTGTGCCTGTAGTTCCTTCTGCTGAGCCTCCTGCTCCGGTGTTGGTTGAGGGCGAGTTGGAGTACGTGGTGGAGAAGATCTTGGATTCTCGCCTCTCCAGGCGGAGGCTTCAGTACCTGGTCAAGTGGAAGGGCTATGGTCAGGAGGATAATTCCTGGGTGGTCGCCTCTGATGTTCATGCGGCCGATTTAGTTCGTGCCTTTCATGCCGCTCATCCTGATCGCCCTGGTGGTCGTGGTGAGGGTTCGGTGACCCCTCACTAAGGGGGGGGTACTGTTGTGAATTTGCTTTTTGCTCCCTCTAGTGGTTACTAGTTTTTTTTACTCTGGTTTTTCTGTCAGTCCTTTTATCCGCACCTGGGTCGTTAGTTAGGGGTGTTGCTATATAAGCTCCCTGGACCTTCAGTTCAATGCCTGGCAACGTAGTTATCAGAGCTAGTCTGCTGTGCTCTTGTCTACTGATCCTGGTTCCAGTAATATCAGCTAAGTCTGCTTTTTGCTTTTTGCTATTTGTTTTGGTTTTGTATTTTTGTCCAGCTTGTTCCAAATCTATATCCTGACCTTGCTGGAAGCTCTAGGGGGCTGGTGTTCTCCCCCCGGACCGTTAGACGGTTCGGGGGTTCTTGAATTTCCAGTGTGGATTTTGATAGGGTTTTTGTTGACCATATAAGTTACCTTTCTTTATTCTGCTATCAGTAAGCGGGCCTCTCTGTGCTAAACCTGGTTCATTTCTGTGTTTGTCATTTCCTCTTACCTCACCGTTATTATTTGTGGGGGGCTTCTATCCAGCTTTGGGGTCCCCTTCTCTGGAGGCAAGAAAGGTCTTTTGTTTTCCTCTACTAGGGGTAGCTAGATTCTCCGGCTGGAGCGTGTCATCTAGAATCAACGTAGGAATGATCCCCGGCTACTTCTAGTGTTGGCGTTAGGAGTAGATATATGGTCAACCCAGTTACCACTGCCCTATGAGCTGGATTTTTGTATTCTGCAGACTTCCACGTTCCTCTGAGACCTTCGCCATTGGGGTCATAACAGACTCCTACCTCCTGTCCCCAGGTATCAGCTTCCGTGGCAATAGTCTCCCGTGGGCCTGCCCCTGATGCTCCCTGTATAGTGGGTGGTCCACCAGGGCAGCTCACCCTAGGGAGGTTCATTGTCACGGTCCTGTGGGTTCACTTTAGGAGTTTCTCTCTCTCCTTATTCCGTGACATTACACATTACGAATTTCATTAATGTTTTTCATCCAATTTTCATCAGTGTTTCAGTATTTTGCCATTGGTGATTTTCACTGATGAAAAAATAAATTGCCATACCTCTATTTATTACATGTTAATCATGGAGAGCACACAGATTGCACATGGATTATTTTAATGGACCCATAGCCTTGTATGTAATTTGTAATTTGACTCGAATAACAAAAGGGCGTGTCTCTGTGATTTTTTTTTTATTGCAGACCAAACAATCTACAGAAAACATGGACATGTGAAAGGCAGAACACTGCCAATGTGAAAAATGGATGTCTCAAAGTGGCTGATCAAACACTACAGAGGATGTTGACGTACCATCATGAAAACTCTTACAATCTTTTAATGCAATTAAAGGAGTTGTCTGGGAAGTTATCATTGATGGCCTATCTCAGGATAGTTCATCAATGTCTGATCAATGGGGGGTGCAACAACTGGCACCCCTGCCAATCAGGTGTCCGCGGTGACGATAATGGCAGCTGTAATTTCTCATTTATGTAGTTGCATTACTCAGTTGACGAAATAGTGGCTACAGTTGGATATTGCACATCCACCCCTTATTAAAATCAATAGTGGATGCATGTGCACTACCTGGCCGCAGCCACTATTCCTTTAACAGAGCTGTGCTGCTCTGAAACTGAGCAGTTCCGTCTGCAGTCGACCCCAGTTGATCGAGTGTCGCACCCCTACCAATCAGACCTATGAGATGTTGAGGGCCTATCCTAAGTATATGCCAACAATGCTAAAGAACTGGACAAGTCCTTTAATGTTAACCAGCTTTTGCATTTGAGAAAGCTATGAATCTTGTTTGCATTGTGAACCTGTTATTTCTATTTTAACTATGCTACATATAAATACAATACTACCAATAATAATAGAAATAAAAAACAAATGGTATGCACCATGATTTCCTCCCCATTAGTTTAGCACTAATTTTATTGGTTTGGTAAAAAGCCATAATCTCTGTGCGCTTCTCACAAAGTAGAGTTTTGTAGCTGCTGTTTGAGAGTCATTTGTAGTTGAATATGCTACCCTGAATAGTGCTGCATTAACTAAGAAAAGTTAATTTTTTTTTAGGAATCATAAACTCGTAACTTATCTTTACTAGGGTTGAGCGACTTTCATTTTTTTAAGGTCGAGTCGGGTTTTGTGAAACCCGACTTTGTCCAGAGTCGAGTCGAGTGCAGTCGGCCGATTATCGCTAAAAGTCGGGGATTGACCGAAACACGAAACCCAATGCAAGTCAATGGGGAAGCATAGTCGGCAGTGAGTGGAGGCCAGGAAAACACCTACAGTGCCCATTTTAATGCCAAAAACATCCACTCTTGTTTCTGAAGCTTGTCAATCTTAATTAACTTTATAATAATAGTTGGGCATTGGAACTTGGGGGTCATTTTGCAAAAGTTGTGGAGGGTAGGGCTGGTTCAAGCTTTTAGTGGGCCCAGGAAACGTGGACTACGTCACGGCGGTGGAGCAGTGAGAGGTAAGTATGTCAAGTTTGCAAGTGCTGTGATCCTAAGCAAGCAGGGAGGCCCCCTCGTTGGCATTGCCACTGGCACAGGGCCCCTCAAAGTACAGCGGTGTGTTTGCACGGCGGGGGCACCTCCCACCAGCAGCGACACTTTTGCATACTCTGAGGGGCCCTGTGCCAGTGACGTCGCCAACGAGTATGCCCCCCCCACCTGATGAAGGAACCTGCACTTTCATCTGCACCTTCCTCTTTGTCCCTGTGTAAGGTGGTATAACATGCGGGAAGGGGAACCTTACTTTCAGCAGGGTCAGATTCTGGCTGTGTAGAGTGCAAGGGGAATGTAGTGGTCTAGGTCAATGTACCAGCAGACTCATCTAGCAGTGGCTGGGGAATGGGCAGGATGAGGAGGAAACAGATATAGGGCCAAAGAATAAAGTAGGCTAAATGCAGTTCAAAATTGGTAACAGGACTAAACAGGCGGCATTGCTTTGTTGAGTGGAGTAGCAAACCCAGGAGCAGCAGACACTGTTTTAAGGGCCCAAACACACTAATAGGCCAAATGCAGTTTAATATTTGCTACTGTAGGCCAAAAGCCAGAAGGTAGAAGCTCAGCTTTATTCAGTTGAGGACAACACCAGGCAGGGGCAGACACCGTTAGTAGGCCGGAACCACCAATCTTTTAAAAAACAGCACTTAATGAGAGCCAGAAGGTAGAAGCTCAGCTTTGTTCAGTTGAGGACAACACCAGGGAGGGGCAGACACCGTTAGTAGGCCGGAACCACCAATTTTTTTAAAAACAGCACTTAATGAGAGCCAGAAGGTAGAAGCTCAGCTTTATTCAGTTGAGGACAACACCAGGCAGGGGCAGACACCGTTAGTAGGCCGGAACCACCAATCTTTTAAAAAACAGCACTAAATGAGAGCCAGAAGGTAGAAGCTCAGCTTTGTTCAGTTGAGGACAACACCAGGGAGGGGCAGACACCGTTAGTAGGCCGGAACCACCAATTTTTAAAAAACAGCACTTAATGAGAGCCAGAAGGTAGAAGCTCAGCTTTATTCAGTTGAGGACAACACCAGGCAGGGGCAGACACCGTTAGTAGGCCGGAACCACCAATCTTTTAAAAAACAGCACTTAATGAGAGCCAGAAGGTGGAAGCTCAGATTTATTCATTTGAGGACAACTTGAATTAGGGACTGCAGACAGACTTACCAGGCTGTCCCCTGTGTGGACCATGCATCCAATACATTAACTCATTGCGCCACAAAGGACACGTAACCTTCCGTGGCCATGCCTACCGCTCCATGTGTCTGTTGTCAGGTGTACCTTTGGACTCACAGATTGACAGAATGAAAGGACAATGTGGTCTTTAACATGCTGGTGGAGGGGTGGGATGGCTTTTCTCGCAAAAAAATTGTCAACTGGGTAGCTCATAGCGTGGTACAGCGTAGTCCATCATGGCTTTATTAATATTAAATAAAATTAAAAAATAGGCTCCATGCACTGTAAAATAGGTTCCAGGGGTACACGGGCAGCAGTGGTCAGGTCAGTGGAGGCCTAGTGGAAGGAGGGACCGCAGACAGGCTTCCAAGGCCTAACATAATAAAATGGGCTGGCTGTAGGCACTTTATAATTGGTTCCAGGGGGACACGGGCAGCAGTGGTCTGGTCATTGGAGGCCTAGTGGAAGGAGGGACCGCAGACAGGCTTCCAAGGCCTAACATAATAAAATGGGCTGGCTGTAGGCACTTTATAATTGGTTCCAGGGGTACACGGGCAGCAGTGGTAAGGTCAGTGGAGGCCTAGTGGAAGGAGGGACCGCAGACAGGCTTCCAAGGCCTAACATAATAAAATGGGCTGACTGTAGGCACTTTATAATTGGTTCCAGGGGGACACGGGCAGCAGTGGTCTGGTCATTGGAGGCCTAGTGGAAGGAGGAACCGCAGACAGGCTTCCAAGGCCTAACATAATAAAATGGGCTGGCTGTAGGCACTTTATAATTGGTTCCAGGGGTACACGGGCAGCAGTGGTCAGGTCAGTGGAGGCCTAGTGGAAGGAGGGACCGCAGACAGGCTTCCAAGGCCTAACATAATAAAATGGGCTGGCTGTAGGCACTTTATAATTGGTTCCAGGGGGACACGGGCAGCAGTGGTCTGGTCAACGGAGGCCGATTGTAATGAGTGTCTGCCAGTTAGTAGTCCAAAACAACAAATAAATGTGAATGTCTCGCATTAAAACAAAACAAAAACACTAAAGGGTGCAATCATTAGGTTCAGGGGTGGGATCCTCTGCGTTGTTTCAGACCTACTAATTTAGCACAAAGTATTTACTGTGGTAAATAGAGGACACTGCCCCTGACTATGTTAAGTACCATCATACATGTCAACACAATGGTATTGTCAGTGGCAGGTATGGAAGGATGTCAGCGCATAGACTAAACATTGGTGGAAGTGTGAGAGATAACTGTGGAAGTGGTAGAGCAATGTTTGACCTGGGGGTGGGTGAACTCTCTTGTGGCCGGCGGTACAGGCCCAGGGCCCCTCATGTTACAACAGTGTGTCTGACGTTGGGTGCGCACCACCACCGCCAGAGACACTTTATTGTACTATGAGGGACCCAGTAGCAATGCCGTCGACCAAAAGCGAGCACACCCACCTCTTCAGACAAACAGCAGTCTCACGGGTGCTTGCGCCAAGTCGCGATACCACGGCCCCGTGTGGGGAGTTTGGCCATTTAGGGAGGTGTAAACATGTCGTATGCCGGACAATCAGCTGCAGCAAATTAGACATTAGAAAAGTAATTCACAGTAGTCCACAGGCAAGAGCTTTTCATAGGAAAGCTAGGTGTCGGCCGGGCAAGGTGGGGCAAAAGATTTCGAAATCCAGTTGTGGTTCATTTTAATGAATGTTAGATCATCAACATTTTGGGTAGCCAGACGAGTCCTTTTTTCGGTTAATATTGAACCTGCAGCACTGAATACTCTTTCTGATAGGACACTAGCTGCCGGGCAAGCAAGCTCCTGCAATGCATATTCTGCCAATTCTGGCCAGGTGTCTAATTTTGATGCCCAGTAATCAAATGGGAATGACGGTTGAGGGAGAACATCGATAAGGGATGAAAAATAGTTAGTAACCATACTGGACAAATGTTGTCTCCTGTCACTTTCAATTGATGCAGCAGTACCTGTCCTGTCTGCGGTCATAGCAAAATCAGTCCACAACCTGGTCAGAAAACCCCTCTGTCCAACGCCACTTCTGATGTGTGCACCCCTAACACTCCTAGTCTGCTGGCCCCTGGAGCTCGTGTGAGAACGATCACGTGCACTGTGTGCTGGGAATGCCTGAAGCAAACGGTCAACAAGAGTTGATTGTTTGGTTGCTAATATTAGTTCCAAGTTCTCATGTGGCATAATATTTTGCAATTTGCCTTTATAGCGTGGATCAAGGAGGCAGGCCAACCAGTAATCGTCATCGTTCATCATTTTCGTAATGCGTGTGTCCCTTTTTAGGATACGTAAGGCATAATCCGCCATGTGGGCCAAAGTTCCAGTTGACAAATCTCCGGTTGTGATTGGTTGAGGGGCAGTTTCAGGCAAATCTACGTCCCTTGTGTCCCTCAAAAAACCAGAACCCGGCCTTGCCACGCAACCAATTTCCAGTGCCCCCGGGAAAGCTTCCTCATTAAAAATAAACTCATCCCCATCATCCTCCTCGTCCTCCACCTCCTCTTCGCCCGCTACCTCGTCCTGTACACTGCCCTGACCAGACAATGGCTGACTGTCATCAAGGCTTTCCTCTTCCTCTGGTGCAGACGCCTGATCCTTTATGTGCGTCAAACTTTGCATCAGCAGACACATTAGGGGGATGCTCATGCTTATTATGGCGTTGTCTGCACTAACCAGCCGTGTGCATTCCTCAAAACACTGAAGGACTTGACACATGTCTTGTATATTCGACCACTGCACACCAGACAACTCCATGTCTGCCATCCTACTGCCTGCCCGTGTATGTGTATCCTCCCACAAAAACATAACAGCCCGCCTCTGTTGGCACAGTCTCTGAAGCATGTGCAGTGTTGAGTTCCACCTTGTTGCAACGTCTATGATTAGGCGATGCTGGGGAAGGTTCAAAGACCGCTGATAGGTCTGCATACGGCTGGAGTGTACAGGCGAACGTCGGATATGTGAGCAAAGTCCACGCACTTTGAGGAGCAGGTCGGAGAACCCAGGATAAGTTTTCAATAAGCACTGCACCACCAGGTTTAAGGTGTGAGCCAGGCAAGGAATGTGTTTCAGTTGGGAAAGGGAGATGGCAGCCATGAAATTCCTTCCGTTATCACTCACTACCTTGCCTGCCTCAAGATCTACTGTGCCCAGCCACGACTGCGTTTCTTGTTGCAAGAACTCGGACAGAACTTCCGCGGTGTGTCTGTTGTCGCCCAAACACTTCATAGCCAGTACAGCCTGCTGACGCTTGCCAGTAGCTGGCCCATAATGGGACAACTGGTGTGCAACAGTGTCATCTGCCGATGGAGTGGTTGGCCGACTGCGGTCTGTGGAAGAGCTGTCGCTTCTGCAGGAGGACGAGGAGGAGGAGGAGGGGGTGCGAACGCCTACATCCAACTGTTTCCTAGACCGTGGGCTAGGCACAACTGTCCCGAAATTGATGTCCCCTGTGGACCCTGCATCCACCACATTCACCCAGTGTGCCGTGATGGACACATAACGTCCCTGGCCATGCCTACTGGTCCATGCATCTGTAGTCAGGTGCACCTTTGTACTCACAGATTGCCTGAGTGCATGGACGATGCGCTGTTTAACATGCTGGTGCAGGGCTGGGATGGCTTTTCTGGAAAAAAAGTGTCGACTGGGTAGCTCGTATCGTGGTTCAGCGTACTCCATCAGGGCTTTGAAAGCTTCGCTTTCAACTAAACGGTAGGGCATCATCTCTAACGAGATTAGTCTAGCTATGTGGGCGTTAAAACCCTGTGTACGCGGATGCGAGGATAAGTACTTCCTTTTTCTAACCAGAGCCTCATGTAGGGTGAGCTGGACTGGAGAGCTGGAGATCTTGGAACTTTCGGGTGTGCCGGTGGACATGGCAGACTGAGAGACGGTTGGAGACGGTATTGTTTCCGCCGGTGCCCTAGATACAATATTTCCTCCTACAAAACTGGTGATTCCCTGACCCTGACTGCTTTTGGCTGGCAAAGAAACCTGCACAGATACTGCCGGTGGTGCGGAAAATGGTGGCCTTACAGTGACGGAAGGGATGTTGCGTTGCTGACTAGCTTCATTGGCCGAGGGTGCTACAACCTTAAGGGACGTTTGGTAGTTAGTCCAGGCTTGAAAATGCATGGTGGTTAAGTGTCTATGCATGCAACTAGTATTGAGACTTTTCAGATTCTGACCTCTGCTTAAGCTAGTTGAACATTTTTGACAGATGACTTTGCGCTGATCAATTGGATGTTGTTTAAAAAAATGCCAGACTGCACTCTTCCTAGCATCGGATCCCTTTTCAGGGATTGCAGACTGAGCTTTAACCGGATGGCCACGCTGTCCTCCAACAGGTTTTGGCTTTGACACGCGTTTTGGCCCAGTACAGGACCGGCAGATGGAACCTGTTGCAATGTTGATGCCTGCTGCGGCCCCTCCTCCACCTCCGCTTCTGAACTACTGCCGCCTGCACCCTGTTCCCCCAATGGCTGCCAATCGGGGTCAACAACTGGGTCATCTATTACCTCCTCTTCGAGCTCGTGTGCAACTTTGTCTGTGTCACCGTGTCGGTCGGTGGTATAGCGTTCGTCGCGGGGCAACATAGTCTCATCAGGGTCTGATTGTGGATCAGTACCCTGAGAGGGCAATGTTGTGGTCTGAGTCAAAGGAGCAGCATAGTACTCTGGCTGTGGCTGTGCATCAGTGCACTCCATGTCAGAATCTACTTGTAATGGGCATGGCCTAAGTGTTTCACTTTGTAAGCCAGGGACGGTATGTGTAAAGAGCTCCATGGAGTAACCCGTTGTGTCGCCTGCTGCATCCTTCTCTCTTGTTGTTGTTTTTGCTGAAGAGGACAAGGAAGCGACTTGTCCCTGACCGTGAACATCCACAAGCGAAGCGCTGTTTTTACATTTACCAGTTTCAGAAGAGGAGGCAAAAGAGCTAGAGGCTGAGTCTGCAAGGTAAGCCAAAACTTGCTGTTGCTGCTCCGGCTTTAAAAGCGGTTTTCCTACTCCAGGAAAAGAGAGCGTTCGAGGCCTTGTGTAGCTAGACAACGAACCTGGCTCCACAGCTCCAGACTTAGGTGGAATATTTTTATCCCCATGACCACCTGATGCTCCACTACCACTACAATCATTACCAGCTGACAATGAACGCCCACGGCCACGACCTCTTGCACAAGACTTCCTCATTGTTTTAAAAACTTAACCAAAGTAACTTTATTTGTTGCTGTCAAACAACTTTCACGGTGAGCTATAACATCAGTATGATTTCAATATCCCTTTACAGGTTGGTGAGACCACAAGGAAAATCAGGCCCAATGTTACACACTCTGTTTTCTGTGGCACCAAATCACAGAGATGCCACACACGCAGGACTGTCACTCAAGCACAAATGTCAATATTAATCTCCCACCTATTTTATTTATTTTTTTTTTCAGGGAGACTTTAGAAACCAAATAAGATAAAATGATTTTTTCAGGGACAATTTAGAAACCAAATAATAATAATAAAAAAAGGTTTTCTATGGCCCACTGAGTGAGAGATGGCACACACAGGAGTCAGGAGTGGCACACAAGCCCTGAGGCCAATATTTTTCTCCCACTGATTGATGTAGTGATTTTTTTTCAGGTAGATTTTAGAACCCAAATCAAGCAAAAAAATTAATAGGCTTTCTATGGCCCACAATTTGAGAGAGAGAGATGGCACTCCCAGGAGTCAAGACTGGCACACAAGCAGAAAGGGCAATATTAATCTCCCACTGTTTTAATTTTTTTTTTTTTTTCAGGGAGACTTTAGAAACCAAATAAGATAAAATGATTTTTTCAGGGACAATTTAGAAACCAAATAATAATAATAATAAAAAAAGGCTTTCTATGGCCCACTGAGTGAGAGATGGCACACACAGGAGTCAGGAGTGGCACACAAGCCCTGAGGCCAATATTTTTCTCCCACTGATTGATGTAGTGATTTTTTTTCAGGTAGATTTTAGAACCCAAATCAAGCAAAAAAATTAATAGGCTTTCTATGGCCCACAATTTGAGAGAGAGAGATGGCACACCCAGGAGTCAAGACTGGCACACAAGCAGAAAGGGCAATATTAATCTCCCACTGTTTTAATTTTTTTTTTTTTTCAGGGAGACTTTAGAAACCAAATAAGATAAAATGATTTTTTCAGGGACAATTTAGAAACCAAATAATAAAAAAAAAAAAAGGCTTTCTATGGCCCACTGAGTGAGAGATGGCACACACAGGAGTCAGGAGTGGCACACAAGCCCTGAGGCCAATATTTTTCTCCCACTGATTGATGTAGTGATTTTTTTTCAGGTAGATTTTAGAACCCAAATCAAGCAAAAAAATTAATAGGCTTTCTATGGCCCACAATTTGAGAGAGAGAGATGGCACACCCAGGAGTCAAGACTGGCACACAAGCAGAAAGGGCAATATTAATCTCCCACTGTTTTAATTTTTTTTTTTTCAGGGAGACTTTAGAAACCAAATAAGATAAAATGATTTTTTCAGGGACAATTTAGAAACCAAATAATAATAATAATAAAAAAAGGCTTTCTACGGCCCACTGAGTGAGAGATGGCACACACAGGAGTCAGGAGTGGCACACAAGCCCTGAGGCCAATATTTTTCTCCCACTGATTGATGTAGTGATTTTTTTTCAGGTAGATTTTAGAACCCAAATCAAGCAAAAAAATTAATAGGCTTTCTATGGCCCACTGAGTGAGAGATGGCACACACAGGAGTCAGGAGTGGCACACAAGCCCTGAGGCCAATATTTTTCTCCCACTGATTGATGTAGTGATTTTTTTTCAGGTAGATTTTAGAACCCAAATCAAGCAAAAAAATTAATAGGCTTTCTATGGCCCACTGAGTGAGAGATGGCACACACAGGAGTCAGGAGTGGCACACAAGCCCTGAGGCCAATATTTTTCTCCCACTGATTGATGTAGTGATTTTTTTTCAGGTAGATTTTAGAACCCAAATCAAGCAAAAAAATTAATAGGCTTTCTATGGCCCACTGAGTGAGAGATGGCACACACAGGAGTCAGGAGTGGCACACAAGCCCTGAGGCCAATATTTTTCTCCCACTGATTGATGTAGTGATTTTTTTTCAGGTAGATTTTAGAACCCAAATCAAGCAAAAAAATTAATAGGCTTTCTATGGCCCACTGAGTGAGAGATGGCACACACAGGAGTCAGGAGTGGCACACAAGCCCTGAGGCCAATATTTTTCTCCCACTGATTGATGTAGTGATTTTTTTTCAGGTAGATTTTAGAACCCAAATCAAGCAAAAAAATTAATAGGCTTTCTATGGCCCACTGAGTGAGAGATGGCACACACAGGAGTCAGGAGTGGCACACAAGCCCTGAGGCCAATATTTTTCTCCCACTGATTGATGTAGTGATTTTTTTTCAGGTAGATTTTAGAACCCAAATCAAGCAAAAAAATTAATAGGCTTTCTATGGCCCACAATTTGAGAGAGAGAGATGGCACACCCAGGAGTCAAGACTGGCACACAAGCAGAAAGGGCAATATTAATCTCCCACTGTTTTAATTTTTTTTTTTTTTCAGGGAGACTTTAGAAACCAAATAAGATAAAATGATTTTTTCAGGGACAATTTAGAAACCAAATAATAATAATAAAAAAAGGCTTTCTATGGCCCACTGAGTGAGAGATGGCACTCACAGGAGTCATGAGTGGCACACAAGCCCTGAGGCCAATATTTTTCTCCCACTGATTGATGTAGTGATTTTTTTTCAGGTAGATTTTAGAACCCAAATCAAGCAAAAAAATTAATAGGCTTTCTATGGCCCACTGAGTGAGAGATGGCACACACAGGAGTCAGGAGTGGCACACAAGCCCTGAGGCCAATATTTTTCTCCCACTGATTGATGTAGTGATTTTTTTTCAGGTAGATTTTAGAACCCAAATCAAGCAAAAAAATTAATAGGCTTTCTATGGCCCACAATTTGAGAGAGAGAGATGGCACACCCAGGAGTCAAGACTGGCACACAAGCAGAAAGGGCAATATTAATCTCCCACTGTTTTAATTTTTTTTTTTTTTCAGGGAGACTTTAGAAACCAAATAAGATAAAATGATTTTTTCAGGGACAATTTAGAAACCAAATAATAATAATAAAAAAAAGGCTTTCTATGGCCCACTGAGTGAGAGATGACACACACAGGAGTCAGGAGTGGCACACAAGCCCTGAGGCCAATATTTTTCTCCCACTGATTGATGTAGTGATTTTTTTTCAGGTAGATTTTAGAACCCAAATCAAGCAAAAAAATTAATAGGCTTTCTATGGCCCACTGAGTGAGAGATGGCACACACAGGAGTCAGGAGTGGCACACAAGCCCTGAGGCCAATATTTTTCTCCCACTGATTGATGTAGTGATTTTTTTTCAGGTAGATTTTAGAACCCAATTCAAGCAAAAAAATTAATAGGCTTTCTATGGCCCACAATTTGAGAGAGAGAGATGGCACACCCAGGAGTCAAGACTGGCACACAAGCAGAAAGGGCAATATTAATCTCCCACTGTTTTAATTTTTTTTTTATTCAGGGAGATTTTAGAAACCAAATAAGATAAAATGATTTTTTCAGGGACAATTTAGAAACCAAATAATAAAAAAAAAGGCTTTCTACGGCCCACTGAGTGAGAGATGGCACACACAGGAGTCAGGAGTGGCACACAGGCCCTGAGGCCAATATTTTTCTCCCACTGATTGATGTAGTGATTTTTTTTCAGGTAGATTTTAGAACCCAAATCAAGCAAAAAAATTAATAGGCTTTCTATGGCCCACTGAGTGAGAGATGGCACACACAGGAGTCAGGAGTGGCACACAAGCCCTGAGGCCAATATTTTTCTCCCACTGATTGATGTAGTGATTTTTTTTCAGGTAGATTTTAGAACCCAAATCAAGCAAAAAAATTAATAGGCTTTCTATGGCCCACAATTTGAGAGAGAGAGATGGCACACCCAGGAGTCAAGACTGGCACACAAGCAGAAAGGGCAATATTAATCTCCCACTGTTTTAATTTTTTTTTTTTTTTCAGGGAGACTTTAGAAACCAAATAAGATAAAATGATTTTTTCAGGGACAATTTAGAAACCAAATAATAAAAAAAAGGCTTTCTATGGCCCACTGAGTGAGAGATGGCACACACAGGAGTCAGGAGTGGCAAACAAGCCCTGAGGCCAATATTTTTCTCCCACTGATTGATGTAGTGATTTTTTTTCAGGTAGATTTTAGAACCCAAATCAAGCAAAAAAATTAATAGGCTTTCTATGGCCCACTGAGTGAGAGATGGCACACACAGGAGTCAGGAGTGGCACACAAGCCCTGAGGCCAATATTTTTCTCCCACTGATTGATGTAGTGATTTTTTTTCAGGTAGATTTTAGAACCCAAATCAAGCAAAAAAATTAATAGGCTTTCTATGGCCCACTGAGTGAGAGATGGCACACACAGGAGTCAGGAGTGGCACACAAGCCCT
This sequence comes from Ranitomeya variabilis, assembly GCF_051348905.1. Taxonomy (NCBI): domain Eukaryota; kingdom Metazoa; phylum Chordata; class Amphibia; order Anura; family Dendrobatidae; genus Ranitomeya; species Ranitomeya variabilis. The sequence goes on from NC_135236.1 coordinate 315,082,579, forward strand.
GAGGCCAATATTTTTCTCCCACTGATTGATGTAGTGATTTTTTTTCAGGTAGATTTTAGAACCCAAATCAAGCAAAAAAATTAATAGGCTTTCTATGGCCCACTGAGTGAGAGATGGCACACACAGGGATGGCACTCTAGCAGAAATGCCAATCTTAATCTCCCACAAAAAAAAAAAAAAAACAGGGACTGTCCTACAATTACTATCTCCCTGCAGTAATCTCAGCCAGGTATGGCAGGCAGCAATAAGGAGTGGACTGATGCACAAATTAAATAAAAAGTGTGGACAAACAAAAAAGATAGCTGTGCAGAAAGGAAGGAACAAGAGGATTTGTGCTTTGAAAAAAGCAGTTGGTTTGCACAGTGGCGTACACACAGCAATGCAGCTATCAGGGAGCCTTCTAGGGCAGCCCAATGAGCTACAGCGCTGAGGAAAAAAAAAAAATGTAGCTTTCACTGTCCCTGCACACCGAAGGTGGTGTTGGACAGTGGAAATCGCTACAGCACAAGCGGTTTGGTGGTTAATGGACCCTGCCTAACGCTATCCCTGCTTCTGACGAAGCAGCAGCAACCTCTCCCTAAGCTCAGATCAGCAGCAGTGAGATGGCGGTCGGCGGGAATGCCCCTTTATAGCCCCTGTGACGCCGCAGACAGCAAGCCAATCACTGCAATGCCCTTCTCTAAGATGGTGGGGACCAAGACCTATGTCATCACGCTGCCCACACTCTGCGTTCACCTTCATTGGCTGAGAAATGGCGCTTTTCACGTCATTGAAACGCGACTTTGGCGCGAAAGTCGCGTACCGCATGGCCGACCCCGCATAGGGGTCGGATCGGGTTTCATGAAACCCGACTTTGCCAAAAGTCGGCGACTTTTGAAAATGAACGACCCGTTTCGCTCAACCCTAATCTTTACATTTAAAGATAATAATCCAAAACATGAAGAAACTGTGCTATCATGGAATTGGCTAAACGCAAAATATGGCAGCCTCAGGGACTTCAATTTTCTACTCTTTGTCCAAGTAGCCTGTGAGCAAACTATAGATTAACATTTACAGCGTCAGTCTACACTATGTTCCAAATTATTATGCAAATGACATTTTTCTCGGATTTTCCTAAATGGTTGGTGCAAATGACAGTCAGTCTAATAAAAGTCATCACCCGTTAGAGTATACATCGAATTTTATTGAAGAAACCCCCCAATGATAACAGTATAATCTCCAAAATGAATAAAAACTCAAAATGCACTGTTCCAAATTATTAGGCACAGTAGTATTTCTAAACATCTGATATGTTTTAATGAACTGAAAATGCTCATTTGTGGAATTTGCAGCATTAGGAGGTCACATTCACTGAACAAAAAAGCTATTTAACTCCAAAACATCCTAAGAGGCCAAGTTACATGTTAACATAGGAGCCCTTCATTGGTATCACCTTCACAATTCTAGCATCCATTGAACTTGTGAGTTTATGGAGAGTTTTTGCTTGTATTTCTTTGCATGAAGTCAGAATAGCCTCCCAGAGCTGCTGTTTTGATGTGAACTGCCTCCCACCCTCATAGATCTTTTGTTTGATGATACTCCAAAGGTTCTCTATAGGGTTGAGGTCAGGGGAAGATGGTGGCCACTCCATGAGTTTATCTCCTTTTATGCCCATAGCAGCCAATTACTCAGAGGTATTCATTGTCATGCATGAAGATGATTTTGTTCCTGAAGGCACGTTTCTGCTTTTTAGACCATGGAAGAAAGTTGTCAGTCAGAAACTCTATTTACTTTGCTGAGGTCATTTTCCCAACTTCAGGAACCTTAAAGGGCCCTACCAGCTGGTTCCCCATGATTCCAGCCCAAAACATGACTCCTCCACCTCCTTGCTGACGTCGCAGCCTTGTTGGGACATGGTGGCCATCCACCAACCATCCACTACTCCATCCATCTGGACCGTCCAGGGTTGCTCGACACTCATCAGTAAGCAAGACTGTTTGAAAATTAGTCTTTATGTATGTCTGGGCCCACTGCAACCGTTTCTGCTTGTGAACAATGTTTAGGAGTGGCCGAATAGTAGGTTTATGCACCACAGCAAGCCTTTGAAGGATCTTACACCTTGAGGTTCGAGGGACTCCAGACGCACCAGCAGCTTCAAATAACTGTTTGCTGCTTTGAAATGGTATTTTGGCAGCTGCTCTCTTAATCCAATGAATTTGTCTGGCAGAAAACTTCCTCATTATGCCTTTGTTTGCATAAACTCTGTCTGTGCTCTGTTTCAGTCACAAATCTCATCAGAGTTAGATGATCACTCTTAAGTTTTCGTGAAATATCTAAATTTTTCATACCTTGTCCAAGGCATTGCACTATTTAACGCTTTTCAGCAGCAGAGAGATCCTTTTTATTTCCCTTATTGCTTGAAACCTGTGACCTGCATAATAATGTGGAACATCATTTTTGAGTAGTTTTCCTTTAATTAGAATCACCTGAAAAACTAATTATCACATTTGTTTACGATTGATTTCAGTGATTCATTGAGCCCTGAGACACAATACCATCCACGAGTTTATTTGAAAAACAAAACAATTAAATCTTTATGATACTTAAATCCAATTTTCATAATAATTTGGAACACAGTGTATTATAATGTGCCTATGGGATGTATTGTAGTCTATAGACTGCTGGTAAAACAGTGTATAGACAAGTCACAAGGGATTAGAATATACATACCCTGCACACATTAGTAGTGGTTTAGCTGACATCGATATATTAAGAAACTGCACATATTGTAGTTTCTCTGATAGTTTATCCAAAAGACCTCAATAAATGATTGAACATTTTATTGGCAAAATATTTTAAAAATTGAATCTATAAGTTTTTACAACTAGAACTTAAATACTAATGGAATTGCCTTATGAATATTGAATTACAGCTAATACTATAGGAAACACCTATATTTACACTCATGCATATCAATATTTCTCTTATTTATACGTGTGTTTATTAATGAGGAACCTGGAGTACCATGATCCCTAATCACTTCAGAATCATGCTTAAGGGTCATCTTATTTTTATAATAAGACATCTAAACTTCTTTTAATATGCTTAAAAATGCTGTATTCAAATCGGCTAAATTCTACTCATTTTCTCTTTCTTACTTCCATATGGCATTCATTTTTATTCATCATCACCAGAAAATAAAATATATAAAATGACTACGCTTTCCTATGTTAATAATTTCAATGTACACTGGCATGTAAAAGTTTGGGCACCCCTGGTCAAAATTACCGTCATTGTGAACAGTTAAGCAAGCTGAAGAAAAAATGATCTCTAAAAGGCCTAAAGTTAAAGATGACGCATTTCCTTTGTATTTTAGGCATAAAAAATATATTGTCATTTTTTACATGCAAATGTTTCTGCACCCTGAATGGTTAGAACCTAGTAGCAACCCCTTGTAAACACTTTTTGTAGCCAAGTGTCTTTAAATTCTTGTTTGAGACATTTTCATCCATTCTTCCATGGAAAATTCTTCCAGTTCTGTGAGATTCTTGGGTCATCTTGCATGCCCTGCTATTCTGTGATCTAGCCACAAATTTTCAATAATGTTCAGATCACAGGACTGTGAAGGCCATTGTAAAACCTTCAGCTTGCGCCTTTTGAGTTAGTCTATTGTGGATTTTGACATTATTATCCATTTGTAGAAGCCATCCTGTTTTCAACTTCAGCTTTTTTACAGATGGTGTTATTTTTGCATCAAGAATTTGTTGAAATTTCAATGAATCCATTCTTTCCTCTACCCATGAAATGTTCCTTGTGCCATTGGCTGCAACACAACTCCAAAGCATGATTAATCCACCCCCGAGCTTAATAGTAGTCGAGATTATTATTTTTCTGAAATTCTGTGCCCTTTTTCTCTACACATACCTTTGATCATTGTGGCCAAAGAGTTCTATTTTATCCTCATCTGTCCACAGGACTGATTTCCTAAATGTATCAGACTAGTTTAAAAGTTCTTTTGCATACTTCTGATGCTGAGTTTTATGGTGAGGACTCTGATTATTTTTGTGATGACTCTTTTATGAAGGCCATATTTGTGCAGGTGTCTCTAACACTAGAACAATATACCACAACTCCAGAGTCTGCTAAATCTTTCTGAAGGTCTTTTGAAGTCAAGTGGGGGTTCTGATTTGCCTTTCTAGCAATCCTACGAGTAGCTCTCACTGCAATTTTGCTTGACCTTCCATACCTTATCTTGACCTCCACTGTTCCTGCTAACTGCCATTTCTTAAGGTACCTTCACATTAAGCGACGCTGCAGCGATACAGACAACGATGCCGATCGCTGCAGCGTCGCTGTGTGGTCGCTGGAGAGCTGTCACACAGACAGCTCTCCAGCGACCAACGATGCCGAGGTCCCCGGGTAACCAGGGTAAACATCGGGTTGCTAAGCGCAGGGCCGCGCTTAGTAACCCGATGTTTACCCTGGTTACCAGTGTAAAATGTAAAAAAACAAACAGTACATACTTACATTCGCGTCCCCTGGCGTTCGCTTCCTGCACTGACTGAGTGCCGGCCCTAACAGCAGAGCGGTGACGTCACCGCTGTGCTGTGCTTTCACTTTACGGCCGGCCCTCAGTCAGTGCAGGAAGCGGACGGCGAGGGACGTGACGGACATCAGAGGGTGAGTATGTACTGTTTGTTTTTTTTACTTTTACGATGGTAACCAGGGTAAATATCGGGTTACTAAGCGCGGCCCTGCGCTTAGTAACCCGATATTTACCCTGGTTACCATTGTAAAACATCGCTGGTATCATTGCTTTTGGTGTCAAACACGACGATACACGCCGATCTGACGACCAAATAAAGTTCTGAACTTTCCTAAACGACCAGCGATATCACAGCAGGATCCTGATCGCTGCTGCGTGTCAAACACAACGATATCGCTAGCCAGGACGCTGCAACGTCACGGATCGCTAGCGATATCGTTTAGTGTGAAGTTACCTTAAATTACATTTCAAACTGAGGAAATGGCAACTTAAAAATGTTTTGCTATATTCTTATAGCCTTCTCCTGCTTTGTGAGCCTCCACAATTTTCAGAGTGTTTAGAGGAACCCAAGGCTACTGTTTTTTGACACAAGGTAAGAAGAGGTTGGGTTTTTATAAAGCTGGAAAATTGGCATCACCTTGCCTTTCCTAACGATGATAGTGAACAAGCCATAACCCTAACAGGCTAATTAAGGATTTGAAACCTTGGTCAAAGTTTTCTGAGCACACAAATCTCCAAGTGTGCCCAAACATTTGCATCAACCCATTTTCCTTTTTGTAATTTTTAAATGTAAAAAATGAATATATATATTTTTATTTTTACCAAAAATGCAAAGGAAAGTTGTCATCTTTAACTTTGTCCCTTTTAGAGATCATTTCTTCTTTAACTTGATTAACTGTTCACAATAACAGTAAGTTTGTCCAAGGGTGCCCAAACTTTTACATGCTACTCCACCTGTAAAAATCCATAGACTCGAATAGGTGCATCTCTCCTTAAATATGGAAGAGAATAGACATTTAGTCTATGTAAAAAAACACAATTTAAACAGCCAAATTGAAAAACATTGGTCCTAGGCAACACTCACACAACCGTATTTTCTGTCTGAGTCCTGCTCATCCTGACAGCACATGGAGAGCTTGTAGGAAGCTATCAGGTGCATAGGATGCAGTGACACACAGGAGGCAGAGCAAGGGTTAACAGGTATTTTTATGTAAAAAAATAGTAGGTCAAGCAGGGGGTACAATAATAAAGGTAACAACAATTTAAATTATCAGTCTCTGGGCCTTGGTGGAAGGTGGCTGGTAGATCTCTTGGTGGCACCGCAGGTGGCGTGAGATGTCTCCGATCCGGTCACGCAGAAAGGCGATGCACTGTCTCCGTGCGGTGAAGAATCCTTGGGGTCATTCAGCACGTGTTCTCCTGGTATGGGCACGAGATGTTGTAGAGGTGTAGGACCACGGCACAGCGGATGAAGCAAATAGCTAAATAGACAAGGTCGCAGGAGAAGTACACAGTCCGGTGGTCACCGCCTCAGGAGACGGTTCTCAGTGGGCACCGCAGGGATATGGCTGAGCGGTGCCTCCACGGTGGTCAGCGGAACGATGCAATGCACTCTGTACCGGTCACTGTACAGTGCAGAGGTCTCTCTGAGATGTGTGTCGTCAGTTGGGATAGACTCGCTAACCAGGTATATTGGCACGGATAGCTGGCGTGGGTCAGTTGAGAGGGAGTCAACCGTCTCTGTCCTCACACACTGGTTCCCTGCCAAAGCCCCATCTTCCCGTGCACACAGCTATTTAAGTTGGACCCGCCCCCACCAGTCAGGCATCCTGAACTGCTCCGGTCAGAAATCTCTTCCCCCTGGAATAATGATGACAGTTGCGACACTTCAAGCCCAGACACACAAAGGGGACCGCTAGCCTGGTCCACCTTCCCACAAGCTCAAAGACCAACCTTTTTCAGTTAGGCAGTTCAGATGACCATAATTTTTTTGCACACACCGAATGTCTGTATGAAAAAAAAAAGGAATCATACACTATTCTGTTCCATATTTTAGATTAAACTTACCTACGCAGGTCTGTGTGCAGAAAAGTCAGATCCCATACGAATCTGTCATATTTTTCTAGATGAAAATTGGATAATTTTCTTCTAAGCCTGCGTAAATGTAGCCTTAGGATGCTGATAAAGTGCTCCAAATACAAATACATTATAAGGTAAATCCTCATGACAGGTTCCCTTCAAGGATTAAAAAAGATGAACAGCGCTCCAACCATACCTCAAAAAGGAGTTATTTATTAAGCCATAAAAAGCAACGTTTCGACCAACATTTGGTCTTTTTCAAGCATACCAAACATTGCACAGGGCTGGCTTAAATAGGGTGGATACCACGCAGGGCACCAATCACCAACCAAGCACAGCCCATTAAAATATTCGCAGACATAATACACAAAACAAACATCAACAGTGCGTATATTTACCACCCACCAATATTAATATATGTGCCATTCAGAAAAACCCATTATTCAGTACATAAATGTGGAATCCATGCTTTGTTTATCCTATGTCCAACAAATCCACTCCTTGCATCAACGTTGTCATGGAGAACTTCAGCCAATGGGTGTTAATATGTCCGAATCTCAATGATCAAATAGGCTCAATAGGAAATAACGGCGCTAAAAGAAAAAGCAGCCTATCCATACATTTCATATATACTAACATAGTACCTATAGCCAATCCGGTATCCCCTCACATCGGATGTACCTACATCATCATCATGCATCTCCCCTGATCCTCTCAGAGACCAAAGCGTGAGAGCGCAGGCGCGTCACACGCCAGACGCGGCCACATCACATGACCGCGATGAGGCTACACCCAGCACTGGCGCGCCCACTCATCACACCACAGTGGTCCCATGTGATCACTACTCGAGTTGGTCACCCCGGCAACGTTGATACCCAACAGGGACTTCCACCGAGTCACTGATCCTCTCAGAGAGCACAGCGTGTAAATGCCACACGCCAGATGAGGCCACATCACATGACCACAATGAGGCCACGCCCAGCGACGGCGCGCACACACATCACACAGCAGTGGTCCCATGTGATCGCTCCTCGAGTTAGTCACCCAGGCAACATTGGTAAATAACAAGGGCTTCTATCACAATATAACATAATATAATATAACAACCTAATACAAAACCCTATTTGCAACACAAGATCTAGAGCACCAGAACCACATTTAAATAGCACACACAAAAGCATAATGAGGCAGTCGGAAGACAGCTGGCAGACAATACCTGGAATCAACACCACATATTAAATTTTGCAAAATTTTGTATCAATTCTGATTATAATTAATGATAATAATCATAATTCCAACTATGGCTTAATAAATACCTCCTTTTTGATACCTATACACCTGGTTGGAGCGCTGTTCATCTTTTTTAATCATTGGAAGATATCCAGGAAGGTTCCCTGGACATGGAACGGGCGCCCCGATAAATGAGTGCTGTCAGCCCCCTCTCTGTTGTATATGCAGGTTCCCTTCAAGGGGCATATGTTAGCATAGAATACCTGTTCAATCTAAGTACTTATACTTGATGCACCCTTGGCATTGCCAATCATTGAAGGGCTCCTTCTCATCTAATTGCTTTCCCTCCTCCTCCATGTGCCCCCTCATGTTCTTTGAATGACAGCTCTGTCTTTCTTATTGAACTGGACAAAGGAAGCACAATGTAATAGTGGCTGAAAAAATTAAGCACAAAAACAAACAAATAAAAACACTTTTTATTTTGCTCTGCAGCACTATTACATGATGTTCCAGTTCAGCATGAAAAATTTGGTAAAAGGTCCTCTTTGAATGTTTGGCCACGCCAAGGGTGCACCCAGAGTCAGTACTTGGTTTGAACATTCTGTGCTGACAGAGTCCCTTTCAAGCACTGGACAAGAATGATGGAATGCCGAAGCATTACTCAACCCTACACCAAGCATTTTTGAAGCAGGAATGATATTAGTTGTTCCCCAAAATTAGACCTTTTTTTCTAGAGGTCCCCTACAGTAATGAGATGTAAATCACTGATGAGTGTAGTGCAGAGCTTGAAACAGACAGGTGTTGCTGTGAATTGTAAGTTTATTGTTGAGCATTATGCAGCAGCAGAGATGTATCCGTCGTATAAGAAATAACCTTGCATCTTTATGATTAAATGAACGCAATAATTATTTTAATATTTAACCATTTTTATGACACGATTCTATGAACAAGTTTAATTTCATGGTGGAAAATTAGTTCTGGGTTATTTACTGTCTAAATATAAATGAGGTAAAAAAATAAATAAAATTGATAGGGCAACAGTACACTGCTTTCCAGAATAGTGAGTAAAGCAGTCAAGCATCAAAGTGTGCGGCGGCTGAGTCTGTTGCCATGACAGTGAGAGGCACTTTCCCTGATCAGAGAAATGGAAGGATCCTCGTTCCTGACTGATCGTTTGTTGCCACTCTGCTCTTCTACGCAAATGTGATGACAGCATTCAGCAATTACTGGTAATGTCTAACAGCTGCTTCTGAGGTTCAAGAACTATATTACTACAGGCAAGATAATGCCGCAAAATGTACGCTGAAACATTCAGCCCATCACTCCTTTATAGCCTAGAAATAGTGTTTTTTCATCTTTGCGTGCTACCACAGAACAGTAACTTATCGCTTATTTTTTAGAGAGGTAAGTTAGGGATTATCTAGTGAAAACAGGTTAAGGGGTTGTCCACTACTCGTACAACCCCTTCACAATCAGCATGTTTTCCCCGTAAAATGACAACACTTATACTCATCTTTGGTGCCAGTGGTGTGGAGCGGTGTTGGCACTCAATCTCCACGGTCTCGCGTCACATTTTATATATCACGCGAGCCCTGCACCCAATCAGTGCTAGTTCACTCTTCTTGCCTTTGGATGATTCAGACATCGGGAGGAAGTCAGAGCTGCAGCTGCTCTCCTGCTTTAAGTGTCATAATTAGTCTGGGGCTACACGGCATTTTTGGCGGCATCACAGCTCACGAGTAGTGTTGAGCGATACCGTCCGATACTTGAAAGTATCGGTATCGGAAAGTATCGGCCGATACTGGCAAAGTATCGGATCTAATCCGATACCGATACCCGATACCAATACAAGTCAATGGGACTCATGTATCGGACGGTATTCCTGATGGTTCCCAGGGTCTGAAGGAGAGGAAACTGTCCTTCAGGCCCTGGGAACCATATTAATGTGTAAAATAAAGAATTAAAATAAAAAATATTGCTATACTCACCTCTCCGACGCAGCCTGGACCTCAGCGAGGGAACCGGCAGCGTTGTTTGCTTAAAATTCGCGCGTTTATTTCCTTACTTGAAGTCCCGGCTTGTGATTGGTCGCGTGCCGCCCATGTGGCCGCGACGCGACCAATCACAGCAAGCCGTGACGTAATTTTAGGTCCTTCAGTATTTTAAAATTACGTTCTGGCTTGTGATTGGTCGCGTCGCGGTCACATGGGCGACGCGACCAATCACAAGCCGGGACGTCACGGGAGGCTGGACACGCGCGCATTTTAAAATGCGCGCTTGTCCTGCCTACCGTGACGTCACGGCTTGTGATTGGTCGCATAGCGTAGCGACCAATCACAAGCCAGAACGTAATTTTAAAATCCTGAAGGACCTAAAATTACGTCACGGCTTGCTGTGATTGGTCGCGTCGCGGCCACATGGGCGACGCGACCAATCACAAGCCGGGACGTCACGGGAGGCAGGACAAGCGCGCATTTTAAAATGCGCGCGTGTCCAGCCTCCCGTGACGTCCCGGCTTGTGATTGGTCGCGTCGCCCATGTGACCGCGATGTGACCAATCACAAAGCCGGAACGTAATTTTAAAATACTGAAGGACCTAAAATTACGTCACGGCTTGCTGTGATTGGTCGCGTCGCGGCCACATGGGCGACGCGACCAATCACAAGCCGGGACGTCACGGGAGGCAGGACAAGCGCGCATTTTAAAATGCGCGCGTGTCCAGCCTCCCGTGACGTCACGGCTTGTGATTGGTCGCGTCGCCCATGTGACCGCGACGTGACCAATCACAAAGCCGGAACGTAATTTTAAAATACTGAAGGACCTAAAATTACGTCACGGCTTGCTGTGATTGGTCGCGTCGCGGCCACATGGGCGGCACGCGACCAATCACAAGCCGGGACTTCAAGTAAGGAAATAAACGCGCGAATTTTAAGCAAACAACGCTGCCGGTTCCCTCGCTGAAGTCCAGGCTGCGTCGGAGAGGTGAGTATAGCAATATTTTTTATTTTAATTCTTTCTTTTACACATTATTACATTAATGTTGTTTCGATACCGATACCCGATACCACAAAAGTATCGGATCTCGGTATCGGAATTCCGATACCCGCAAGTATCGGCCGATACCCGATACTTGCGGTATCGGAATGCTCAACACTACTCACGAGACAAATTATCACATTATGCCACTGCTCCACCACAACATAATGTAAGTGAATGAGGCAAAAAGTTCCAAAACGTTGGAACCTGTTCACTGTTTTGTGCCTCGCTTGTCTTGATTGGGAAAACCTACAGGTTTGGAAACTGTTCCATTCCATTATCCTGTGATGTATCAGAGATACAGAATAATCTTTGGCTACGTGAACTGTGTCATGGTCAAAATTGCCATGCAGCCCAAGGCTTATATAGCACACTTCATAATGCTGACCAGTGAAGACTGAGGCGTTTGGATATGACATTTGATGAAGTTAGAGGTCTTCAGCATGATTAGAAATTAAGTATAGTAGTGTAGGTATGGTGAAGCTGATGGTCTGCACCCTGACACTCTAAGGGGTTAAATGTATTTGTCAAGGGTAACCACTGGAGCTGCAGTCTAGCCAAGGCAGGGTTAACAATAATAGCTGGTCCAGTTTGCAGAAGGGGAACTGAGAATTGGTGCCAAGTTCAGGAAGTGACAGTTCAGTGCTGGACAGTAGTGTGAAGTGACAGTAGCAGTCTCACGCATTGGTGAAAAAAACCCAGCTGAAGTGGTGCTCCAGCTGTAACAATGCCTAGCTTGTAGGATTCCAGTTAATTAAATAAATTGTAACTTCACAATACATAATAAATAATTTACAAGCAAACAAGTAATTCTACTCTCCCTCCAATTTATTACTGATCCTACACATTTGGTTATGTCTAGTGATGAGTAGTGTTGAGCGATACCTTCCGATATTTGAAAGTATCGGTATCGGATTGTATCGGCCAATATCTGAAAAATATCGGATATCACCGATACCGATACCCGATACCAATACAAGTCAATGGGACACAAATATCGGAAGTGATCCTGGATGGTTCCCAGGGTATGAAGGAGAGAAAACTCTCCTTCAGGCCCTGGGATCCATATTCATGTGTAAAATAAAGAATAAAAATAAAAAATAGGGATATACTCACACTCTGACGCGCCCTGGTAGTAACCGCTGCATCCGGCAGCCTCCGTTCCTAAGAATGAGCGAGTGAAGGACCTTCGATGACGTGGCGGCTTGTGATTGGTCACGTGACCGCTCATGTGACCGCTCACACGACCAATCACAAGACCGCGACGTCATCGCAGGTCCTTCATTCGCTCATTCTTAGGAACGGAGGCTGCCGGTTGCAGCGGTTACTACCAGGGCGCGTCAGAGGGTGAGTATATACCTATTTTTTATTTTTATTCTTTATTTTACACATGAATATGCATTCCGATCCCGATTCCCGATATCGCAAAAATATCGGAACTCGGTATCGGAATTCCGATACCGCAAATATCGGCCGATACCCGATACTTGCGGTATCGGAATGCTCAACGCTAGTGATGAGTGAATATACTCGTTACTCGAAATTTCTCGAGCACGCTCGGGTGTCCTCCGAGTATATTTTAGTGCTCGGAGATTTAGTTTTCATCACCGCAGCTGAATGATTTACATCTGTTAGCTAGCTTGATTACATGTGGGGATTCCCTAGCAACCAGGCAACCCCCACATGTACTTATGCTGGCTAACAGATGTAAATCATTCAGCTGCAGCAAGAAAAACTAAATCTCAGAGCACTAAAAAATACTCGGAGGAGGTCACCCGAGTGTGCTCGAGAAATCTCGAGTAACCAGTATATTCGCTCATCACTAGTTATGTCCTGTATATAAAATTACAAAGCCGTTTGCTCATTCCCAAGGTGCAGTTCTCATGGCTCCTAACACATCAGGTTTTCAGGATTTCCTTAGCATTAAACACAGGTGAGAGAACCTGTGGAAGTTTCTGATGCCTTGAAAATACTTCCATCACCTGTGCAATACTAAGGAAATGCTGAAAACACAATCTGTTGGGGGCCGTGAGGACTGGATCAGAGAAACGGTGCTCTAGAATAAGGAAATGATGTTGTATAGAGGGGCATCAATAGAACAATGTCAGCCAGTGCCAGATTTTCTCTTAGGCACAGGAGACTCCTGTCACTGCAGGAAAGTGACATCTGTCACTTATGGGTAGGACCAGAATGTTGCCTATGCAGTAGGAAACGCTTTATATAGGTCTATGATGTCACCATTGGTAGATGAGTTTTATGGCAATCCCTGCCTCCTCCAGCGTTCTGGATGCTGAATTGCAGTGTAATTTTGAATACACAGAAGCCCACCAGTCACTGCAAAGAGGAGTGCAGGAAGACAGAGGGATGGAAGGAGTGATCGCCTTATAAATTCAGCAGGCTCATAACCTTCCCTCAACTGTATTCTTTCAGCATTTGTAATAGCGACATGGCACAATATCATTTATTGTGTTTGGGCTATTAAGTGTACATTATAATTGTAATATAGGACATATTCAGGTAACAAATCTGCTATAGCTCATTTGGCTTTGATACAAAGCGATGTAGTAAATTGATGATATTTCATTCATTTTCTGTATGACCAATTTCATATTATAATGTATCGTTCAGCACCACTCTCATTAGGTAGGAGACTATGTGCATAAATGTTTCCCCAATGCTATTAAGTCTCACGAAGGCTGCAAGAAATTGAAATGTCCCTGTCCGTGGTCCACCATCAACACAAGGGAGAAGGCTCAGAGGAGTTGAGAGTGACTGACAACCTGTCTGAATACTGCATCCACAGAGCCCAGGCTGTCACCACTGATGACTGTATTCTCCTGCATGCATTTGCAGGGCAGCAAAAGGCAAAGTGAATTCCCCGAAATATTGCAGGGTTACGCATCTTGACTGCTTCTATTTGGAACAATATGTATTACAATGGAATTCTTACTGGTCATGATAATCGATGTAAAGTAGTGGTAACAATCATCTGCAACTTCAAATAATGTCGAGTTTTTCCAATCCAGAAGTAGGAGATTGGGGGAACATGATCGATGGTAAGGACCATATGTTTCCCGCAATCCACCTGTTTACATTTCCCATGATTGCCATTAATGTACTGTGGAATCTTGTATTCTTTAATGAATACATAATACAACACTTTGGGCACAGCATTCTAAAATAATAACCTGCTTTTTTAGCTCCATACTCTGATCTAATATGTATTTACAGGTTGACTGATCTGTTGGATACATGGATGCAACCTATTTGAAAATGTTCAATATGCAACAGTCATTTAACTTCTTTGCCAAAATTTCTGAAACTCTGTAACTAGACAAATATGATAATATATAATTATCACATGTGTAAAATACAGTAAATCTATTATCACACATTTGACAAATTAGATGTATACATTTGTATAAAAAACACAATAAGAATATACACCTAAACTGTAACACAGCCACCGCTTTCTATGCTACAAACATAGTCAATAGAATAACCATTGTTTGACATTATGTAGCTGCAGCGCCCCAGAGACCTGGACGCTGCAGTAACGTCGCTTTGCCGCTAAGGGGAGTGATAGTACGTCTGATTGCACTAAAAGAGTTCACCTGACCAGGTATCACAGTCACACATTACACTTCACACTCTGGCCACCAGGGGGAGCAAAAGGTTCTATGTATTAGGCCACTCCTCACACTCTGGTAAAACTGGGGGTTGGATAGGAAGTTAGAGAGAAGCTGACTGGGTTTTGACCAGGTAACATCTAGTGAGAGGAGAGCGTTGCTTGGCGAGATTCAGAGGGGTCCCTGTCAGGGGCGGGATCCTGGCAGAGGCCTAGCGAAAGGACAGATCGTTACGGAGCCGTGCCTGCACTTCATTGCGGCGGCATCTTAAGACAGGACACGAAGCGAAGTATATTGTGGAGAAGTGAGAAACGAGATCACAGCACAAAGGCGATAGAACCAGAAGGAGTCGTGCCCCGAGATTGGCAACATCCTTCTGAGGCGCGTAGCCGGTGGCCGGAGCACCGAGGAAGTAATAGACTCTACACATTACTTGAACTACGGCAGGGCAGTTAACTTTAGGTTGGCTGTCTCACCTTTTCACCTAATGAAGACAACGGAGGCAATTGTGGGAGAGGGGCGTCTCTAGGGTCCCTATAAAATAACTCCAGGCCTTCCCAGTCATACCGGTGCATCCTATCCATATCATCTGGGGGACGGAGAGAAAGAACAGAAACATACACGACAGTTGTGAGGACTATCCCGTGGTGCTCAGCAGGGAAGTACTACAACACCCAGGCGCTAGTAGGTAGGAACTGATTTCCACCTGCAAAGGGAACTCTGGATGTGCCTTCGGACCGGCCGGTCTCAGCCAGCCCTGTTAGCAGTGCTCTGGATTGTGGATGCCAAAGCCTTCAGTAAAAAGGTAAAGAGACTGGGCAGAATGACGCTGATCGTGATCTGCGCCCTGGAAATGCCGTGGCCTATGATCGGTATCAGAAGGGGGCTGGTTGGTGGACTCAGAACGTTCAGCGGTGTGCTGCTCTCCTTGTGACTCCAGAAGCCCAGGGGACCGGGCCTGCAGCAGAGGTGGCCGCTGTTCCTGATCAAGCTGTGCAGACCCCTGAACGGAACCCGGATTCCACCCTTTCCCGGCCAGGGAGGATGGTATGCAGGGTAAGACCTTTGAAAGAGCAAGAATAAACCTCGAGGCCCAGAAAAACTGTAAATAGTTAACTGTTTTCCTGCTGTTTTGCTGCTAAAACCCGACCAGGGTTAGTTCTTAAAGGGATCCCTTCGTTTACCCGGGATCCCTATTGTTTTATGTTTTTGCACAAGTTTTCCACATTGTTGTAAAGGACTGCCGAATCATGGACGGTGAATGATTCACAAACTGTCGCTGTATATAGTTTGCACCTTCTTAAAGGTGCCCCCTACTGGTTTTACAAAGAAAAGAGCTTTTTGAAGAGACTGTTCCTGGATACAGCGCAGAAGTTCTTGTTGACTTGCAAATTGATAGTTTGCACTACCTCAAAGAGACTTGAGATGTCCCTCTTAAAGGGAATGTTCCTTGCTGTACTTAGCCAAAATGTGCCTTCGGAGCGGCGGGTCTCAGCCAGCCCTGTTAGCAGTGCTCTGGATTGCGGATGCCGAAGCCTTCAGTAAAAAGGTAAAGAGACTGCAACCCTGTGTCCTCGTTATTTACTGCGACCTACACCGCCACCTACATCTTTAATTGGGCGCCCCTTAGCAGGGCCACGGACCGGGTCAGGCCACCGTGACATCCCCAGAACCGAGAGACTCGGTACCGAGTACCCCGCTGCCCTGCGTTTGGGGGCCGCTCCATAGCCACAACACGTAGCGTTATACCACAATGGAAACAACAGGGTGAGAACCTTAGGTTGTGAAAAGCTAAACCACCTGTGATGTATATAAAATAAGCTGGAAAGACTGAAATCCTTCAGAGAGCTGCAGATGCCTCTGAAACTGCCATAGGTACCTCCCATATATAGTATGTGGTAGAGGAAATAAAAAAGAAATATCCAGGCACTGGCACTATTTAGGACATGTAATAGTATCAATGATCTGAAATAATGAGTATTGAGACATGGCTCCTATTCTCCAGATAAGTTCAAGAATAACATTTGTGTGACATGTATTTTTGGAGGGATACTATATTACCTAATTCTATGGCTATATAAGTTGGAGACAATTGGAACAATTGTATTTAGTGTTTTTGACCATAATGATGTTGGAGATTTTATTAGCAATGACATATTTTTAATAACGATAAAGGGAGGCTGTCGGTGCATTTTTATATGTAGAACCAGTAATATGGCGGTATGGGTGTTGCCCCCTAATGTAAATGGTGCCAGTCATGTGAAAAATAAAGTGTAAGCCATCTGCAAATTAGCCTGGAAGTGCACATGGGGCGTATCACTGTACTTAGACTGCTTCTCCCAAATGCCCTGTCCCTCCCCAGTGCGCATATTTTCACTTTATAGTCATTTTTGAACCCGTCTAAATTGATTGCAGCCAGTTCCCCTTGCGTGCCTTTGTGCCTCTTCAGTTTTCACTGTGAATGTAGCTTTTCTTCTGCTTGATTTTCTCATCCTGGATGTGGCAACCTAAATATTTAGGCAGTGCATGTTGCAAGGTTACCATGGTAATTCATTTTTTACATCTTATTTGGAGATATCCCAGGGAGCTCCGGATGTCAGGCCAAGCTGTTACACAAATCTATCTCATACCCAACCTCTTCTCTTCTTTTGTGGTCTGACCTACAAGAAGGTGAAGCCTCGGAGAAGTGAATTGCCACTAGACAATGACTTTCTCACACGTCAGCCCCACATTTGGTGACAATAGTAGGGAGCTTCGTGAATTTGTGTATTTTCTTATACTTCAGGTTTCCATGCGGCACATGATTGATATACTACTTCTATTCTCCCTACATTACTCATATCAGTCAACACTTCCAGTCCCAGTATTTTGTATATGAAAAGAAATCGGCATTTTAGAAGATAGATTACATTTTTTCTGATAATTATGGGAAGGTAAGTGCTTACCGTATTTTTCGGATTATAAGCTGCATCGGACCATAAGACGCACCCCAAATTTTCAGAAGAAAAATGGGGAAAAAAAATTAATGCAACAAATGGGGCCATCTTACCGTCCTGAATTCCTCTTACCCGGGGGGGATCGGCAGCGAAGTCACAGCGGGTGTTTGGTGGTCCAGCGATGATATGACCCAGACTGGTGTGCAGGTTCGGCGGTGCTCGGCAGTGCGGGGGGCTACAGCAACATTTTGTGAAAGCCCGGAGCCCCCACACATCCATTGCTGTGATGCGGTGGTCTCCGGGAAATCCCATCCCAGTCTGGTGTTGTAGGGCTATGATCTCGCTCCCACCCCAGCCTGGTTGGGCTGGTGTGGCAGGTTCGGTGGTGCGGGGGTTACGGCGACATTTTGTGAAAGCCCGAAGCCCCTGCACTTCTATTGCCTCGATGCTGTGGCCTCCGGTAAAATGGCCACCGGAGGCGGCACATGCGCAAATTGAAATATCAGAGACGAGATCTCAAGCTGCGCATGTGCCGCCTCTGGCTGCCATTTTCCCGGAGGCCAGATTGATTCCCTAGGTGCAGATTGAGATCTCGCTAACAAGATCTCGTTCTGAGATCTCAATCTACGCATGCGCTGCCTCCAGCGGCCATTTTCACGGAGGCCACAGCATCGAGACAATAGAAGTTCGGGGGCTCCGGGCTTTCACAAAGTGTCGCCAAGCCTCCCGCACCACCGCGCACCGCCAAACTTGCCGCACCAGGCTGGGAAGGTTAGCGAGATCATCGCCCTGCAGTGTCGGACCATGAGAAGAATCGCCCGACTCCTGCTGCCACCACACTAACTGTAAGTACATTCCAACTATAAGATGCACCCTCCGTTTTCCCCAAAAATTTTTGGAGAAAAAAGTACGTCTTATAGTCTGAAAAATACGGTACTTCTTTGTAGAGCTATTGACCACACAAGCGAGACAGAAAATGTGAGATTGATGATGTTATCTAATTTTTTATTGCCTATTCTTCCCTCACCACTATAGGCGCCCATATTCATTAGACTAAATCTGTCAGGATGATTTTACTACTGAAACTAATGGAACAATAAAATAACAACATGTAATAATCCCATGTTCTAGGACTGAGAAATCTAGCTTTGAAGCCACACCAAATTGGCCTGGTAGTGTATTGGGGTGTGTCAATGCACCTATTGGCATGCCCAAAATGCAATTCCAGGCTAATTTGCATGTGGCTTCAAAGCTACATATATCACTGATGACACATCAGATTACTACTAAATATTTTTCATTTTTACATACTGCACTAGTACACAATAAGCCATACCATTATTTCCAAAAGTAGATTCGTCCTGATAGGTTTCATTTAATAAAAAATGTATGATTTCACCAATAACAGATTCATCTGCTGAAATTTGGCATGGAGCAATCATTATAAGCGACTATTGGAAGAGTGTCATCGTCTGGAAGTAAGTTACCTATCTGATTTTTTGGACAGAAGCTCTTGTGTTGTTATAGCTGTGTTTCAGTTTTGCAACTAATCCATTTACTTGAATGAGGCTTGCAGAGATCCATGCACGTACTGTACAAATAACCACATTCAGAGGTTTGAAAAATATTTTTAGTTGCAAACATTTCTGCAACAAAAATATCCTTAGGCCATGTGCACATGTTGAGTATTTGGTGAGTTTTTTACCTCAGTATCCGTAAGCCAAAACCAGAAGTGGAACAATCAGAGGAAAAGTGTAATAGGAACACGTAACCACTTCTGTATTTATCTCCCACTCCTGGTTTTGGCTGACAAATACTGAGGTAAAAAAGCTCACCAAATACTGAACGTGTGCACACGGCCTTACATACCAATTCCAAATCCTGCAAAATGGAAAGTTAGTAAAAATTATATAGGATGCATACATTTACAGGGACTGCCTACTACTCAGACAACTCCTTTTCCAATCACCGAGGTTCACCCAGGTAAAATATTAACACCTGTCATCCCAGCAGTGTCGGCACTGGCTCTCTTGGGGCTTGCATAACATTATTATGTTACGCTATCACTGCAGCCAGTCAGTGCTGGCTACACTCTCTTCTGTTTAAATAGCTGACATCTGGAGAAAGTGAGAGCTGCAATTGCTCTCTCACTTCCTCTAGATGTCTGTTTTGTCTGAAAGAGGGGAGAGTGATTGGCCATAGGGATTGCGTGAGAATTATAATGTTATAAGAATCCCATGAGAGCCGTTACTGACACCGCTGGAATGGCAGCACCACTGGAGGTGAGTATAGGTGTTATTTTGCTTGAGGGAAATGGTAATTGAGACGGAGTTGTCCCAGTAGTGGATAAACCCTTAAAGAACAGCAATGGTGCGCATTGCTTCAAATTCTTATGTTCATGTATACTACAGTAATATGGCTCCATCCAACCTCCGAGATGTGCAAACTGCCTCTATAGACATTAATAGGGCTCTATCTTACCAATGTATTCCGAGTCATGACCTCAGAGAAGATCCTCATGTCATACAGTACCCTGAGGACCCATACATGGTATAGCACAATTTATACATTTAGGCTGATTACTTTTTTTTTTTACTATAGATATTTGTTTATCCAACTGACTCTATATCTACTTTATTAGAAAAAGATCAGGTCTGTGCACCTCAAACTACAATACTGCCTGCCCCTAACTTATTAAAGCACTGTTTCCATTGCATTTGCTAAAACTGAGAATTAGTTAAGGGGTTGTCCACTCAATCTGTATGTTTCCACCTTTTAAAATAACGCTTATACTCTCCTCCGGTGCCAGCGCCATTCCTGCGGTGTCGGCACTGGCTCTCCAGTTGAACGCGTAATAGTGTGCGCATCATGCGAACTTTGTCGCCAATCAGCGGCTGTTTCACTCTCCTCACATGAGGACATATCACATACATCTGGAGGAAGAGAGGGAGCATCAGCGGTCAGATGTATGCAATTTGTTGGAAGGTGGGGAGCGGGAAGCCAGCGTTGATTGATCGCAGGTTTCGAATGACATAACACGGGTACATAATATCTGGAAGAGACAGTATCAAAACCACTGGCACCAGAGGAAAGTCTAAGTGTTGTTATTTTAAAAGTGGGAAATGGAGGGATTAAGCTTTAGCTGAAGGACCCCTTAAGAATTAATTATTATTATTATACCATTATAAAGGTACAAGGTCTCAGGAAAATGAAAAGCATCAAAAGGTATTGCACTTTCATTTCATATCATTGTCGTAATACTGCTTTTGTGTTTACATGGGCTTACGTCTTTGAACATAATAAAAGAGGTATGTCATAGAAATCTGAGCTAACTACTATAACACAATTGGAAGTGAACATGAGGGAACATAGCAACACAAAACAGTATAAGTGAAATCACAACACGGAACAATAAAAGGAATATTCCATACAACATCTATTATATACTTGACAGCAATGATTAAATGCTTAGAAATATGAAACCAATGGATATGTGTCAGCTTACAGGTCAGAAGGGGGGACAAATTATCCTACTTGATGAGCATGTACTTTAGCCTCAAAAGTGATGCAGCCAAACACCATAATGTATAAAATACACATGATGAACTTTAGTTTATACTTCATATATGTATATACATGAGCCAGGGTCAGGACATAGTGAAGAAACGAAAGGTAACTGGAAACATGCACATGTTTGTATTGTATGGTCCATCCATCAATATAATAGGGCATTCACATAACGCTGCAGAACCTGTCACCAGCCAGTATCTGAATACGTACAGGATGCTATTAAGTGCATGGAGGGTGTGTAATCAGATTTGGAAGAAAAATTGGGAAGGGCAAAATTGGAATATTGGGGCAAGTGATAGAAATAGGCCAATCTAAAGAAGTACTTTTTTTGGACACGCTTAAACCTGTTGGTATTGGGAATTAATCGAAATGTACTGGGTTGTGCATTCCAGAGAAGAGTCATAGCTCGCGTGAAGTCTTGGAGACAGGAGTGGGAAGTTTACATTATTGAGGATTTTAGTCCTAGGTCATTGGTGGATTGGAGGGCATGAGTAAGTTGACAGAGATGAGGGAGGAGATGTAGGATGGTGCAGAACTGTGGAGGGTTTTGTGGGTAACAGTAATAAGTTTATATCAGACTCTGTAGTTAATGGGCAACTAGTGCAATGGCTGGCATAGGGTAGAGGCATCAGTGTAGCCGTTGAACAGAAATTTGATCCTGGCTGCTGCATTCAGGATGGATTGGAGAGGGAAAAGTTTAGTAAGAGGGAGACCAATTAGAACAAAGTTGTAGTAGTCGAGACGAGAATGAATAAGAGGTACAATAAGAGTTTTTGCAGAGTCAAAGGTAAGAAAAGGTCGAATTCTAGAGTTGTTTTTAAGGTGCAGGTGGCATGAATGAGCAAGTGGTTGGATGTAGGGAGTGAAGGAAAGGTCTGAGTCACATATAACCCAAAGACAGTGGGAATGATGCTGAGGTGTAATGGTAGAACCACCCATGGAAATGATAATATTGGGTTTGGGAAAGTTAGTAGAGGGAGGAAACAAGGAGTTCAATTTTTGACAGACTCAGATTCAGATGGAGAGAGGACATAATGTTAGAGACAGCTGAAAGATAATCACTGGTATATTGTAGAAATGCAGCTGTGATTTCAGGAGACAATGTATATGGGTCTTATCAGCATATAGATGGCACTATGAACCAAATCCATTCCGGCAGCCTTAGCTGGAGTTACCAGGAGGTCAGATCCATTATGGATCCCCGTCTGGCAAACCCCAGCGCTACTGGGAACACAGCCTAAGATGTGTATATTTCAAAACATAATTATGTGCATAAAACAACAAAAAAGTAAGTAAACAGGCACGCCAAATATAGGCATTCTATATGCAATTTTTTTATGAAAACATTTTTTGGTTGTAGCAAACTTGGTGCAGGAATATTTATTTGTAACTTTACATATTCCCCCGACAATTCTCGCATATTATTTTTTCGGCTGAATGTTCCTTGCATACATTTTGTCCGCAAGTAGAACAGAAACGCTCCGATTTTCTTTCCTTCTTTGCTGGACAAATATAGCAGCGCTTTCTTTTTTTTTTTCTTTGCTCTGGATGTTCCAGAAAGCATATTCCACATCGGATCATTGCCTCCGTAATTTGCCCTGATAAGCATATCATGCTGCTTCTCTCCATCATAGTAGGCATAGTAGGCATCAAAAGTTCATAACAAAGTTTTGTCAAAAATAGACGTCTCTTGTCTTTCCTGTTGGCATGGAATTCTGGATTAGTATGACAATAAACAATGTAGCTATTGAGGGCTGACACATCAAGGATATTGGAAAAAAGGGCAACAGGCCAACGTTTAGTCTGCCTTTTGCACGAATACTCTCCAATCATTTCATCCATCTTGTCGACACCTCCTTTTGTCTTATTATAATGCAGTATGATTTCAGGTTTTTTTTTCCTGTCATTGGTGAATACTTCCATCATGATGCATTGTACTCAGTAATATCACGGATTTTTCTTTCTTGGCTTTATAAGACACCATTGTTGGTTGATTGCAGAAACCGAATACACTCTCGTAGATTGTTCGCTGTGCATTGTGCTTCATGATTGGAGGAATTTTGCGGCGGTTTGGCCTCATAGTACCAACAAGTGTAAGTTGCTTTTGAAGGAAAAAGTTGGCCATTTCAAAATTGGTAAAGTAATTATCCATTGTAATATTTGTATTCTTTTTTTTTTTCTTATTTTTCTTACTTTTCTTATTTTTATGTTGTCATGCAGAATCCACACTCTTCCCAGCAATAGCAGAGTCATAAAAGTTCTTCCCCAGCAACAATACAGACAAAAAGACTGAGTATCACATGTAAACCTAGTACAGGCCTAAAAGGCCCCAGGTGCGTGAATATGGGGTAGTCCCAAAAAAAGGTTGTTATAACGAAATGTCTGTAACATAAAAATATATGAATAACTGGAAATTACTAACAACTATATACCTGAGGATTACCTAGATTTTTAAAATTCTAACTAAAGTACTTTTACAGAAAATAGAAAACAAGTAACCTGGCAGGCCTGCGAGGCCCCAGGTATGCGTTCTAGGGTTAAAGCACTCAGGCACGGTTTCTCCACATAAACAGTCTATCCGGTTTATTAAACTTCATAAACTGCACCACGAACAGTTCATTATTTACATCAACTTAACACATTAACCACCGACAGTATGTTCCAATGGCAGATACATCTCTGCCCTCTGCCCGTAACCCCCTTTATCTGGAGTTACAGTAGCTCAGGCACCACAGACTGACTCCTGTCAGTCCTAGTTCCCAGACAGGGAAAAGCTGCCTCACTGGGGTCACCGTCTTGTGACCAGGGCACCTCAGATAGCCCAGACCAGCAGGAGGAACTGTAGCTTCCCCAACACAGTAGCCGTCCCAGGCTCTGCAGATATGGCTTCTCCGTGCTCTATTCAGGAATTCCAGTCCCAGGCACTTCCAACACACAGGCCATCAGTCCATGGTCTCACCATGTGCTTCCAGGAATACAGTCCTTTCCAGGACATTCCAACACACTAACCATTCAGTCCATAGCCTCAGCAGGTGCTCCCAGGAATCCAGTCCATTCCAGGACATTCCAACCCCCAGGCTACACAGGAACTCACACTCTGAACCATGTGACCCACACCATGGTCACATTACATAGTTGTAACCACTCCCATAGGTAGGAGGTGTGCGTGGCTAGTTCAACCCATCCAGCTCTCAAACTAGCCCTGCAAGCCTCCCTCTATAAACTATACAAATACTTGTGGGACTACAGGTCCCAGAACAACAACAATACTACAGGCTTACAGCGCAGACTCCCTCTGCGACACATACCGTATTACCGGCCATTTACAATCATGCCGGACACTGTTTCATTATCACTACTACAGATACGCCTCCATGCGTATCCTGAGGAGCATATACAGCACCCCCTGACTGTAACATGGGTCACTACATCACACTACACAGAAACAAAGTGACATTCAAATAAATCCTCCAAAATTTTATGAATACATTAATGCCAAAAGAAAAAAACAGATGGTATCGGCCCCTAAAAAGATGATAATAACTAGATAATTATAGCGGACAAAGGAAAGGCTGATATATTAAACAGGAATTTTTCTTCTGTGTTCACCAATTCACTGATTGTTCCAAGGATCACTCAGCAAAACCAAAATTCACCACCTGATAAAACTATTTTAAAAAACTACCCCTGCATCTGAGCAAATTAAACATTGACAAATCCCCCGGCCCAGATTGCATTCATCCACGAATATTGAGGAAATTGATCTCAGTAATTGACAGACCACTCTGTCTTATATTCTTAGACTCTCTTGTAACATGGGTGGTGCCACAGGATTGAAGGATGGCTCACATGGTACCAATATTTAAGAAACGTTTGAAGGTGGATCCAAGCAACTACCGTCCAGTAAGCCTGACATCAGTAGTGTGCAAAGTTTTTGAGGGCATCGTAAGAGATAAACTGCAGAGATATAGTGCAGAGAATAATATAATAAATCACAACCAACATGGATTCATGAATGATAAGTCATGTCTAACCAACATGTTGGGTTTCTATGAGGAGGTAAGTGCCATTCTGGATGCTGGCAATGCGGCTGATGTGATTTATATGGACTTTGCAAAGGCATTTGATGCTCTACCACATAACAGCCTTATACTGATGCTACAGAAGCAAGAACTTGACGAAACTATATGCAGATGGGTAAGGAATTGACTAAATGACAGGAAACAGTGTCATCGTAAATTATCTGTTTTCTAAATAGGATAGTCATCAGTGGGGTACCAAAGGGATCTGTGCTAGGACTGATTTTTTTTAACCTCTTTATTAATGACCTTGTGGATGGGGCTGAGAGTAAAGTGTCGGTCTTTGCTGATGACACCAAAGTATATTAAATAATATAAAATATTAAAATCGGACCTTGACATTACAATTTTGCAAAATGGTCTGGATAAGATTTCTGAATGGGCAAACACACTTGACAAATGAGGTTTAATGTAGATACATGTAGAGTAATGCACCTAGGACAGAATTATCTATTGCTGCATATACATTCAATGAGAGTATACTTGGGACTATACAACAGGAGAAGGACTTTGGTATTCTGGATACAAGTAAGTTGAGCAGCAGTACTCAATGTCAAGCAGCAGCCGCAAAAGCAAACAAGATTTTAGGGTGTATAAAAATAGAGATAAAATCCTGCGATCCAAACATATTATTACCCCTTTATAAATCACTTGTGAGGCCACATCTAGAATATGGGATCCAGTTTTGGGCTCCACATTTTAAAAAGGATATTCAGAAGTTATAATCAGTTCAAAGACAGGCAACTCAATTATTGCAAGGGACGGAAAGCCTCTCATACGATGAGAGTTTGAAAAAGTTGGCATGCTTAGCTTAGAAAAAGACTATTCAGAGGAGATCTCATTTACATGTATAAATATATGTGTGGTCAATACAAAGGACTGGCACATGACTTATTCCTTCCAAAGACCATACTAAGGACCGGGGCACTCTTTCCAGGTGGAAGAAAAGCAATTCTGGCAGCTAAATATGAAAGGGTTCTTTACAGTTAGAGCAGTCAGACTGTGGAATGCCCTACTACAAGAGGTAGTAATGGCAGGCACTACTGTATACAGCTTTTAAAAGGGCTGAACAATTTCCTCACTCTTAATAATAATAATAATAATAATTTCATTTTATAGCGCCAACATATTCTGAAGCACTTTACAATTAAGTGGGGACATATACAGACAATAAATTCAATTCAAGGTAAGGCAGTTACATTAGGAGTGAGATCCCTGCTCGCAAGCTTAAAATCTGCAAGGAAATAGTGGGGGGAACACAATAGGTGAAAAGTGCTTGTTATTTCAGATCCAGCAATTGTAATAAATAGGGATTTTCATATAAAGCTGCATGATCCACTCATCAGCCAGTTTGTTTAAGTGCAATTATCAAGTGCAGTTATCATGTATATGGAGGGTGTGGAGACAGATGAATAGGAGGGAGCAGATTCTGAATAATGTTCAGAAGGAGGAAACAGGGAAGAGTTTGGTTAGTGAGTTGAGGTGATAGGCTTGTTTAAAGAGATGTGTTTTTAAAGCACACTTAAAAACATGGGGGCTAGGCAACAGTCAGATCATGTGGGGTAGTGCATTCTAGAGAACTGGCGCATCATAGGAGAAGTCTTGGAGACGGAGGTGTGAGGTTCGAATTATGGAGGATGTTAGTCTTAGGTCAGTTTCAGAACGGAGAGAACGTGTAGGGCGATAGACAGAGATGAGGAAGGAGATATACGGTGGTGCAGAACTGTGGAGGGCTTTGGGGGTGAGAGATATGAGTTTATATTGTAGTATTCTGTGGCGATTGGGTAACCAGTGTAATAACTGGCACAAGGTGGAGGCTTCGGTGAAACAGCTGGACCGAAATATGATCCTGGCAGGCTAATTCAGGACGGATTGGAGAGGAGAGAGTTTAGTGACAGGGAGACCGATCAGAAGAGAGTTGCAGTAGTCTAGTCTCACTACACATAACATTGTGGGTTATAGATAATTTAGTGACAAAATGAACAATCGATGGAGAAATGTTGAAATTCATGGAGCTAGGTCTTTTTTCAAACTATGCAACTATGCAACTATAAATAGAGATCCAATGTGTCATGTATCATCCTATCCAGCTCTATATGTGTCATAACACAGTGTAAAATTTTGACTTCAGTGTCCCTTGACTTTGAACATTGATTGGTTCTTCTTGACTAGAAAAATATGTCTGCTTAGAGCGCCACACTGGTTTACAGCTGGTGTTTTTATATTGCAGCTCTATTGAAAATAATACACACAGCCATCATTTTTTTAAATCCTGGGTCACCTTTTTAAATCATTTACCTAGGACTACGATTCTGGCCTGTTAGGAAAGATCTATTCTGTGCGCCTTAAAGTTTAAAGAATTAGTTTTAACTGATTCTGTTGTTTTTTTTTATGTAGTATAAAACAAATAGCATAAAATTCACAGATGTGAAAAACAAGATGTATGAGGCAAACGGATTTATGCTAGGAATAAATGCAAAGCAAATAAGATATAAATGATGATCCACGAGAAGTCATCATGTAAGGAAAGCAACGTTGCAGTTCTTGAAACAGAATACTTTCAAGTCATTCTGCTTCACTACCCACTCTGATAATAAAATCACTCATCTTAATCATCAAGGGAGGCATAAACTTTGCTAACATCACTGATTTCATTTTCCCATTAAAATATTACTTTAGAAAGTCTATAGACCATGATGACAATTAAGAAGAGTAATGCTAATTTCCGACAAAAGCTCCAGTTCATTTCCGGAGATATTATCATGCACTGTACTATACTGTATATATATATATATATATATATATATATCTACAGTGCATATATATATGCGTGTATATAGAGTATATAATATATTTAATATATTATATATATATATATATATATATATATATTTGTGAGCATATGCAGTATGCATGATATATAAGTTTATATATGTACTGTATATATATTTTTATATTTTATACATAATGTACCACAGTGATACTCACAAATATTGCGCACACACACACACACATATATATATATGTATATATATATATATATATATTCTGTATTCTGTAAAGTTTAAATAATAGAACAACATACCATAACTTATTTAGCAATGGCTGCACCCCACATAAGGGATTGAGTTTACATCTCATGCTTATTTCTTTTTATCGGCTAAATGCTGAACTAACTCTATTTGGAGACCTGAAAACACAATCCTAGAAAACAGCAAAATCAATGATTTCCCTGAAGCCAATAAAGCACGTGTGGATTATAATGTACACCCCCGTCTGTAGCGTCAGTATTAGGTTAGGGGGGTTTTGATTGCTAGAATTCCTCTGACATCTCAAAATCCTGCTGGCAATGCTAAGGGAATTTGAGTGAAATATGAAAGGCAGTCAGCTACAAATGGCACATTAAATAGGAAAATATAATTAGATACTTCAAAAGAAAACACCAGAGCGAAAGAGCGATGGTAAAGTGACAAGCAAAGGAAGCAATGGTAGAAGAACTGAAGGACAGTCATTGCAACCATTAACTATGAGCTGCTTACTACTAATAGCCACAGTGTATAGCTAAACGCTGTCACATTATGGAACACAACATGCTTGTTACATTGTGTCAGGCTAATTTACGCTTATTATGTGTATTTTCGTATAGTGTGAGACAAATAGAAGATGTAATGTTTCTCTTTGGCATTATACAATGTAGTCAGTTTCAGAGCATTATCTTCAAACAGTGGCTCTCACAATCATTCATGTGTATTATATGTACATCCAATAAAATAGGAATATAATGTGTTTTTAGCCATTAGAGGGGGGTAGGAGATGAAAGAAGGTAATTACCATTGATGCTCAATTTATGGGCAGCCTAATATACATGGTTAGAGTGACGTTGGTATCTAAACATGGCCGGGTAATGAGTTGTGTTAGCATTTAGCAGTAAAAATCCTTGCTCGTTTCATGGCTGAAATTACAGAGTAGTGCTCTTTTACACACATGGCCCACTGAGGAGGTTTCCTAAGCTGCTGGAGCTATAATTACAATCCTGGAAATGCAAACCACCTAAATCATCTCAGCCTACTACTACATAATGCACCTTCAATCCACAACACAATAGACCAGCTCAGCAGTAAATGATAAGTGACATGATATTATACACTGCCAAACCCAATGCAGGCTATTACACATACGGTATCTTTATTTTGTAAGAGCAGACTGACTCGGCCCACCTCCACATTAGAACTAATTGCTATAATAGTCGATTTGGTAAGCATAGTAACAAAGACTTTCATTTTTTTTACTATTATAATGACAATTTTTATGACAATGTACTACTAACATTGCAGGGTGGCCATGAATTTTTCATTTACTAGACAAAAATCACAGCCAACCAACATTAAATATGGATAAATGGAACACTGTAATAGGTGATAAAAAATATATAAGAAATATCAGTCTCCTAAAAAGTCCTCTGATTTTATGGACTATTCGGGAAATTTTGGATGACTGCCCGAGACCCTTCATAATTTGTAATTTGAAGAGAATATCCCAATGAGACAATTCAGAGGGGTCAAATGTAACTGATGATGTTCCCAGCACTGTTTTGAAAATACTGAACCAAGAGGAATTATGGAAACCTATAAGTTATTGCACTAGTGTATGGTGAGTTTAAGCTATACTCACATACCGTTTGAATGTTCCATGGAAGTAATCTTGATATTCAGGATATTTTACCAATAGGCTCCCATTGTAAAACAATAGACATGCTGATGCAAACAAGTGTAATATATGTTAGGTGAATGACCGATCTATAGATATTGCAGAAAATTAATTATTTTAAAGTTTTATTTCATTGATGCTCCTGTCTCGTAAGAAATAATTAATTCTTCACTTTCCATAAAAAATCATGGATCCCATAGGATAAGCCAAATATAAATAGCAGCATTCTCAAAACACTCTTTCTCCTAAGTACACATGAAAGTGCTGCGCAAGGGATTGAGATCTGCACAGTCACCAATGAAGCTGAAGCGTAAGGAAGAACTAATGATATAGGAGAAAAACACAGACCACAGCACATCTGGGACAGTGGCGCCATTTTGATTCTCATTTTATTATTGGGCAACTTTTATGAAAATCCTACACACAACATTTTATGGACAAATTGGACAAGCATAATGAATCATAGATATTATTAGTGTACAGCTAAGATACTAATAGAAGGATTTAACGTGAACTGTAAAATCTTGATAATTCCATTCACCTGCCACATATCTCAATAATTGCTAGAATTGGGGACCCTCATTTTGTTTGCCCAATTAGCACCACCATTGACCATTGTCAATACACCGTTTTTGGGACTCCAGTAGTTAGTCAGCTTTGCAAGGCCCTGGAGAGTGATCTTCTCATGAACTTAGAACAGTAGACGGAAACTTACCATAGTGACCATAGATGACCACCAGGTCACCAATCAACTAATTATATGGGTTCTAATTTGAAGAATGAGGTTTTGATGTTACATAGTAAAACATGGCTGGTCAAAGTCCAAGAGTTCTCTGAAAGTTCCTATCGCGGGGTGTCACAAAAATATTTCAATTGGATCATGGAGTATTCTACTTTTTAAGAGGTTGTCGAAGACATACAGTACATAAAATAAAGCATTTGCTTCCTGATTTGTCCACCAGAGGTATAAACCAGTCCTAAACACGAACTTGCTGAGACGTACGTTTGCCCTTGGAATGGGAGCTGTCCAGCAGATTACAGTACATGGTTTCTAACAGAGCATAAAATAATAACCCCCATGTGAATTGGTAAAATGTTTGAGATAACGATGTAAATCCACATATTTCCTTATCAGCCTGTAAATGCAGGTCTAATTTGCACATTTCATAGATCGCCTTTGCGCATTACACTTTTGTTGTGAACTGGATCCCAAGCAGTGAGCCATTCATGCCCTAAATATGCATTGTAAACCTTCACCAATTACACCATGAAGTAATATAACATATGGCAATATACAGAAGAACAGTCCGGGGTGATTTAAGAGACATTATCTGCTTAACTAACATTAAATATAGTACAACTGAGCACAATACCCAATACAGTCTGCAATAGACAGGGAAGCAGAGCCAGTATAATACACCAATGGAGCACACAAAGCTGTTATTCTCTTAGCTAGTCATAGCTGTAACAACAATAAGCTGATAGGACTGACCTTGCTGATTGATGATCATCATTACACTTCTGGTACCACGTCGACATAGTATAACAATAATTATGGGTACAAATCAATTGCAAATCAAAGCACAAAGATAAAATCACTGCAAAATGTGATCAGATTTAATTTAACATTTTATTGATCATCACTGGGAAATCATGATCGGCAACAGCGCACAAAAAATCACTGCGACTATGTCAGGAGGTAAGTTTTGGTAAAGGGCAATCAAGTGCAAAATGTTCACGTTGCTGCAATGAATCTGCTAAGAAATGATTTCGCACTGGTCAGATACTTTAGAGTACGTTCCTACAATGAGTTTTTGGTGAGTTTTGTAAATTGCATATTTTAGAAAAAAAAATGCGAGTAACCTATTGTACTTAAAGGGTGCAGAAATGGTGCAGGAAAGCTGCAACATCAAAAGCTCATCATGTGAACTGAGCCTTATATGGCGGCTTTACTGTACAGAAGGTCAGTGGTGGGTTTTAGTGTCTGACCTCCAGATTCCTAGGTAGCAGCTGTCAGCTGCAGTACAAGGAGAAGAGCACAAGTCACAGCATCAAGGACACGACTACAATGACATGCACAGGAGCAGACGAGCTTACCTTGGCTCTCATGGGAGATAGTAGTCCTTCCATTGTGACCTCCTCCTCATCCCACTGCTATTCCTCTAGTGAATCCTCCCAGGTGTGCACATACCAGCCCACGGCCCCAGATAACACCCAACAATTCCACGGCACTCCAAATCCACGCAATTCAATATCGTGATTATGTGTTAGGATATATCACAGTGGGAAAACAATCATGGAAAGACCTCCAATAGGTGATGAGTCCATCAGAAAGTTACTGACACCACATGACTGATGTTTCGGACCTCCAGGACCTTCCTCTAAAGGGACCTAAAAGAGAGATACAAGTAATGACAGCACCATAGTTAGACAATTACTGAGCTGGGTCATCACACAACACAAAGTGTCCAAAATATCTATAAACAAGTAGGCAAATAAATACAAACTGTATAAATATAAAATGTCAATATATAAGTAGGCAAATAAATGTAATAAAAAAATGTCATAAAAAAGCTGAACAATCAATCAGTGTAATAACTAGAGTGCCCAGGCTGGCTGGGAGGCTGGCAGCAGGCACAGTCCTGTTACCTGTGCAGTATGTGTGCGATGCTGAGCAGCAGACTGCCTCCCCCCACACAGTGCTGCTTCTCCACATACACAGTGCTGGGTGCAGAGTGACAGTGAGAACAGAGGGGGATCTACGTCATGGGCCAAACTAGCCAATCAGAGAGCGAGCCGCTCAGTAGTCAAGGTAACAGAACGCCATCCAGGCTCCCTCCACACCTCCACAGTCTGTAGTGTGGAGCTAGTGAAGCCAGGCTGCTGCCTGTTAACTCTGCATGTACTGGCTAACAGTCACTGCCTGCTGGTGGCAGGTCATAAAGGCTATGGATGAGGAATATTGGTAATCAATGCCTACAAGCACTTACCCTAAATCACAGGAGTAAGTCTGCAACTGACACATGTGCAAACTAGTGACGAGCCAGCACTAAAATGCTCGAGTGCTCGACCCAAGGAAAGAGTATAATGGAAGTTAATGGGAATCTCGAGTATTTTTCCGGTGGCCATCCCCTCCGGAGGTCTGGAAATGGTCTGAAAAATTGCTAAAATCGATGGAAACAGCGCTGAAATGACCCCTGGAAGGATCTCTGACTCCCAGGTCGATGCTGGGAACAATGTTGTCAAAGTATTACACTATTTTTATGGACTGACAATAAAACATACAAAATCAAAGAAAAATGGATTTGACTGGAAAAAAATGATAAGAAAGATTATTTCCAGGAAAATGACTTGTATATAAATAAGGCAAAATAGATAAGAGAGAAAAACACTACTCCGCTCTTTGGGCGATGTTCATACGTAGTGTTTTTGCTGCGTTTTTGCATGTTTGCATTGCTTTAAAAAAAAATGTTTACCAGGAAACATAATTTTAACATTTTTACCACCTTATCTGGCCATGTGGTGTGTGAGACATGATCAGACACATCCTGTTTAACCTCCCTACCCCCTAAGGTGCTTTGCACGTTAATGACAGGCCAATTTTTACAATTCTCACCACTATCACTTTATGAGGTAATAACTCTGGGACGCTTCAACGGGTCACGGTAATTCTAAGACTGTTTTTTTCCACTACATATTTTACTTCATGATAGTGAAAAAAAAATTATTTCGTATTTGTGAAAAATTACGATTATTTGTGAAAAAAACAGAAATTTGGCAAAAATTTGGAAAATTTCCAACTTTGAATTCTCATGCCCTTAATTCACAGAGATATGTCACACAAAATAGTTAATAAATAACATTTCTCACATGTCTACTTTACATCAGCACAATTTCGGAACCACATTTTTTCATTGTTAGATGGTTACAAGGGTTAAAAGTTGACCAGCGATTATTTCATTTTTCCAACAAAATTAACAAAACCATTTTTTTAGGGACCACATCACATTTCAAGTCACTTTGAGGAATCTATATGATAGAAGATACCCAAACGAGACACCATTCTAAAAACTGCACCCCTCAAGGTGATCAAAACCACTTTCAAGAAGTTTATTAACCCTTCAGTTGCATCACAGGAAATTTTTGAAAAGAAATAAATAAAAAATTAACATTTGACTTTTTTTCCACAAAAAACTGATTTCAGATCCAATTTTTTTTATTTTGACAAGGGTAACAGGAAAAAAAAGGACCCCAAGATGTGTTGTGTAATTTCTGCTGAGCATGCCGATACCCCATATGAGGGAGAAAACCACTGTTTGGGCGCACGGTAGAGCTTGGAAGGGAAGGAGCACCATTTGACTTTTTAAATGTAACATTGGCAGATGCCATGTCACGTTTAAAGAGCCTCTGATGTGCCTAAACAGTGAAAATCTCCCAAAAGTTACACCATTTTGGAAACTAGACCCCTCAGGGAACTTATCTAAAAGTGTGGTGAGCACATTGAATCCCCAGGTGCTTCACAGAAGATTATAATGTTGACTCGCAAAAAAAAATAAAATAAAACTTTCCCCACAAATATGTTTTTAGCCCAAAATATTGCATTTTCATAATGGTAACAGGCAGTGGCGTAACTTGAAACTCATGGGCCCCGATGCGAAAGCTCCAACGGGGCCCACAAATATTTTAAATCTTTAATAGCAATAGTCTTTTTCTATAGGCCAAAGGGACTTTTAGGGCCCCCTAGGCTCCAGGGCCCGGGTGCGATTGCAACCCCTGCACATGTTGTAGTTACGCCCCAGGTAACAGGAGAAATTACACCATACAATTTGTTGTGCAATTTCTCCTGAGTACGTCGATACCTAATATGAGGGAGAAAACTACTGTTTGGGTGCATGGCAGGGCTCGTAAGGGAAGGAGCGTCATTTGACTTTTTGAATGTAAAATTTCCTGGAATCATTAGCGGATGTCATGTCCCATTTGAAGATCCCCAGATGTGTCTAAACTACAGTGGAAACCTCCCACAAATGACACCATTTTGGTAACTAGACCCCTCAAGTAATGCATTTATATGCATGGTGAGCATCTTGAACCCCCAGGTGCTTCACAGAAGTTTATAACATTGAGCCATGAAAATAAAATTACATTTTCCTCACAAAAATGTTATTTTAGCCCCAAATTTTGCACTTTCAGAAGGGTAACGGGAGAAATTGCACAATACAATTTGTTGTGCAAATGATCCAGGGTGAGCCGATACCCCATATGAGGGAGAAAACTACTGTTTGGGCACATGGCAGGACAGGGAAGGGAAGGAGCGTCATTTGACTTTTTGAATGTAAAATTTCCTGGAACCATTAGTGGACACCATGTCCCATTTGGAGAGCCCCTAATGTGCGTAAACAGTGGAAATCCCCCCACAAGTGACCCCATTTTGGAAACTAGACCCCTCAAGGAATGTATTTAGATGCATGGTAAGCCCTTGAACCCCCAGGTGCTTTACAGGAGTTTATAAAGTTGAGTCGAGAAAATAATAAAAATCACATTTTCCTCACAAAAATGTTGTTTTAGCCCCAAGTTTTTAATTTTTCTAAGGGCTAATAGAATTTTTTTTTACAACAAACTGAGGGCAATTTTTTCCTGAATGTACCCTACATGTAATCGGGAAATATTTTTAAGGCACAGTGCAAAGCTCAGAAGGCAAGAAGTGCCAAATTTTACGGTTATGGTTTGCAGGTGCCATGACCCACTTGGAGAGCCCATGAGGTGCCAGAACAGCAGAACCCTCATAAGTGACCCCATTTTACAAACTACACTTCTTGCTGAATTCATCCAAGGGTGCAGTGATCATATTGACACCACGGTGTGTCACTGAATTTTATTCCATTGAGCAGTGAAGAAAAAATAACTACATTTTTACCATCAAAATTTAGTTTTAGCCCCAGATTTTATATTTTCTCACATGAAGTGGGTAAAAATGGCACCAAAATTTGTCCCAAAATTTCTACTGAATGTGGCAATGCTTCATATGTGGCTGCACAGAACTACTTAGCCATACGGAGAGACTCGGGAGGAACGGAGCGCTGTGTGCCTCCGGGAGAGCAGATTTTCCTAGAAGAGTTTGTGGACTCCATACACAGAGCACCTCATTGCTGGAAGAGCAGTATCCTCCTTAAGTGACCCCATTTTGGAAATCATACCCCTTTGGGAATTTATCTACAGGTGTAGTGCTGATTTTCACTCCTTGGGTAATTTCCAGAAACAAACAGCAATAAATGTTGCTGAGTGAAAATTGCAAATTGTCATTGTAGTGACCAGTACGCTGTAGTGACCAGTATGTTATGCCTAGCCCGTGCTTCTGGAGGCATGCACCTGTAAGTTAGGTGGGCACTCATCACTTCAGAAATGCCAAACATGTGGAAGCTATCTGTGGCTTAGGTACACTGTGGAGTTCAGAAGGGAGGGGGCATTCGGAATTGGGAGCACAGAATTTGCTGAATTTCTTTTGGAGGGTTATCGAGCCATTTCGCCTTTCCAGAGCCTTTTTACTGCCAGTAACATGGAAGCCCCCTATATTTTCGTTAACAGATGACAGACCTGAGTGAGGGCTTGCTTTTTTGTGGATTGAGTTGAAGCTTTTATTGGGAACATTTTACATAACATTTCGGATCAGATTTATCCAGCGCTCTACGCTGAGCACTTACTTTGGGGTTTCCATCTAAATCTCTGAGTGACGTGATTCACATGAAACCCCTGATGGATCCATTCACAAAAATGAGGCAGCAGAGTTATTCTGGACTCCGGCTGGCCTCTGTTCAGCGGTGTCCTTCTTTTCTGAAGTGCACAAAACTGTGGCCTACAGCACCTTTATGCAATCCTAAAAAGACAGACATTAACGGATCACAGGTCAAACGTTGTCCACAGTGCCTCCATCTACCTCATTATAGGGAGTCTTCCACCTGAGGTTGCATCTGTATCACATATTTCAGAGATTTACACGGAAACCCCGGTGTAAGCACTCAACGCAGAGCACAGTATAAATGTGCGCCGAGCCTTACTGCAATCTTTGAGAGGTAGAATGAAAAAATCAATAGCAGATGAAGAATTGGTTTTATGTATTTTTTACGCCATTCCTCATGCGGTATAAGTGATTGGGCGTCTTTATTCTTCGGGTTGGTGCAATTCCTGATTTATACCGGGTTTTTTGCTTGGCTGCTGTCACACACAAAAAGACACTTTTTATTGCAAAAAATATTTTTTGCATCACCATATCAATATGTGTACTTTTATTGTTTGTTTTCTTTTCATATTTATTTATGGATACAATATCTTGATTTTTTTATTATTTTAGTTTTGTTTTTTAAATATTTTTACAATTATTAAAAAAAAGTTTTACTTTTTAAGCTTTTTTACTTTGTCCAACTATAGAACTACCATTTTTTGCAGGCTGATCGCTTCTACAGCATCCCCTTACTGTACAAACTGTCAGCTCTGCACTGACAGGGGAAGTTGCTGATCATGCACTGCGCATGATCAGCAAGTTTCCTATCTCTGGTGACCCGGATGTCATCATGAAGACATCCCGTCACCATGGCAACAATTGGGACCCCGCATCACTCCGCAAGGTCTCCCATCCAAAGGCAGAGGGGCTGTTAGCCCTCTGCCAGCTCCCGGAATGCTGTAATCAAGTTCACTCACAGCATTTCCGGGTTAACGTGCATGACCCTTCCTGGCACTTAGTTCCGGGTGTCAGCTGTCAGAATCATCTGACAACCGGCAGTGATCGCCCGCACACCACCTGTGTGTGCGGGCGATTGCACAGATCTAATGATCTGTCCGTGGTCAAATAGGCCTAGGTCACATTAAAGGATAATTACGTCCGATGTCAGAAAGGGGTTAATTTATGAATGAAGGACTCTGAAAGTCACAATTTTTTTTCAGGGCCATCAGGTAGCCCTCATTATTTGTAGAGGGTCATCAGACGGCCCTTACTTTTGTTAGAGAATATAGAGAAGATAGAGCTTTTTGGTAAAGCACATCATTTGACTGTTTCCTGTAAATGGAATGAGGTCTACAAATAAAATAACACAGTAGTTACAGTCAAATATGGTGGAGGTTCAGAGATATTTTGGGGTTGTTTTGCTGCCTGTAGCACTGGGTGCAAGGCATCATGAAATGTGAAGATTCTCAAATGATTTAGGGTCACGATGTAGTGTCCATTGTCAGAAAGCTGGGTTTGCATCCTAGGTCATGGGTCCAGCAGGACAATGACCCCAAAAGTATTTCAAGAAGCACCCAGAAATTGATGGAAACAAAAGCACTGAGTTCAGAAGTGGTAATTCCAGCTCCAGTAGCATAGTCTCCCACCACTACCTCTTACATACAGCTGCTACAGGGAAACTGCGAATCAACACATTAATCCCTTCATGACCGGAGCTTTTTTCAGTTTTACATTTTGGTTTTTCACTCCCCTTCTTCCCAGAGCAATAACTTTTTTATTTTTCAGTCAATATGGCCATATGAGGGCTTGTTTTTTGCAGGACGAGTTGTACTTTTGAACAGCACCATTGGTTTACCATGTCGTGTACTAGAAAATGTGAAAAAATTTCAAGTGTGGTGAAATTGCAAAAAAAAGTGCAATCCCACACTTGTTTTTTGTGTGGCTTTTTTTTAATAGGTTCAATAAATGCTAAAACTGACCTGCTATTATGATTCTCCAGGTCATTATGAGTACATACACATCAAACATGTCTAGGTTCATTTTTATCCAAGTGGTGAAAAAAAATTTCAAAGTTTGTTTAAAAAAAAAAAGAAAATTGCGCCATGTTCTGAGACACGTGGCATCTCCAATTTTCATGATCTCTTGTTGGGTGGGGGCTTATTTTTTGTGTGCTGATATGATGTTTTTATGGTACCATTTTGGTGCAGATAGGATCTTTTTATCGCCCGTTATTGCATTTTAATGCAATGTCACGACGACCAAAAAAACGTAATTCTGGCGTTCTGATTTTTTTTCTCGCTACGCTGTTTACCCTTCAGATTAATCCTTTTTTTATTGATAGATCAGGCGATTCTGAAATATGTACATGTTTGATTTTTTTTATTGTTTATTTTGAATGGTGCGAGAGGGGGGCTAGTTAAACTTTTATTTTGTTTTATTTTTTCATATTTTTTTTGGCATGCTTCAATAGCCTCCATGGGAGATTAGAAGCTACCATAACTCGATCGCCTCTGCAACATAGAGGCGATGCTCTGATCGCCTCTATGTAGCAGAATTACAGCCTCGCTATGAGCGCTGAGAACCAATACCTGGTTTAAAAACAACAGTATCACTGTGGTTGATTGGCCAGCAAACTCGTCTGACCTTAACCCATAGAGAATCTATGGGGTATTGTCAAGAGGGAGATGAGAGATGCAGCGCCCCCGAGTCCTGGTCGTTGCAGTACTGTGGCTCCGCCACTATGGGGAGCTATGGTGCGTCTGATGGCACTGAAGGAGTTCATCTGATCAGGTATCACAGACACCAATACATTTCACAGCCGGGCCTCCGGGGGGAGCTAAGGGTTCTATTCACTAGGCCACTCCCCACCATAGTGGGTAAACTGGGGGTCAGGCAGGAAGTTAGTCAGAAAGCTGACTGGGTTGGAACCAGGCAACACCTTGTGGCAGAGGGTGTTGTGGGGGAAGATACAGTAGGGTCTCTGTCATGGGTGGGATCCTGACAGAGGCTTGGCAACTTGAACGAACGTAACGGGACCGTGCCTGCTCAGGATAGCGGCGGTGCCCAAGGAAGGACGAGAAGCGAGATAGATTGTGCTGAGTGAGAAACGAGATCAAGCAATAGGAGAATACCAGTAGGGGTCGTGCTGTAAGACCGAAGCAACACCCTACTGAGGCGCACTACCGGTGGCCGGAACGCCACGTATGTCAACATCCAGCTTCAAGCAATACTCTAAACAGCGGCAGGGCAGTCAAAGGCGGGCTGTCTAACTTAAATCACCTATGCAGTCTTGGGGGGCAACTTGTGGAGAGGGGCGACTCTAGGGTCCCGGAAGAGCTCCGAGCCTACCCGTCAAACGGGTGCCGTCCCAACCAGAACACCAGGGAGGGACGGAGGATTAGCAGAACATCATCTAATCGAGTTGTGAGGGAACTTAAGAAACAGACACAACAGTTGTGGGGACTTTCTGTAAGCACAGCAGGGAAGGACCGCAACACATAGCGCTAGAAGGAAGGCACAGATTTCCACCTGCTAAGAGAACTCTGGAGGTGCCATTGGACCGGCCGGACTTGCGTAGCCTGGTTATCCGGATTCCGGACTGAGGACCCAGAGATCTTCAGTAAAGAGGTAAAGAGACTGCAACCTGGTGTCCTCGTTATTTACTGCACCGCACCACCACCACCACCACCATCATTCACCACTCTTTCACCGGACGTCCCCCTGACAGGCAGGGCCACGGACCGGGCCTAGCCACCGCGACAACCCCAGAGCAGAGACTCAGAGGCCCGGTACCGGGTACCCCTCGGCCCTGCGGCGGTGGGGGCGCTCCAGAGACACTAGACCCAACAATGCAGAGGAGATGAAGGCTGCTATCAAAGCAACCTGGGCTTCCATAACACCTCAGCAGTGCCACAGACTGATCACCTCCTTGCCAAAACTGCATTGATGCAGTAATTGATGCAAAAGGAGCCCCGACCAAGTATTGATTGCATTTACTGAATATACATTTCAGTAGGCCAACATTTCGGATGTTAAAATCATTTTTTCAAGCTGGTGTTGTAAAGTATTCTAATTTACTGAGATAATGACTTTTGGGTTTTCATTGGCGTTAAGCCACAATTATCAACTAATCATCAACATTAGCAGAAATAAACACTTGAAATAAATCACTCTATTTGTAATTACTCTAATATATGAGTTTCACTTTTTGTATTGAAGAACTGAAATAAATTAACTTTTTGATGATATTCTAATTTTGTGAGATGCACCTGTAGTAATATAACCCACCAGCTATTTTGGTTTAAAAAATGTTCCCCTAAATTAGAAGGTGGATCCTCAGAAAAGCATTTTTTCCCATTACTAAGGAATGGGTCTCCTACACTGGTAAAGCGTATGTACTAAGTGCAACGGATACCAAAATTTAGGAGATAGCCCTTTGAAGTGATGTAGAGGAGGGCCTCAGAAATTTTTTTTTTCCCATCATTAAGGAGTGGGTATCCTAGACTGGTAATGCGCATGAACTACAGTTGTGCTCAGAAATTTACATACCCAGCAGAATTTTTGCTTTCTTGGCCTTTTTTCAGAGAATATGAATGATAACACTAAAACGTTTTCTCCACTCATGGTTAGAGGTTAGGTGAAGCCATTTATTGTCAAACTACTGTGTTTTCTCTTTTTAAATCATGTCAACCCAAAACATCAAAATTACCATGATCAAAAGTTCACATACCCTCGTGATTTTGGCCTGATAACATGCACGGAAGTTGACACAAATGGGTTTGAATGGCTACTAAAGGTAACATCCTCACCTGCGACCTGTTTGCTTGTAATCAGCGTGTGTGCATAAAAGCTGAGTGAGTTTCTGGGATCCAGACAGACTCTTGCATCTTTCATCCAGCCACTGATGTTTCTGGATTGAGTCATGGGGAAAGCAAAAGAATTGTCAATGGATCTATAGGAAAGGTAGTTAAACTGTATAAAACAGGAAAGGGATGCAAAAAGATATCCAAGGAATTGATAATGCCAGTCAGCAGCGTTGAAACTGGATTAACAAATGGAAAATCAGTTCTGCAAAAACAGGTAGACCAATAAAAATGTTGTCATCAACAGCCAGGAAAATTGTTCGGGATGCAAAGAAAAACCCACAAATAACATCAGCTGAAATATAGAACTCTCTGAAAACTAGCGGTGTGGCTGTTTCAAGATACACAATGAGGAGGCACTTGAACAAAAATGGGCTGCTTGGTTGAGTCGCCAGAATAAAACCATTACTGCACAAATTCCACAATGCATCTCACCTACAATAGGCAAAACAGCAGAGACAAGCCTCAAAACTTCTGGAACAAGGT
This sequence comes from Ranitomeya variabilis, assembly GCF_051348905.1. Classification (NCBI taxonomy): domain Eukaryota; kingdom Metazoa; phylum Chordata; class Amphibia; order Anura; family Dendrobatidae; genus Ranitomeya; species Ranitomeya variabilis. The sequence goes on from NC_135236.1 coordinate 315,124,433, forward strand.
AATTTTGAGTGATGTGATCAAAAAACTTTTTGGCCAGAGCCATAAGCATTACATTTGAAGAGAGGTCAACAAGGCCGGATGAAGGGAACACCATTCCTATTGTAGAGCACGGAGGTGGATTGCTGATGTTTTGGGGATGTGTAAGCTACAAAGGCACAGGAAACATGGTCAAAGTTGAAGGAAAGATGAATGCAGCACTTTATCAGCAAACACTGGAGGCAAATTTGCACTCATCGGCCCGGAAGCTGCGCATTGGGATGTATTTGGATGTTCCAACATGAGAATGATCCAAAACACAAGGCTAAGTTGACCTGTCATTGGCTACAGCAGAACAAAGTGAAGGTTCTGGAGTGGCCACCTCAGTCTCCTGACCTTAATATTATTGAGCCACTCTAGGGATCATAGCATGCAGTTCATGCTAGACAACCCAGGAATTTACAGGAACTGGAGGCTTTTTGCCAAGAAGAGTGGGCAGCTTTACCATCTGAGAAAATAAAGAACCTCATCCAAAACTACCACAAAAGACTTCAAGCTGTCATTGATGTTAGAGGGGGTAATACACTGTATTAGGAAATGGGGTATGTGAACTTGGATGTTTGAATGTTTTGGGTTGTGAATATAATTTAAAAAGAGAAAACACAGTAGTTTGACAATAAATGGCTTCACCCAACCACTAACCATAAGTGGAGAAAACATTTTATTGTTCATCATTCATATTCTCTGAAAAAAGGCCAAGAGGCAAACATTCTGCTGGGTTATGTAAACTTTTGAGCACAACTGTAAGTGCATGAGCTAAAAAACATTTACCCCTGGGGTTATAGATGTATGTCAAAAAATGGTAGCGGTAGGCTTCTCAAAATTCTTAATTCAGGCATCATAAACACCCTTAAAAATTTATAGTGAGGGTAGCATGATCACCCTGTTGATAAGGTGGTGTAGGACAACACAAAAAAGGCAAAATCATGAAGCACATACCCATGTTTGGGAGGGAAGAGGTGCATTGGAAAATATGAGAAAAAAACAAAAGTGGATTTGAGTTTATGTTCCGCTGCTTCCATCCAGTGGTGTAGAAATATCTGTCCCAATCTAGCCCTTGTTCATTTTGATAAGAGTCCGCTTGTCTGCATTTTCAGTTGAAAGGAAGATTCGCCTATTGGAACTAATAACACTGCTGGTGGCACTAAAATCCAGCTCTGACAAAACGCTAGTGGTAGCACCGGCCAGGACCTCCAAGTTGTAGAGAGATAGTTCATATGACATGTCTAGCTTGGATACCCAATATTTTTAAGTCACAGAGAAATCATGGAGAATACTGGTACGGTCGACAAGGTACTCCTTCAGCGTGTTCCAAAACTCTTCCCTACTTGTCAAAGTACCCCACACATCAGACCTTTGATAGTGTTCCCCTGCCTCTGCTGCATCTGGTTTGTGTCTCCCTCATCTCTACTTTTTGGTTGTCCAATGAACTGTGACCTCTGTAACATGACAATTTTTTAAAATAATTATTCAACCATTGCCTCATGGTACTGCAACATTTTATCAGACCTCTTCGCCACGGGAATGAGAGATATAGATATGAGAGATAAAGTTCTTCTTATAGCGTGGGTAGAAGGATGACTAACCAGTAATTAGTGTTGACCAAAATGCGTACAACTGCCAACAGCCAAGACTTCCCTTTCCCCACCAAGAAGATTACTTTCCATCTTGTCCTCCTTCTCATCCTCCCTCCTCCTCCTCATCTTCAGGCCATGAACAGATGACATGAAGATGGTGTGGGTAGTGCCCACTATAGCGCAGGCAACCAGCTCCTGTTCCTCCTCCTCCTACTTATTATCACTCAATCTGCATTGAGAAGATGATATGAGGCTGGGCTGTGTAGCATCACCCTGTATAGTTTCTTGTTCCATCTCAGCTTGCTCTGAATGCAAAGCCTCCCCTTTAATTGTGAACATCGAGCATTTCAGTAGACAGAGAAGTGTGAAGATGATGCTGATTATGGCATCATCGCCGCTCATCATCTTGGTCTAGTCCTCAAGGTTTTGGAGAATCGCACGGATGTCAGACATCCATGCCCACTCACCTGCTCCTATGTCTGGAGTCTGACCAGAATACCGATGGACATGGTGTAACTGGTATTCAACTACTGCCCTCTGCTGCTCACATAGCCTTGCCAACATATGTAACATTGAGTTCCAATGCGTGGTGACATTGCACATCAGTCAGTGAGCTGGAAGTTGAAAACGCTGCTGCAGCACTGCCAGGGTGGCGGCATCTGTAGCTGACTTGCGGAAATAGGCACACATGCGCCGCTGTTTCAGAAGTAGCTCAGGCAGATCTGGGTAGGTTTTCAGAAACCACTGAATCACTAAGTTGAGCACGTGGGCCAGGCATGGTACATGTGCAAGAATGCCAAGCTTTAGAGCTGCCAATAGGTTACGGCCATTGTCACACACGAACATACCTGGTTGTAGGTTCAGGGGTGAGAGCCACAGATCAGTCTGGTCTGATAGACCATTCATCAACAACTCCGCAGCGGTGTGCGGTTTGTTACCTAAGCAGATTAGCTTCATCAGAGCCTGTTGCCGCTTGGCTGAGGCAGTACTACATTGCTTCCAGCTTGTGACTGATGTTGACATTTCGGAGATTGAGCGTGAGGAGGAGGAGGTGCATGAACTGCTGTAGAAGGTTGGGGAAAGCCTGATTGAACCAAGGTCCGCAATTCTCAGTGTCGGTAGCATGTGCTGCTGATGCTGAGCATTCGTTTCTGCATGTAAGCCTGTGCACACTGCAATCTGTCTGACTGATGAAGGTCATTATGTGACTGAAACATTTTCTTTATTTTTGGATTGCTTGTTAAACTTGGCTTCTTACAACATTTACCTGAGTGCCAACTCTTCCCCCCTTCCAAGTGGGACAGGAAGCTATGTCAACATGATGTGTGTGTCTGTTGTGCTCCAGCAGCAGGCACAGTTTCTCCTTGCCCATGGCCTTAGGCTTCTTCGCTCACCAACAGCATCATGTCCACTTCCCAGTTCCTTACCAAGCACCTTGCCCATTTTAAATTACATAAGATATATCCCTGTTGAGAAAACTTTGCGGAATTACTATCGCAGGAAAATTTGCCCACCTCGTATGGACTTCTTACACTGCAGTATGAATATAGCGATGCTACTGCTAACCAAACAAGTATGTCTTTTTTATTTTAATGCACAACTGGCCCAGTAGAAATGCTGTATTATATTTCTCTGCTGAAAAAAATTTGCAAGAATACTAGCAGATGAAAATTTTCCCACCTCAGATGGACTTCTTACATTGCAGTATCAATATAGCGATGCTATTGCTAACCAAATAAGTCCGGTTTTTTTATGTTAATGCTCATCTGGCACAGTATGAATGCTGTATTATATTTATCTGCTTCAAAAAATTGCAGGATTAGTATTGCGGGAAAATTTGCCCACCTCAGATGGATTTCGCATACTGCAGGAGCAATATAGCGATACTATACTATAACCAAAGAAGTCTGGCTGTATGCTTTTGGTGCACAACTGCTGCAGTGAAAATGGCATTTAATATTTCCCTGCTCAGAACAATTTGCAGGATTAAAAGCAAAAATAATATTATTAGCCATGAGAAGGGGTTCTGGTATGAGTTGCAGGCTGCAACATAAAAGACGAACAATTCACCCTATCCTGTCCTACACTTTCTCCAGCACAATCTCTCCCTAAGTGCTGCTAACAGCAGTATGAATATTGATTATCATTAGTCCGAAGAAGTGCTGCTGTTGCAGTTGAAAGAAATATAACTGTTGTGTAAATCCCTGCATGTTCGCAGCTAAAATTCTCTCCCTAAGGCTGCCATCATACTAGCAGTATTTGGTCAGTATTTTACATCAGTATTTGTAAGCCAAAACCAGGAGTGGAACAATTATAGGAAAAGTATAATAGAAACATATGCACCACTTCTGCATTTATCACCCACTCCTGGTTTTGGCTTACAAATACTGATGTAAAATACTGACCAAACACTGCTAGTGTGATGGCAGCCTAATTCACCAGCACCTCTCCCTGCTCTGCCTGTTTATGGGTTACAGTGTGCTGAGAATGGCATCATGGGTCTCAAATAGACTCGATGACACTATGCGGCCAGCCAATCACAGTAATGACACAACCAAGATGGCTATGCCATTATAGTAACTGGAAGGCAATCACTGCATGTTTATTGGCTGTCTAAAAAGCTCCAAACGTGGGGCGGGGACATGAACTTGCGCTCGAATGTGCAAAAAATGCTCACCGATTAACGAGCATCTCAAGCACACTGATGTTCGAATGAGTAAAAAGCAGTGACTAGTGCAATCTTAAGGATGAAATTGAGGGTACTATGACCATTCCCCCTGAAAAAAAGATTAGAGATTGACAAATCGATTTGCAGAGCCCTGGTCCGGTGGTCACTTAAGTAGTTTGTGCTATCATACCAGACCTACATATCAGAATAGGTGTGGGGAGGGTAAGAGAGGGTTCACAGGGCTCCCATCTGACAACCACGAAATACTGACGTGGTTGCTCGGGCAGAATCCTGCAGATTTATATGCTTATCTCTAAGCTTATCACACATTGAGTATTTGGTGAGTTTTCCTCAGTATTTGTAAGCTAAAACCAGGAGCCACCGTGACATCCCCCTTGAGAACCGAAGGACCCAGTACCGAGTACCCCACTGCCCTTGGGGGCGCTCCATATCTATCTCATATCTATTTATCTATCTATGTATCTCATGTCTATCCATCTATTTTATCTAATACATAATGTTATACATCACACCATTGTATATAAGTTCACATTGTTTGGGAATTTCCCAGCATTTCATGTCTTTATAATGTGTCAGGGTTGTAAAGGATCATGTAATGCACTGTTTTTGAGTAGCTTCTGGGCTTGAACAAAACTGTGTGTCGTGCAACATTTTAAGGTTTGCAGCGCACAGACCAGTCACAAAAGCGACAATTTTTAACAGTGCTCCAATTTGTTTATGTGACAGCTCTGATACATGACCTCCAGAGTGTTATTTCAAACAGCCAACTGCTGAGATAATGACTGTTCGGGTCCCAGTTCAGACATATGAAGCAGCCATTACTGGACTGTCTCTAGTCTATGGTAAAGGCTCACTTTTCCTTCTGCATTATTAACTCATTCCCTTGCCCTGGAGCACCACACAGCAATGTGGCATGCCTTTTCCTCCTTAGCCTGTGATTCTCATTCTCAAGGGAATATAACCCCTCACAGATTCCTGGGTCATTAATATTCATTTCAAAATTGTAACATTTTACCAAAATGTCACACAGTACATCGCTCATTAACGTCCCCGAATATAATACTATATATATAATGAATAAATCATTTCATGGACAGGATGATAACACTGTTCTAACATATTTATCAGTTTCCTACACTTTATCCTACAGTAATATCCTACAGTAGCGTTTGATAAATGTTTGTTCCATTCATCATGATCCCATAGTTAAAATCCTTCCCTATTCATATAAAATGCTTATGAGAGCACTGATTACTAAGCAGAACGATATGACATAGCGGTGTGAGCAAATCCCTTGGAAACATGTATTCATGTCCTATATTGGAGGCTTTGGGTTTGTTATTACGCTGATTTTTTTATGCATTTTTTTTCCAGCTCGTTTTTGCCATGGAAAAAGCAACATTTTACAGTACAAATTAAATTAGATTAATAAACTCTCATGCACATGCTGTTTAGAAAAATCTGCTGCAAATACTCAATGTGTTCACAAAACCTTTCTGTGTAGTAAAAGTGATATACTGCATGTGTAACACATAAATATGGCATCAATTTCTACAATATCATATGATTTTACTTTGGGTGTGTAAGAGCATGATCAGATTTAATTAGTGATGAGCAAGTAACAAGTATAATGGAAGTCAATGGGAAACTCGAGCTTTTTTCCGGCGCCCCCCTCCCCCGGACGTCTGAAGAGAGACTAAAAATTGCTGAAAACTAGGAACTAGGGAAACAGTGCTGAAATGGCATGGGAACCGCAGGGAGAAGACGCCTGGAAACATCTCTTAATCCCAGGTCGGTGCTGAGAACAATATTGTCATAGTATTACTTTTACGGACTAACAATAAAACATAGAAAACCGCAGTTAAAATGGATTTGACTGGAAAAAATGTTAAGAAAATTTTACACACACACTACTAACATTATTAGTGAGGGACATATAAAAATCTAACGGATATACAATGGTTTACTGTATGTAAACCATGTTTTATATCCTGTCGGCTTCTGCAATGATTATGCAGAAGCTGACAAATGAATTACCGGCTATTCTGCTATCCATCTCTCTATGAAATATAAAGATATATATATGTGTCTCCCTGACATGTATATATCTATTCTATTCAGAAATTTTCCCAGTCTACAGAGTTCATGTCCGGTCAGGCGGGGAGCCTGCGCAGGCAGCTTTTCATTCATTCCTTTGTGTTTTAAAACACAGCCCGGCCGGTAGCACTAGCACCGCTCTGTGTTATAAACTATTTAACCCCTTGAGATGGATTACAGAGTGGGACTTGACTGTACAGCGGACAGGTTTGGGATATTGTTGCTTTTTTATTTTACACTTTTTTTCCAGGAGAACGAGGGCTTCGCTTTGATTGAGAGTGCAATAAAGATGTTGAACCTATGTGTTTAATTATTTCATTAAAATACTTTATTCTTAATGTGTGTGTGTATTTTTAACCCTTACGTATTATTGGATTAATAATGGATAGGTGTGTTATTGACACCTCTCCATTATTAACCAGGTTTAATGTCACCTTACAATATCAAGGTGACATTACCCCTATTACCCCATATGCCACCGCCACAGGGCAATGGGGAGAGAGAGGCTAAGTGCCTTTTCTGGGCTGGCTGGGGGCAGATGTTTTTAGCTGGGGGGGGCAATAACCATGGTCCCTCTCTAGGTTATTAATATCTGCACTCAGTCACTAGCTTTCCCTTTCTGGAGGAGAAAATTGCGCCGGAGCCCACGCTAGTTTTTTCCGTGAATTAATCCATTAATTTAACACCTACAGCTCCAAAATTTTACACACACACTACTAACATTATTAGTGGTGGACATATAAAAATCTAACGGATATGCAATGGTTTACTGTATGTAAACCATGTGTCATATCCTGTTGGCTCCTGCAATGATTTTAAAGAACCCGACAATTGAATTACCGGCTTTTTTGCTATCTATCTCTCTATGAAATCTTAAGATATATATATATATATATATATATATATATATATATATATATACTGTATATATGTGTCACTGACATATATATATATATATATGTGTATATTTCACTTCTATCTATTCTATTCTAACCTTTTCTATTCTATACTGCACATCTATCTCTCTATGAAATATTAAGATATATATATATGTCTCACTGACATATATATATATATATATATATATATACACCTATACTATGTGTATATTTCACTTCTATCTATTCTATTCTAACCTATTCTATTCTATACTGCACGCGGCATCTGCCGGCTTTTAAAATCACATTGCATACGGATTGCATACGCATGCCATACAGATGTTCTGAGGAAAAATCGCACAGAAATCGCATTACACTCACATGACACTCTCATGACATTCGTATAGCACTAGTCCGTTTTTTCTGTCAGGAAATCGGACCGTTTTTTTTCTCACAAATGAGTATGAGCCCATACAGTGATACTTTGTGAATATTTCTGTTATGTCTAAAGTGAACAAAAGCTTTTAAAAATGTTTTAGGCTTGTTTCTGAGACATACAGTGCTACGTGGCCTGTGAACATTTCTGTGATCTGTACACGTGCTAAAAATCTTTAAAAAAGTTGTAGTCCTCTACTTCTGAGTCATACAGACTTACGTGGTCTGTGAACATTTCTATGATCTGTATGTCATGGGTGTGTCACGTCCTCCTGGGCAATCTGGGGTTAGGTGATCTTTACATACTGTGAATTGGAGGTTTTCCATTTATCCTGTATTTTGTTCCTCATTAAATGGACTTTTTTTCCTTTGGTGCTGAAGAAGTTAAAAACTCTTTGTATGCTGATTAGAGACATGCAGCTCCATCTCACAGCTGCTCGTTTTATTTCTCTATAAAACTTGGCCAGGCCTTCTGATCCCTGCCTGTGAAAGTATTGCTTCCTGGCTTGCTGGAGTTGGTGTGCTGAAGTTGAAGTTTGTAGTTGCTGATGGAGATTGTTGTCTGCTGTTTTTGGGTGTATGTTTTCTCCATTGTCCTATTCCCATTTAGATTGTACCTTCCGATCCTTCCCTTTATTCCTCTTATCCATTGGAGAGTGTTTTTGTATGTACAGTAAGTTGCTTTTTGTAATCCCTCTTTGTCTTAGGTGTATATACACTAACATTTCTGTCCTCCTCTTTGATTTGTCATCAATTTTCCTCCTGCAGTCATATCCAGGGAGGTTGGCTACAGCCTAGTGATGAGCGAGTGTACTCGTTACTTGGGTTTTCCGAGCATGCTCGGGTGGTCTCCAAGTATTTTGGGTGTGCTCAGAAATTATGTTTGAGTCGATGCAGCTGCATGATTTGCAGATGCTAGACAGCCTGAATACATGTGGGGATTCCCTAACAAACAGGCAATCCCCACATGTATTCCGGCTGTCTAGCAGCCGCAAATCATGCAGCTGCATCGACTCAAACATAATCTCAGAGCACGCCCAAAATACTCGGAGACCACCCGAGCATGCTTGGAAAACCCGAGTAAGTGGTTATACTCGCTCATCACTACTACAGTCCTGTGGATCTTAAATTTCTGAATAATACATGCAACTGTAGTCACAGGAACATCAAGCTGCTTGGAGATGGTCTTATAACTTTTACCTTTAACATGTTTGTCTATAATTTACTTTCTAATCTCCTGAGACAACTCTTCCCTTCGCTTCCTCTGGTCCATGTTGAGTGTGATTCACACCATGGCACCAAACAGCACAGTCAGTATCTGTAGCCCTATATACAGGCCCACTCACTGATTCCAAGTTTATAGACACCTGTGATGCTAGTTAGTGGACACATCTTGATTTAACATGTCCCTTTTGTCACATTATTGTCAGGGGTACCATCATTTCTGTCCAGGCCTATTTCATGAGTTTTATTTTTTTTAAATTCTGTGGAAGCATAGTTGAAAAGCAATGTCTGACTTTCATTTGTACATTTTCATAAAGTAGATCTTTTATAACAATTTTGACCACGTGCATATGAAAGCCCGCATATAATTTGCTGAAAAACAAAACACATGAAGGATTCCCAGAGTATGAGAAATAAGTTTCTCTGGTCTGATGAGACAAAGATAGACCTTTTGGTGATAATTCTAAGTGGTATGTGTGGAAAAAGCAGGCATTGCTCATCACCTTCCGAATACAATCCCAACAGTGAAACATGGTGGTGGCAATATTTTGCTCTGGGGGTGTTTTTCAGCTGCAGGGACATGGTGACTGGTTGTCATTGAAGGAAACATGAATGCGGCCAAGTACAGAGACATCCTGGATGAAAACCTCTTCCAGAGTGCTTTGGACCTCAGACTTGGTTCACCTTCCAACAAGACAATGACCCTAAGCACCCAGCTAAAATAACAAAGGAGTTACTTCAGAACGACTCTGTGACCATTCTTGACTGGCCCAGCAAGAGCCCTGACCTAAACCCAATTGAGGATCTCTGGGGAGACCTGAAAATGGCTGTCAACCAACGTTCACCATCCAACCTGGTGGAACTGGAAAGGATCTGCAAGGAAGAATGGCAGAAGATCCCCAAATCCAGGTGTGAAAAATTTGCTGCATCATTCCCAAGAAGACTTATGGCTATACTAGCTCAAAAGGATACTACTACTCAATACTGAGCAAAGGGTCAGAATACTTATTACCATGTGATATTTCAGTTTTTCTTTTTTTATATAAATTTGCAAAACTTACTAAATTTCTGTTTTTTTCAGTGTCAAGATGGGGTGCAGAGTGTACATTAATGAAAAAAATGAACTTTTTTGAATTTAACAAATGGTTGCAATGAAACAAAGAGTGAAAAGCCGTCTGAATACTTTCCTTTCCCACTGTATGAATGATAACACCAAAACATTTTGTCCACACATGGTTAGTGGTTGGGTGAAGCCATTTATTGTCAAACTACTGTGCTTTCATAATCACAACCTAAAACATTCCAATGACCCTTTTTAAAAGTTCACATACCCTGGTGATTTTGGCCTGATAACATGCACAGACGTTGACATAAATGGGCTTGAATGGCTACTAAAGGTAACATCCTCACCTGTGACCTGTTTGCTTGTAATCACTGTGTGTGCATAAAAGCTGAGTGAGTTTCTGGGATCCAGACAGACCCTTGCATCTTTCATCCAGCCACTGACGTTTCTGGATTGTGAGTCATGGGGAAAGCAAAAGAGTTTCAACGGATCTAAGGGAAAAGTTAGTTGAACCGTATAAAACAGGAAAGGGATACAAAAAGATATCCAAGGAATTGATAATGCCAGTCAATAGCGCTCAAACTGTGGTTAACAAATGGAAAATCAGGGGCTCTGTAAAAACAAAGACCAGGAAAAATGTGTTCTTCAACTGCCAGGAAAAGTGTTTGGGATGCAAAGAAAAACCTTCAAAAATAACATCAGCTGAAATACAGGACTCTGTGAAAACTAGCAGTGTGGCTGTTTCAAGATGCACAATAAGGAGGCACTTGAAGAAAAATGGGCTGCATGGTTGAGTTGCCAGAAGAAAGCCATTACTGCGCAAATGCCACAAAGTATCTCACCTACAATACGTAAAACAGCACATAGACAAGACTTGAAAACTTCTGGAGCAAGGTAATTTGGAGTGATGAGAGGAAAACTGAACTTTTTGGCTACAACCATAAATCTTACATTTGGAGAGAGGTCAACAAGGCCTATGATGAAAGGAACACCATTCCTATTGTAAAGCACAGAGGTGCATCACTGATGTTGTAGGGATGTGTGAGCTACAAAGGTACAGGAAACTTGGTCAAAGTTGAAGGAAAGATTAATGCAGCACGTTATCAGCAAACACTGGAGGCAAATTTGCACTCATCAGCCTGGAAGCTGCAAATGGGACGTACTTGGAAGTTCCAACATGACAACGATCCAAAACACAAGGCCAAGTCGACCTGTCATTGGCTACAGCAGAACAAAGTGAAGGTTCTAGAGTGGCCATCTCAGTCTCCTGACCTCAATATTATTGAGCCACTCTGGGGAGATCTCAAGCACACAATTCATGCTAGACAGCCCAGGAATTTACAGGAACTGGAGGCCTTTTGCCAAGAAGAGTGGACAGCTTTACCATCTGAGAAAATAAAGAACCACATCAACAACTACCACAAAGACTTCAAGCTGTCATTGATGTTAGAGGGGGCAATACACTGTATTAAAAAATGGGGCGTTTGAACTTTTGATCAGGGTCATTTGGGTTGTCATTATGATTTAGAAAGAGAAAAACAGTAGTTGGACAATAAATGGCTTCACCCAACCACTAACCATGAGTGGAGAAAACGTTTTGGTGTTATCATCCATATTCTCTGAAAAAGGCCAAGAAAGCAAAAATTCTGCTGGGTTATGTTAACTATTGAGCACAACTGTATTGGCTCTCAAAGCTGGAAACTTGGTATGAGCCGTCCCTCTATGCCTTGCTTCCCTGCAGCTAGCATCTTGTCTGAGCCTGTTTTTATTGCCATCAGGGATGTCATAACAGTCAGGCCCTTTTGCATGTCAGCAGAAAATGCAGACAGGCATATTATTATTAATTATTATTATTTATTATTATTATAGCACCATTTATAACATGGTGCTTTACATGTGAGGAGGGTATACATAATAAAAACAAGTACAGTACAATACAAATCACAATGGTACAGGAGGAGAGAGGATCCTACCTGCGAGGGCTCACCATCTACAAGGGTTGGGTGAGGATACAATAGGCGAGGGTAGAGCTGGTCGTGCAGTGGTTTTGCCTAACTGTGATTACTGCAGGTTGTAGGCTAGTTGGAAGAGGTGGGTAGTGTTGAGCATTCCGATACCGCAAGTATCGGGTATCGGCCGATACTTGAGGGTATCGGAATTCCGATACCGAGATCCGATACTTTTGTGGTATCGGGTATCGGTATCGAAACAACATTAATGTGTAAAATAAAGAATTAAAATAAAAAATATTGCTATACTCACCTCTCCGACGCAGCCTGGACCTCACCGAGGGAACCGGCAGCGTTCTTTGCTTAAAATGCGCGCGTTTACTTCCTTCCGTGACGTCACGGCTTCTGATTGGTCGCGTGCCGCGCATGTGGCCGTGACGCGACCAATCACAGCAAGCCGTGACGTAATTTTGAGGTCCTGGAAGCTTAATTCTAGGCATTCAGGATTTTAAAATTACGTTCCGGCTTGTGTTTGGTTGCGTGCCGCCCATGTGGCCGCGACGCGACCAATCACAGCAAGCCGTGACGTAATTTCAGGTCCTGAATGCCTATTTCTGCATTCAGGACCTGAAATTACGTCACGGCTTGCTGTGATTGGTCGCGTCGCGGCCACATGGGCGGCACGCAACCAATCACAAGCCGTGACGTAATTTTAAAATGCACGCGTGTCCTGCCTCCCGTGACGTCACGGCTTGTGATTGGTCGCGTCGCCCATGTGACCGCGACGCGACCAAACACAAGCCGGAATGTAATTTTAAAATCCTGAATGCCTAGAATTAAGCTTCCAGGACCTCAAAATTACGTCACGGCTTGCTGTGATTGGTCGCGTCACGGCCACATGGGCGGCACGCAACCAATCACAAGCCGTGACGTAATTTCAGGTCCTGAATGCCTATTTCTGCATTCAGGACCTGAAATTACGTCACGGCTTGCTGTGATTGGTCGCTTCGCGGCCACATGGGCGGCACGCAACCAATCACAAGCCGTGACGTAATTTTAAAATGCGCACGTGTCCTGCCTCCCGTGACGTCACGGCTTGTGATTGGTCGCGTCGCCCATGTGACCGCGACGCGACCAATCACAAGCCGGAACGTAATTTTAAAATCCTGAATGCCTAGAATTAGGCTTCCAGGACCTCAAAATTACGTCACGGCTTGCTGTGATCGGTCGCGTCGCGGCCACATGGGCGGCACGCGAACAATCAGAAGCCGTGACGTCGCGGGAGGCAGGAAACGCGCGCATTTTAAGCAAACAACGCTGCCGGTTCCCTCGGTGAGGTCCAGGCTGCGTCGGAGAGGTGAGTATAGCAATATTTTTTATTTTAATTCTTTATTTTACACATTAATATGGATCCCAGGGCCTGAAGGAGAGTTTCCTCTCCTTCAGACCCTGGGAACCATCAGGAATACCGTCCGATGCTTGAGTCCCATTGACTTGTATTGGTATCGGGTATCGGTATCGGATTAGATCCGATACTTTGCCGGTATCGGCCGATACTTTCCGATACCGATACTTTCAATTATCGGACGGTATCGCTCAACACTAGAGGTGGGTCTTCAGGTTCTTTTTGAAGGTTTCGATGGTAGGCCAGAGTCTAATATGTTGTGGTAGAGAGTCCCAGAGCAGGGGGGATGCGCGGGAGAAATCTTGTATGCGATTGTGGGAAGAGGAGATAAGAGGGGAGTATACAAGAAGATCTTGTGAGGATCGGAGGTTGCGTACAGGTAAGTACCGGGAGAAGAGGTCACAGATGTATGGAGGACATAGGTTGTGGATGGCTTTGTTTGTCATGGTTAGGGTTTTGAACTGGAGTCATTGGGTACTGGGGAGCCAGTGCAGGGATTGACAGAGGGGAGAGGCTGGGGAATAGCGGGGGGACAGGTGGATTAGTCAGGCAGCAGAGTTTAGAATAGATTGGAGGAGTGCAAGAGTGTTAGAGGGGAGGCCACTGAGCATGAGGTTGCAGTAGTCAAGGCTGGAGATGCTGAGGGCATGGACTAGGGTTTTTGCAGATTCTTGGTTGAGAAATGTACGGATCCATGAAATATTTTTTAGTTGAAGTCGGCAGGAAGTGGAGAGGTCTTGTATATGTGGTATGAAAGAGACATCAGTGTCAAGGATAACCCCGAGGCAGCGAGCTTCTGGGACTGAGGAGAGTGGGCAGCCGTTTACTTTAATGGATAGGTCTGTTGGGGGCATTGAGTGAGATGGGGGAAAGATGATGAGTTCTGTTTTATCCATATTAAGTTTTAGAAATCTAGCAGAGAAGAAGGATGAAATAGCGGACAGACATTGTGGAATTCTGGTTAGTAGGGTGGTGATATCTGGTCTAGACATGTAGATCTGTGTGTCATCAGCATAGAGGTGATATTGAAAGCTGTGAGATTCTATGAGCTATCCCAGGCCGAAGGTGTAGATGGAAAAGAGCAGGGGACCTATGACTGAACCTTGCAGGAATACCAACAGATAGGGGGCGCGGTGAGGAGGTGGTGTGCGAGTTGGAGATGCTGAATGTCCGGTCTGTTAGGTATGACGCGATCCAAGATAGGGCCAAGTCTGTGATGCCAAGAGATGAGAGGGTCTGTAGTAATAGGGAATGGTCCACTGTGTCAAAAGCAGAGGACAGGTCCAGGAGGAGGAGGATAGAGTAGTGTCGCTTGGCCTTGGTGGTTAATAGGTCATTGGTGACCTTAGTTAGGGCAGTTTCAGTGGAGTGGTGGTGGCCAGAAGCCAGATTGTAAGCGGTCGAAGTGGGAGCAAGAAGAGAGGTGGGCAGACAGTTCAAGATGGACGTGTTGTTCCAGTAGATTTGAGGCATGGGGAGAAGTGATATGGGGCGATAGCTAGATGCAGAGGATGGGTCAAGGGAGAGCTTTTTAAGGATAGGTGTGATTGAGGCATGTTTAAAGCTTGAGGGGAAAACACCAGTTGTTAATAATAGGTTGAAGAGATGGGTTAGGGTTGGGATGAAAACTGTGGTGAGGTTTGGGATGAAGTGGGATGGGATTGGGTCAAGTGCACAGGTGGTGAGATGTGATCTTGAGAGTAAAGTGGAGAATTGATCTTCTGTAATGGTGGAAAAGTTGGTTTTGGAGTTGGAGGGCTTGGCAGTTAGGAGGAAGGGCTCTGGGGGTTGTCGACCAAAACAGTCTCAGATTTTATCAATCTTCTGCTTGAAAAATGAGGCAAAGTCTTTAGCTGAGATGAGTGGAGAGGGAGGAGGTGCTGGGGGATGGAGGAGAGAATTGATGAGAAATAGGTTTGTTTAGCTGTGGAGCGTGTGGCCTTGAAAATAGTGAGGGACTGTTTGAATGTGATGAAGTCCTTTTTGGAGTGGGATCTTTACATCTCTGCTCAGCAACCCTGGAAGCCCCTCTCAGTTCTTTGGTCAGGCCTGTGTGCCAGAGCTGTCTATTGATTTTGCGAGCTTTGGTATGTGTGAGAGGGGCAACCGATTCCGGAGCTACAGCTATTGTGGTGTTATATTGAGTGGCAGGGGCATCCGCATTGTGCAGGGAACTTTTGTCTGTAAGAGGGAGAAGGGATCCAGACAATGAGTGTAGATCGAGGAGTTTAAGATTTCTGTTCTGCGAGGGTGGAGTGGGGATTGTGGACCTGGAGAGGAGAGGAAAGAGAATGTAAGTAGGTTGTGGAGAAAGAGAAAGAGATGAATTAGAGAGGGCCAACAGCCCGAAACACCGTGTCTGCGAATTGAGATACTGATTTGGCTTTTATCCTAAGTCATATTGCACGACTTGTTAGAGGGTTGATTGTGACTTGTAGGATCGCTACTTCCAACAGGTGGCACTATAGAGTTAAGTCCTCTTTTTCTCAGAAGAGGCAATTTGCATATTTAATTTCCCAGAGGAGCATTGTACGGCAAATAAGCCTCCTTACCTTGACAAGCCAGAGATGGTATGTCACTCTCCATAAGGAGAAACGATACCTCTTAGACCCCAGTCCAGAGCCTCTCACCTAGCCAAATCAGTTCTCATGCTTCGCACTGACGAGGGCCAACAGCCCGAAACACCGTGTCTGCGAATTGAGATACTGATTTGGCTTTTATCCAAAGTCATATTGCACGACTCGTTAGAGGGTTGATTGTGACTTGTAGGATCGCTACTTCCAACAGGTGGCGCTATAGAGTTAAGTCCTATTTTTCTCAGAAGAGGCAATTTGCATATTTAATTTCCCAGAGGAGCATTGTATGGCAAATAAGCCTCCTTACCTTGACAAGCCAGAGATGGTATGTCACTCTCCATAAGGAAAAACGATACCCCTTAGACCCCAGTCTAGAGCCTCTCACCTAGCCAAATCAGTTCTCATGCTTCGCACTGACGAGGGCCAACAGCCTGAAACACCGTGTCTGCGAATTGAGATACTGATTTGGCTTTTATCCTAAGTCATATTGCACGACTCGTTAGAGGGTTGATTGTGACTTGTAGGATCGCTACTTCCAACAGGTGGCGCTATAGAGTTAAGTCCTCTTTTTCTCAGAAGAGGCAATTTGCATAGAGGTTGGATAGGGAGCAGAGGCGGGTGAAGATGAGGTCCAGTGTGTGGCCATCTTTGCGAGTGGCTACAGAAGACCTTTGAGCGAGGCCAAAAGAGGAAGTGATAGAAGCTTAGTGGCAGCTGAGAGGGAAATGTCAAAGGGGATGTTGAAGTCACCCATGATGATAGTGGGGATGTCAGCGGAGAGGAAATGAGGTAGCCAGGTGGTGAAGTGGTTGAAGAAGTTTGTGACTGGCCCTGGGGGGCAGTAAAGGACAGCCAGTTGGAGGTTGGAGGGGGAGTAGATGTGCACAGAGTGCACCTCAAAGGAAGGAAGGGTAACAGAGGGTGGCAGTGGGATGTGGGTGAAGGAGCAGTTATCTGACAGGAGAAAAGCAACTCCTCCGCCATGCTTGCTGCTGGGGCGGGGTGTGTGGAAAGGTGGAATCCACCATACAAGTGTGCAGCAGGAGAGGCTGTGTCAGAGGGGTGAGCCAGGTTTCGGTGATGTGAGGAAGGAAAGTTTGTGAGTACTGAAAAGAACATAGATGTAGGAAAGTTTCTGGCAGAAAGAGTGAGCGTTCCACAAAGCTCGTGTTAGTGGGACAGGGGAAGGGGGGCTGGGTGAATGGATATAAGAATAGAGAGGTTAAGGAAAGTTGTGCTAGAGCATTGATGGAGACCACCGTTTTACTTACAGGATGTGTCCCAAGTAATGCTCCCTTTATACTATGGGATGTAAGATGTGCGGCATATGTGATAACATGCTCTGATAGTGCCAGCTGGGGACTCACCGAGATCCGGATGCGTGATGGATGCGGTGATGTTTACTAAGTTGCTGCCTGGCAGATCCCGTGATGGCAGGTCTGACGTGCAGGTGGTAGGTGGAGATGCAAGCTTGTGGCAGCCGCGGCACAGCAGTGATGTGAGGAGGTTACGTAGAGCCAAGGCAAGCCCCGGTTGGTGGCGTCCCTGGATACGAGCAAGAAAGGAAAAAGGTGGCCGGCGAGGTCCCTGGCGTGTGATGTCACAAAGGCTACGGAGCGGCGCTGGGACCAATAGAGTATCCGACGCATTTCGAAGGAGCAATGTCCTTCTTCATCAGGGTTACCTTCGAAACCTTACAGTTTAATGCTATATAAACCTTGAAAAATGTGTTTAAAATTTTAGGCTATGTGCGAACCTTTCATATTTACTTGCAGAAATTTCTGCTAGGTTTCTGCATCTCTTGGCAGCAAAAGCGTTGCTGAAAAATACGCTGTGTTTTTTGGGCATTTTTGCATGTGTTTTTTGCATGCATTTTTTCCTGTGCATTCAATGGGTCAAAAACGCAAGCAAAAACACAAAAAAAATTGGCATGCTGCAGAAAAAAAACGCTGCAAATACTGACAGAAATTTACTGAAATTTATTGATCATGTGCACAGCACTTCAGGATTGTCATTGAATTACCTTGCATAAGTATTCCATTGCATTTTTGGACCATTTACGAACAAGAAAGAAATGCAGCACAAGCGCATCAAATACGCAAAGTGCGCACATAGCCTTAGGCTGTGTGCACACGTTGCAGATTGGGGTGCATTTTTGTCGCATTTTTTCGGCCCGTATTTGTGACAAAACCTGAATCAAAACCTGATGACAGCAAAGTGAATGAGAAACCTAAAGTGTCATGCTCACATCTCTTGGCAGGAAAAATGCAACTGCAAAAACCCAGCAGAAACCTACCAAAAACGTGCATTTTTGCAGTTCCATTTTTCCTGCCAAGAGATGCAGAAATGGTGCAGAAATTTCACACAACATGTGCACATACCCTTATCGGTATTATATTACTCAGCCATAGACTATTCCGTGGTCTGGAGTACATTTCCTTGGTATACAACTCTCAAAAGTACAGAGCCTTTAGGCCGGCCTCACACTTGGCGTAAGACAATACGCCACGTATTATACGTCCGTACTACGGCCGTAATACGGAGAAATGTTCCCAAAATATTGATCCGTAGTCAGGGTGTTTCAGCGTATTTTGCGCATGGCATCCTCCGTATGTAATCCGTATGGCATCCGTACTGCGAGATTTTCGCGCAGGCTTGCAAAACCGACATCTAATGGATTTATGTGCTCAAATGTTCGGGAAAACATATATACAGTATATATATATATATATATGTCATTGAGACACATATATATATTCTGTATTTAGATTTCATTCAGCGCGATATCTGTGAACAGCCGGTAATTCAATTGCCGGCTTTTCATTTCTCCTGCACAAACCCGACAGGATATGAGACATGGTTTACATACAGTAAACCATCTCATATCCCCCTTTTTTTTGCATATTCCACACTACTAATGTTAGTAGTGTGTATGTGCAAAATTTCAGCGCTGTAGCTGCTGAAATAAAGGGTTAAATGGCGGAAAAAATTGGCGTGGGCTCCCGCGCAATTTTCTCCGCCAGAATGGTAAAGCCAGTGACTGAGGGCAGATATTAATAGCCAGGAGAGGGTCCATGGTTATTGGCCCACCCGTGGCTAAAAACATCTGCCCCCAGCCACCCCAGAAAAGGCACATCTGGAAGATGCGCCTATTCTGGCACTTGGCCACTCTCTTCCCACTCCCTGTAGCGGTGGGATATGGGGTAATGAAGGGTTAATGCCACCTTGCTATTGGAAGGTGACATTAAGCCAGATTAATAATGGAGAGGCGTCAATTATGACACCTATCCATTATTAATCCAATTGTTGGAAAGGGTTAAAAAAAACACACACACATGATTTAAAAGTATTTTAATGAAATAAACACAGCGGTTGTTGTAATAATTTATTGCTCTCTCATTCCATTTTCAGACCCTCGCTTGGCAAAATAATAAACACACAAGATACATACCCTCTCTGATGAACTGTCACGTCCCACGAAGTAATCCATCTGAAGGGGTTAACTAATATTATAGGCAGAGCTGCGATAAACCACTCGCTCGTACCTGTAATCCCCCGGGTGCTGAAAGGAAAGCAGTGATCTATACTTACATTCAGTTGCGGTGATGCGCCCCTGCTGGATGTTCTCATGAACTGCAGCCTGGGAACTTTTTCCCACGCTCCAGGTCATATGAGGACATCCACCAGGGGGCGCATCACCGCGACTGAAGGAAATGTAGGTCAATGACCTATAGTTACCTTCAGTCGCGGTGATGCGCCCCCTGGTGGATGTCCTCATATGACCTGGAGCGTGGGAAAAAGTTCCCAGGCTGCAGTTCATGAGAACATCCAGCAGGGGCGCATCACCGCAACTGAATGTAAGTATAGATCACTGCTTTCCTTTCAGCACCCGGGGGATTACAGGTACCAGCGAGTGGTTTATCGCAGCTCTGCCTGTAATATTAGTTAACCCCTTCAGATGGATTACTTCGTGGGAGGTGACAGTTCATCAGAGAGGGTATGTATCTTGTGTGTTTATTATTTTGCCAAGCGAGGGTCTGAAAATGGAATGAGAGAGCAATAAATTATTACAACAACCGCTGTGTTTATTTCATTAAAATACTTTTAAATCATGTGTGTGTGTGTTTTTTAACCCCTTCACCCCCAAGGGTGGTTTGCACGTTAATGACCGGGCCAATTTTTACAATTCTGACCACTGTCCCTTTATGAGGCTATAACTCTGGAACGCTTTGACGGATCTTGGCGATTCTGACATTGTTTTCTCGTGACATATTGTACTTCATGTTAAAGGTAAAATTTATTCGATATAACTTGCGTTTATTTGTGAAAAAAATGGAAATTTGGCGAAAATTTTGAAAATTTTGCAATTTTCCAACTTTGAATTTTTGTGCCCTTAAATCACAGACATATGTCACGCAAAATACTTAATAAGTAACATTTCCCACATGTCTACTTTACATCAGTACAATTTTGGAACCAAAATTTTTTTTTGTGACGGAGTTATAAGGGTTAAAAGTTGACCAGCAATTTCTCATTTTTACAACACCATTTTTTTTTAGGGACCACATCTCATTTGAAGTCATTTTGAGGGGTCTATATGATAGAAAATACTCAAGTGTGACACCATTCTAAAAACTGCACCCCTCAAGGTGCTCAAAACCACATTCAAGAAGTTTATTAACCCTTCAGGTGTTTCACAGGAATTTTTGGAATGTTTAAATAAAAATGAACATTTAACTTTTTTTCACACAAAATTTATTTCAGCTCCAATTTGTTTTATTTTACCAAGGGTAACAGGAGAAAATGGACCCCCAAAGTTGTTGTACAATTTGTCCTGAGTACGATGATACCCCATATGTGGGTGTAAACCATTGTTTAGGCGCATGGCAGAGCTTGGAAGGGAAGGAGCGCCATTTGACTTTTCAATGCAAAATTGACTGGAATTGAGATGGGACGCCATGTTGCGTTTGGAGAGCCCCTGATGTGCCTAAACATTGAAACTCCCTACAAGTGACACCATTTTGGAAAGTAGACCCCCTAAGGAACTTATCTAGATGTGTGGTGAGCACTTTGACCCACCAAGTGCTTCACAGAAGTTTATAATGCAGAGCCGTAAAAATAAAAAATCATATTTTTTCACAAAAATGATCTTTTCGTCCCCAATTTTTTATTTTCCCAAGGGTAAGAGAAGAAATTGGACCCCAAAAAATGTTGTGCAATTTGTCCTGAGTACGCTGATACCCCATATGTGGGTGTAAACCATTGTTTGGGCGCATGGCAGAGCTTGGAAGGGAAGGAGCGCCATTTGACTTTTCAATGCAAAATTGACTGGAATTGAGATGGGACGCCATGTTGCGTTTGGAGAGCCCCTGATGTGCCTAAACATTGAAACTCCCTACAAGTGACACCATTTTGGAAAGTAGACCCCCTAAGGAACTTATCTAGATGTGTGGTGAGCACTTTGACCCACCAAGTGCTTCACAGAAGTTTATAATGCAGAGCCGTAAAAATAAAAAATCATATTTTTTTCACAAAAAGTAGACCCCCTAAGGAACTTATCTAGATGTGTTTTGAGAGCTTTGAACCCCCAAGTGTTTCACTACAGATTATAACGCAGAGCCGTGAAAATAATTTTTTTTTTTTTCTCAAAAATGATTTTTTAGCCCCCAGCTTTGTATTTTTACAAGGGTAACAGAATAAATTGGACCCCAAAATTTGTTTTCCAATTTGTCCTGAGTACGCTGATACCCCATATGTGGGGGGGAACCACTGTTTGGGCGCATGACAGAGCTCGGAAGGGAAGGAGCGCCATTTGGAATGCAGACTTAAATGGATTGGTCAGCAGCCGTCACGTTGCATTTGCAGAGCCCCTGATGTACCCAAACAGTACAAACCCCCCACAAGTGACCCCATATTGGAAACTAGACCTCCCAAGGAACTTATCTAGATGTGTTTTGAGAACTTTGAACCCCCAAGTGTTTCACTAAAGTTTATAGCGCAAAGCCGTGAAAATAAAAATTCTTTTTTTTTTTTCACAAAAATGATTTTTTAGCCCCCAGTTTTGTATTTTCACAAGGGTAACAGGATAAATTAGACCCCAAAAGTTGTTGTCCAATTTGTCCTGAGTACGCTGATACCCCATATGTTGGGGGGAACCACTGTTTGGGCGCATGACAGAGCTCGGAAGGGAAGGAGCGCCATTTGGAATGCAGCCTTAAATGGATTGGTCTGCAGGCGTCACGTTGCATTTGCAGAGCC
Organism: Ranitomeya variabilis; assembly: GCF_051348905.1. Classification (NCBI taxonomy): domain Eukaryota; kingdom Metazoa; phylum Chordata; class Amphibia; order Anura; family Dendrobatidae; genus Ranitomeya; species Ranitomeya variabilis. The sequence continues at coordinate 315,146,620 of NC_135236.1, forward strand.
CCTGATGTACCCAAACAGTACAAACCCCCCACAAGTGACCCCATATTGGAAACTAGACCTCCCAAGGAACTTATCTAGATGTGTTGTGAGAACTTTGAACCCCCAAGTGTTTCACTACAGTTTATAATGCAGAGCCGTGAAAATAAAACATCTTTTTTTTCCCACAAAAATGATTTTTAGCCCCCCAAATTTTTATTTTCCTAAGGATAACAAGAGAACTTGGACCCCAGAAGTTGTTGTTCAATTTGTCCCGAGTACGCTGATAACACATATGTTGGGGTAAACCCCTTTTTGGGCGCACGGGAGAGCTCGGAAGGGAAGGAGCACTGTTTTACTTTTTCAACGCAGAATTGGCTGGAATTGAGATTGGACGCCATGTCGCGCTTGGAGAGCCCCTGATGTGCCTGGACAGTGGAAACCCCCCAATTCTACCTGAAACCCTAACCCAAACACACCCCTAACCCTAATCCCAACGGTAACCCTAACCACACCCCTAGCCCTGACACACCCATAATTCTAATCCCAACCCTAATCCAAACGTAAATGTAATCCAAACCCTAACCCTAACTTTAGCCCCAACCCTAACTTTAGCCCCAACCCTAACTTTACCTCCAACCCTAGCCCTAACCCTAACCCTAACCCTAACCCTAAACGTGACTGAAATACGTGGCACTGAAATACGTGGCACTGAAATACGTGGCACTGAAATACGTGGCACTGAAATACGTGGCACTGAAATACGTGGCACTGAAATACGTGATACGTGGCACTTAAATACGTGGCACTGAAACACGTGGCACTGAAATACGTGGCACTGAAATACGTGGCACTGAAATACGTGGCACTGAAATACGTGGCACTTAAATAAGTGGCACTGAAATATGTGATATGTGGCACTTAAATACGTGGCACTGAAATACGTGGCACTGAAATACGTGGCACTGAAATACGTGGCACTGAAATACGTGGCACTGAAATATGTGATACGTGGCACTTAAATACGTGGCACTGAAACACGTGGCACTGAAATACGTGATACGTGGCACTGAAATACGTGGCACTGAAATACGTGGCACTGAAATACGTGGCACTGAAATACGTGATACGTGGCACTTAAATACGTGGCACTGAAACACGTGGCACTGAAATACGTGGCACTGAAATACGTGGCACTGAAATACGTGGCACTGAAATACGTGGCACTTAAATAAGTGGCACTGAAATATGTGATATGTGGCACTTAAATACGTGGCACTGAAATACGTGGCACTGAAATACGTGGCACTGAAATACGTGGCACTGAAATATGTGATACGTGGCACTTAAATACGTGGCACTGAAACACGTGGCACTGAAATACGTGATACGTGGCACTGAAATACGTGGCACTGAAATACGTGGCACTGAAATACGTGCAACTGAAATACGTGGTACTAAAATATGTGGCACTGAAATACGTGATACGTGGCACTGAAATACATGGCACTGAAATACGTGGCACTGAAATACGTGGCACTGAAATACGTGGCACTGAAATACGTGGCACTATGACTGTCAGAAAATGTTCATTAAACGGTTAGGGGTGAGGTTAGGGGTAGAGTTAGGGTTAGGGTTTGGATCCCTTTATCACCTTGATGGTGGTGGGTGGCTTTTCAGTGTGTTTTCTGTTTTTTTCGATAAAAATGCATGCGTTTTTAACGCAAACAAACGCATGTGCTTAAAAACGCAAGAAAATACTGCAGGTTGTATTTCTGAAAATGAACGCATGCAGAAAAAAACCACATGCGTTTGAAAACGCGACCAAACGCGTACAAAAAAACCGCATGCGTTTTCAATGTTAAATATAGGGAAAAAACGCATGCGTTTTTTTGTGCAAAAAACGCTGCAGACAAAAACGGAAGTGTGAAACCAGCGACGCTTTTTATAGCAAAAAAGTTTTTGCGTCTCCACATTTTGAGACCTATAATTTTTCCACATTTGCTCCACAGAGTCATGTGAGGTCTTGTTTTTTGCGGGACGAGTTGACGTTTTTATTGGTAACATTTTCGGACACGTGACCGTTTTTGATCGCTTTTTATTCCGATTTTTGTGAGGCAGAATGACCAAAAACCTGCTATTCATGAATTTCTTTTGGGAGAGGCGTTTATACCGTTCCGGGTTTGGTAAAATTGATAAAGCAGTTTTATTCGTCGGGTCAGTACGATTACAGCGATATCTCATTTATATCATTTTTTTTATGTTTTGGCGCTTTTATACGATAAAAACTATTTTATAGAAAAAATAATTATTTTGGTATCGCTTTATTCTCAGGACTATAACTTTTTTATTTTTTTGCTGATGATGCTGTATGGCGGCTTGTTTTTTGCGGGACAAGATGACGTTTTCAGCGGTACCATGGATATTTATATCAGTCTTTTTGATCGCGTGTTATTCCACTTTTTGTTCGGCGGTATGGTAATAAAGCGTTGTTTTTTGCCTCGTTTTTTTTTTTTTTTTCTTACGGTGTTTACTGAAGGGGTTAACTAGTGTGGCAGTTTTATAGGTTGGGTCGTTACGGACGTGGCGATACTAAATATGTGTACTTTTATTGTTTTTTTTTTTTAATTTAGATAAAGAAATGTATTTATGGGAATAATATATTTTTTTTTTTTTCATTATTTTGGAATATTTTTTTTTATTTTTTTTTACACATTTGGAAATTTTTTTTTTAACTTTTTTACTTTGCCCCAGGGGGGGACAATACAGATCGGTGATCTGTCAGTTTGCATAGCACTCTGACAGATCACCGATCTGCGAGAGGTGCAGGCTGCTTCACAGTGCCTGCTCTGAGCAGGCGTCTGTGAAGCCACCTCCCTCCCTGCAGGACCCGGATCCGCGGCCATCTTGGATCCGGGTCTGGAGCAGGCAGGGAGGGAGGTAAGACCCTCGCAGCAACGCGATCACATCGCGTTGCTGCGGGGGGCTCAGGGAAGCCCGCAGGGAGCCCTCTCCCTGCGCGATGCTTCCCTGCATCGCCGGCACATCGCGATCATGTTTGATCGCGGTGTGCCGGGGGTTAATGTGCCGGGGGCGGTCCGTGACCGCTCCTGGCACATAGTGCCGGATGTCAGCTGTGATATGCAGCCGACACCCGGCCGCGATCGGCCGCGCTCCCCCCGTGAGCGCGGCCGATCGGCTATGACGTACTATCCCGTCGGCGGTCATACGGGCCCACCCCACCTCGACGGGATAGTACGTCAAATGTCGGGAAGGGGTTAACCCTTTCCAACAATTGGATTAATAATGGATAGGTGTCATAATTGACGCCTCTCCATTATTAATCTGGCTTAATGTCACCTTACAATAGCAAGGTGGCATTAACCCTTCATTACCCCATATCCCACCGCTACAGGGAGTGGGAAGAGAGTGGCCAAGTGCCAGAATAGGCGCATCTTCCAGATGTGCCTTTTCTGGGGTGGCTGGGGGCAGATGTTTGTAGCCACGGGGGGGCCAATAACCATGGACCCTCTCCTGGCTATTAATATCTGCCCTCAGTCACTGGCTTTACCACTCTGGCGGAGAAAATTGTGCGGGAGCCCACGCCAATTTTTTCCGCCATTTAACCCTTTATTTCAGCAGCTACAGCGCTGAAATTTTGCACATACACACTACTATCATTAGTAGTGTGGAATATGCAAAAAAAAGGGGATATGAGATGGTTTACTGTATGTAAACCATGTCTCATATCCTGTCGGGTTTGTGCAGGAGAAATGAAAAGCCGGCAATTGAATTACCGACTTTTCACTAACAGCGCTGCGTATTTCTCGCAAGTCACACTGCAGGTCCGTGTGGAATCCGTATTTTTCTCGCCCCCATAGACTTTCATTAGCGATTTTTTTGCGCAATACGCTGACAAACGCAGCATGCTGTGATTTTGTACGGCCGTAGAAAGCCGTATAATACTGAACCGTAATATACAGCTAATAGGAGCAGCCCCATTGAAAATAATTGTGCCGTTTATTTTGCGAGTTTTACGGACGTAATTTCTGCGCTCTTACGTCCGTAAAACTCGCTAGTGTGAGGCCGGCCTTATGAGTCTAGTAGTACCAATACATGACAATTTGAACAGCATGTGTATGAGGCCCTCCTTTGTCTAAAACAGGGTGTATAATATGAGTCCATTATTTTTGGCAGTTCTTGCTTCCTTCATAAATCTGAAATTTTGGGGGTTTACTTAAATAATTTATTATTTTACAACATTTTTCAATTTTTCCTTATATACAAGTCATTTTACAGGAAAAAAATGTTTCTTAACATTTTTTTTCCTGTAAAATGAAATTTCTCGTGGGTTTGCAATGTTTTATTGCCACTCCTTAAAGTGGAGTAAGGGTATGTTGCCACGGTCAGGATTGCATCAGGATTTGCTCAGGATTTGACACAGGTAAAATCTGCACCACATCTGCATTTGAGGTCACTGGCAGGTCAATTGCGTTTTTTATGCGTTTTTACATGTGTTTTTGATGCGTTTTTCATGGGTATTTGTGTGTGTTTTTGTAAGCTAAATAAAGATATACAAAAAGATATGGTGATGTAATTTCTTGTCCAACCCCTTCATTTACATACTCCATTGAAGAATAATGTTTAGACACACAGATAGATAGATACATCTATAGACAGATAATAGATAGATCTATAGATAGATAGATAATAGATAGATACATCTATAGATAGATAGATAGATAGATAGATAGATAGATAGATAGATAGATAGATAGATAGATATTTATAGAAAAGGAACAGCACAACACTTCCACTCATCCCCGGGTGCAAAGCCTCCAGGCAACCCGTCCACTGGTCATCCAAAGTCCATAAAATTCAAAAAAGAAGGCATCACTCCATTTTTTCTTAACAACTGTGCAGGATTTAATCAGACCCACATGTCTGTGTGACGTTTCGGCTCTGAATGAGCCTTTCTCAAGCCCTTGAGAAAGGCTCATTCAGAGCCAAAACGTCGCACAGACATGTGGGTCTGATTAAATCCTGCACAGTTGTTAAGAAAAAATGGAGTGCTGCCTTCTTTTTTTAATTAGATAGATAGATAGATAGATAGAGCGATAGATAGTGGGCAGTGTCAAACACACAGCGTTTCCTGACCATGGAAACACACCCTAAAAGTGTGACACCATTGTTCTCAGCAGGGATCTGGGAGTCAGAGATGCTTCCAGGGTTCTTCCCCATGCTGTTCTCTTTCCATTCAGCACTTTTCCCATCCATTTGAACATTTTCACTGCCCCCAGACCTCTTTGTCATGTCTGCAGGAAAAAAGCTTGGCTATGAAGGAATAGGGATATGGGGTAATGAAGGGTTAATGTCACCTTGCTATTGTAAGGTGACATTAAGCCAGTTTAATAATGGAGAGGCGTCAATTATGACACCTATCCATTATTAATCCAATAGTATGAAATGGTTAATAAAACACACACACATTATTAAAAAGAATTTTAATTAAATAAAGACGCATGGTGTTTTAATATTTTATTATACTCTTAATCCACCTGAAGACCCTTGTCACCTGAAATAAAGTTAAACAAAACAAACAACAATATTCCATACCTTTCGTCGTTCAGTCTTGTCCCACGCTGTAAATCCATCTGAAGGGGTTAAATCACTTTACACCCAGGAGCTCTTCTAATGAAGCTGTGCTCCTGTCTGTAAAACTTGGTGAATGAATGGAATGCAGGGGAATGTACTGTAGTTACCTCGAGTCGCGGTGATGCGCCCCCTGCTGGATGAACTCTTATGAACTCGAGCCTGGGAACTTTTCAGAATATTTTCCCAGGCTCGAGTTCATATGAGTTCATCCAGCAGAGGGTGCATCACCGTGACTCAAGGTAACTACAGTACATTCCCCTGCATTCCACTCATTCACCAAGTTTTACAGACAGGAGCACAGCTGCATTAGCAGAGCTCCTGGATGTAAAATGATTTAACCCCTTCAGATGGATTTACAGCATGGGACAAGACTGAACGATAGAAGGTATAAAATATTGTTGTTTGTTTTGTTTAACTTTATTTCAGGTGACAAGGGTCTTCAGGTGGATTTAGAGTATAATAAAATATTAAAACACCATGTGTTTTTATTTCATTAAAATACTTTTTAATAATGTGTGCGTGTTTTATTAACCATTTCATACTATTGGATTAATAATAGATAGGTGTCATAATTGACGCCTCTCCATTATTAACCTGGCTTAATGTCACCTTACAATAGCAAGGTGACATTAACCCTTCATTACCCCATATCCCACAGCTACAGGGGAGTGGGAAGAGAGAGGCTAAGTGCCAGAATAGGCGCATCTTACAGATGTGCCTTTTCTGGGGTGGCTGGGGCAGATGTTTTTAGCCAGGGGGGTCCTATAACCATGGTACCTCCCTAGACTATTAACATCTGCCCTCAGTCACTGGCTTTCCCACTCTGGCGGAGAAAATTGCGCGGGAGCCCATGCCAATTTTTTCCGGGATTTAAACCTTTAATTTAATAGCTAGAGACCCCAAATTGGACACACAGACATTTGTTACATTAGTAAAGAGGAATATGTAATAAAAGAAGGGATATGAGATGGTTTACTGTATGTAAACCATGTCTCATATCCTGTCGGGCTTGTGAAGGAGAGAGCAAAAGCCGGCAATTGAATTACCAGCTTTTCTGCTATCTAGCGCTGAATTAAATATAAATATATATATCTATATATGTGTCTCACTGACATACGGAACAGTGTTTTGGGACAATTACTGCGTATTATGGCCTTAACAAACGGACCGTATTGTCTTACGCCTAGTGTGACGCCGGCCTTAGGAATTGCTTGGTTCGTGCAATGTGCACCAGTGCATTTTAGTGCTCACTCATCTCTATTCAAGTGCAGTCATCTCTATTCAAGTGCAGACAGACTTAGGGCCAATCTTATTAAATGTGGCAGTGCAGAAGAGCGATTTTTTTCACTGACCGAACCAGCATGTGAAAAAAATCACAGCATTCACTAATTTCTTGTTTGTTGGATGAGACTCGCCCATTCAAGTCTATGTATGCGCAAAAAAGATGGGATGCCATACGGAGCCACAGATTAGCATCTGATTTTTACAGAGACATTGCATTCTGTAAAATAGCGATGCGGAATATGTTGGCGCTATATAAATAAAAATTATTATTATAAAATAGGAAATTGTAAATGGTCTTGTTTATTATATTTATTAATTGTTGCTGCTGTAAAAATGCATTGCATACAGATTGCAAATGCATGACAAATGAGAAAAAAAATTGTTCGAGTTTTCTGGATGAAACTGATGATTTTTTATAGCAAATCTAATGAGTGAAAAATATCCAAAACCCAGGAAACATTTTTAAAGAAACATCTGAGCAAAGAATAATGTATAAAGCCAAGATTGCTGAGGACCATACCATATCCATTATTTTGTATGGTAACATTCCGTAGAGATAAGACTATAGGTATGAATTAAGTTGCCCATACACATTTGTGCTAGCCATGGGTGACAAACGCTTCGTAACCTCTGTATGGAAATTATTAAAGCTGAATATAAATTCCGTTTCTTCATAAAAACAGCGAGCACTTCTGCTTCACGAATAAAGAAGCCTGGCACCCAGCATGAATACATGCTCTTTGTACAGCTCACTTCACTGTGTTTTAATAATGCCAATAAGAAGCCATATATTATGTCTATTCCTGCTAAACAAGCACTTCAGAAAAATGAGGCAGCTCTTATATTACTCCAACAAAGCATGGCTGGTAATGGCACTTGGCAATACAATTACACAAATACATTCCAGAAATGACTGCAGCGACATCCTCAATCTTATTAATATTAGTTTAATATATACCCAAGATGTGCTGTGTATGTAATTGTCGTGTTCATCAATATCATGTGCATTACAACATAATCAGTCTGCTCCAGTCGGCTGAGCTATTTCTGCTGGAGAGAGAACGTGAGCATGAAGTTTTAATACGGTAATGTTAATTGCAAAAAAGAAAAGTCCAGCTCACCATAGTCGACATCCCTGGAGGCTCGGAGCACGGAAACGCTGTGTCAGAGCGTGAAGAGAGCAAAATAGAAAGGAGAATCCAGCTCAACGAGGTAGTGAAAAAAACTCGTACTTTATTCACTTCATATCAGGTGGAGGATAAAAACATCAGCGACAATGAAGATAAAAGCAATATCAACGCGTTTCTGGTGCCAACGCACCCTTAATCATGATATCAGTTAATTGCACCACTAGAAATTTGTAATCTTTAAAGATGCAACTTGTCCTTTGGTCTCACCTGCAGTAACAAGTTATTTATATACTTATTAAAGGGATTGCCTGGGCTCATGATAATTACTACTTATCCTAAGGACAGGTGCAGATGAGCGTATTTGCTGTCAGATTGCGACCAACAAAACATCGGAGCACACTCGGGCCAATGTTAGTCTATCGGTTCATGCACATGCCCGATTTAACTTTTTTCTCTGTCCGAGGAAAAAACAAATTGCTGCTTACCTGAGTTTGATCTGATATTTGCTTTACACTTGGCTGTGCAAGTCAATGAGTCTGTGGGAAACATCGGACTGGAAAAGGTGGAGACATTTTTTCTCCATTTTCTCCTAATCAGAGGAGTTTGATCAGAGTGCAATTTTTCAGAATTGGCCCGATTGGATGAGAGAATCTACGGCCATCTGCACCTACCCTCAGGATATGTCATCGTATGACATTCATTTGAATAGTTTTCAGCACCAACCACTACACAGTGAGCAATGCTTCATTCGCAGGTCTGATGTTGTTCCCCACCAATCTGCTATTAATGACCTATTCAGAGTATAGGTCATTAATTGTGATGAGCGAGAAGTAAGATGCTCGGTACTCGAATCAAACACTTTGGAATGCTTCGATTCAAGTACTGAGTATAATGTACTTCAAAGATGAAGTAGAGCATTTTTCTGGCAGACGTTTACTCAACGGTCGAGGGTTTGGAAGAGGAGCGAGACATTCATTGCTGCGCAGTTCAGGTACCTGAACATCAAGCAATACTCGGTACTGCTCAGTACTTGATCAAGCATCGAGCAGTGGTGAGCTCACTTTCCCATCACAATTCTTTAATATTATGAGCATGTCATGCGGGTACTGGGTAGACTACAGCTGATTACCTGGGCCCCTGCGATATCCCTCCGACTAGGGAAAACCCTGTATGTCCCTCTCCCAGAATTTACACTGATGGTGTGCTTGTCTGGGCTGCCAGGCCGGACCCTGACTCCTGTTTCAGTCGTATGCTGAAACCTCCACCCACCACCCAGTGATAAGACCACACACCAACCCCTACAGAAAGCACAGACAGGGAAAACTAAAAACGCACCACGCCGCAGACTCACAGGAAAACACTATAATGTGCGCAGGGCAAAACAAATACAAATATAGGAAGGAGAAATATGACAAAGGATAATACACCACCAGATACGATATTTCTTGTCCTAGACCACCACTCCAGACCGAGATCACCAGGCACAAGACACAAGCTATAATCGGCGACGCCCAAAGTCCAGAATGACTATTTAAAGGCCACGGGCGTGACCCAGCCTCCAACCCGATTACCAGCTAGATTAACCCCGGACAGCCTGGATAAAGTCTAGCCGGCGCCAATGAGCGTATAGTGGACGAATGTGGAATTACTGCTGTCTGTCGGACGCCCTAGTGTGAATAGCGTCTGACATGACAGAGCATGGACAACAACCTATTTACCGTATTTTCCAGCGTATAAGACGACTTTTTAACCCCTCAAAATCTTCTTAAAAGTCGGGGGTCGTCTTATACGCCGGGTACAGATAAAATGTGCATATGGTGGGTGGGGGGGAGTGGTCCCGATGACGAAGAGAGGGGGCATCTCACAGTAAAGTGTGAGTGGAGTATATCCCCCTATTACCTCATTGCGGCAGCGTGGGGGTCTCTGTGCTGGGAGCGGCAGCTCCTCTTCGTGCCGTGGGTGCTCTGTGCTGTGGGGCGGCAGCGCATCTTCATGCCGTGGGTGCTGTGGGGCGGCGGCGGCGCATCTTCTTGCAGCGTCGGGGCTCCTCCGGCATCTCCTACAGGCCCGGAGGCACCGGCAGCCCCATTGCTGTGATGCGGTGACCTCCGGGAAAATGGCCACTGCTCAGATTCAGATCTGAATCTGAGCATGCGTCACCCCCAGCGGCCATTTTCCCGGAGGCCACTGCATCGCAGCCTCCCGGAAAATGGCCGCTGCCCAGATTCAGATCTCGTCTGGGTCTTATTGGATACCCAATAACTATAAGGCACAGAGGAATCACAGAGGACATTGGTACGGTCAGCAAGGTACTCTCTCAGCACCTCAGGGCCACTGTGATGGGAGGGTCAGGGAAAACTCTCCCAGACTTTTGCCAGTATTCCCCTGTCTCTGCTGGATTGGAGTTGTGTCTCTCTCGCCTGTACTCCTGTAAACTGTGACCTCTACCACCAGCGTTTTCAGATGCAATTTTTTTTAATAATTCTGCAACAAGGGCCTTCTGGTACTGCACCATTTTAGTACACCTGTCTGCCTCCGGAAGAAGAGATTGAAAGTTCTCCTTGTAGCATGAGTTCAGAAGTGTCACCAACCAGTAATGACTCTCACCCAAGATTTTGAGAGTAGGAGGGTCATGAGAAATGCAGCACAACATAAAGTCAGCCATGCGTGCCAGACTGCTAGCAGGAAAGACTTCCGTGTCCTCACCAAGAGGACAACTGACCATGCTCTCCTCCTCCCTGTCCTTAGGCCATCCATGCTGAACAGATGATATGACAGTTGTGCTTGTAGTCCCATCTATAGCGCATGAAAGTAGCACCTGTTTTTCCTCCTCTTCATCATTGTCAACCAATCCAAGTTGGGATGATATTAGGCAGGGCTGTGTGTAATCACCCTGTATGGGTCTTTGCTCCATCTCATTGTGCTCTGCCTGCAATGCATCCTCTTTGATTGTGAGCAGAGAGGTTTTCAGAATGCTGAGAAGTGGGATGGTGACACTAATTATGACGTCATCGCTGCTCCTCATCTTGGTGGACTCCTCAAAGTTTTGGAGGATGGTACATATGTCTGACATCCATGTTCACTCCTGAGGTCTTATGCGTAGAGTCTGAACTGAATACTAACATCCTTGCTGATGCTGGTAGTCAAAAACTGCCCTCTTCTGCTCACAAATCCTTTCCAACATATGCAGTGTAGAAGTCCAATGTGTGAGCACATCCCACACCAGTCGGTGAGCCGGAAGATGCAAATGCTGCTGAAGTACGGCAAGGGAGACGGAAGCTGTAGCTGACTTTCTAAAATGGGCACAAAGGTGGCGTACATTCACTAGCAGATTCGACAGCTCTGGGGAGCTTTTGAGAATCCATTGAACAACAAGGTTAAGCACATGGGCCAGGCATGTTACGTATGTGAGCTCACCTCAGAGCCACCACCAGGATCCGGCCATTGTCATGCCTGGCTGTAGGTTCAGCTGTGTCAGCTGTTGTGAATTTGGATTCTGGGCTCCCCCGGTGGCCGCTTGTGGAATTGGACTTGTCATCCTCTTTCCTGTTTCACCTGGTTCCATCAGTAGTGGGTGTCGCTATTTAAGCTCATTTCTCTGGTGGTTTCTTGCCGGTCAACAATGTTATCTGATGCCTCTCAGTGCTTGTTCCTGCTTCTAGACTACTACTAGATAAGTTGGACTTTTGTCCATGTTTTGTTTTGCCTATTTGTTCCAGTTCACAGCTGAAGTTTTGTTACTGTGTCTGGAAAGCTCTCGTTGATCAGGGATTGCTACTCTGGCGTTATGAGTTAATGCCAGAGTTTAAGGTAATCTCTGGATGGTGTTTTGTTAGTGTTTTTCTGCTGACCATGAAAGTATACTATCTGTCTTCTGCTATCTAGTAAGCGGACCTCAAATTTGCTAAGACTATTTTCCTGCTGCGTTTGTTGTTTCATCTGAACTCACCGTCATTATATGTGGGGGGCTACTGTCTTCTTTTGAATATTTCTCTAGAGGTGAGCCAGGTCTTATATTTCCCTCTGCTAGCTATTTAGGTCTTAGGCCAGAGCTGGGCATCTAGCGATAAATAGGAAATGCTACCTGGCTATTTCTAGTTGCGCGGCAGGCTTAGTTCATGGTCAGTATAGTTCCATCTTCCGAGAGCTTGTCCCTCTATAGGCTTGCTATGATCTCTGCTTGCAGAGATCATGACAGTTTGACCGGCCAATAAAGTGTTAAAGACCCAGGTTGAGAAAGGAGAGTTATAAGAAGTCTGCTGGAATTTTTTTTTTTTTTTTTTTTTTTTTCCTCCAGTCTGCCTTGCTGCAGTCTTTTTTCTCTCTCTCCTCCTAATCTCTGTATGGCTCTGTGTGCACCTGACAATAATGGATCTCCAGAGTGTAACTGCGGGTTTGAATAATCTCATCACGAAAGTACAAAATTTACAAGATTTTGTGGTACATGCTCCGGTATCTGAGCCGAGAATTCCTTTGCCGGAGTTCTTCACAGGGAATAGAGCTAGCTTCCAGAATTTCCGAAATAATTGTAAGCTTTATTTGTCCCTGAAGTCTCGTTCAGCTGGAGACCCTGCTCAGCAGGTTAGGATTGTGATTTCCTTGCTCAGGGGTGACCCTCAAGATTGGGCCTTCTCATTGCCAGCAGGGGATCCTGCGTTACGCGATGTGGATGCGTTTTTTCTGGCCTTGGGCTTGCTTTATGAGGAACCTCATTTGGAACTTCAGGCAGAAAAAACTTTGATGGCACTATCTCAGGGGCAAGACGAAGCTGAAGTTTTCTGCCAAAAATTCCGTAAATGGTCTGTGCTTACTCAGTGGAATGAGTGCGCCTTGGCGGCAACTTTCAGAGAAGGTCTCTCTGATGCCGTTAAGGATGTTATGGTGGGGTTCCCTGTGCCTGCAGGTCTGAATGAGTCCATGACAATGGCTATTCAGATTGATAGGCGTCTGCGGGAGCGCAAACCGGTGCACCATCTGGCGGTGTCTATGGAAAAGACGCCAGAAAGTATGCAGTGTGATAGAATTCTGTCCAGGAGCGAGCGACAGAATTTTAGACGGAAGAATGGATTGTGTTTCTATTGTGGGGATTCTACTCATGTTATATCAGCATGCTCTAGGCGTACAAAGAAGCTTGATAAGTCTGTTTCCATTGGCACCATTCAGTCTAAGTTTATTTTGTCTGTAACCCTGATTTGCTCTTTGTCATCCATTGCCACGGACGCCTATGTTGACTCTGGCGCCGCTCTGAGTCTTATGGATTGGTCCTTTGCCAATCGTTGTGGTTTTGATTTAGAGCCTTTGGAGACTCTTATTCCTCTGAAGGGGATTGACTCCACCCCATTGGCTAATAATAAACCACAATACTGGACACAAGTAACCATGCGTATCAATCCGGATCACCAGGAGATTATTCGTTTCCTGGTGCTGTATAATTTACATGACGATTTGGTACTGGGATTGCCATGGTTGCAGTCTCACAACCCAGTCTTGGACTGGAGAGCAATGTCTGTGTTGAGCTGGGGATGTAAGGGTATTCATGGGGACTTACCTTTGGTTTCTATTTCGTCGTCCATTCCCTCTGAAGTCCCTGAGTTCCTCTCTGATTATCAAGACGTCTTTGACGAACCCAAGCTTGGGTCGTTACCTCCGCACCGTGAGTGCGATTGTGCCATAGATTTGATACCGGGTTGTAAATATCCAAAGGGTCGTTTGTTTAATCTGTCTGTGCCGGAACATGCTGCTATGCGGGAATATATAAAGGAGTCTTTGGAAAAGGGACATATTCGTCCATCTTCTTCTCCCTTGGGAGCTGGGTTTTTCTTTGTCTCAAAAAAAGACGGCTCTTTGAGACCTTGTATTGACTATCGGCTTCTGAATAAGATCACTGTTAAGTATCAATACCCATTGCCATTGCTTACTGATTTGTTTGCTCGTATAGAGGGTGCTAAGTGGTTCTCTAAAATTGATCTTCGTGGGGCGTATAATTTGGTGCGGATCAGGCAGGGAGATGAATGGAAAACCGCGTTTGATACGCCCGAAGGTCATTTTGAGTACTTGGTGATGCCTTTTGGGCTCTCTAATGCTCCTTCAGTGTTTCAGTCCTTTATGCATGATATTTTCCGGAAGTATCTGGATAAATTTATGATCGTTTATCTGGATGATATTCTGGTTTTTTCTGATGACTGGGACTCGCATGTAGAGGCCTTTCAGGAGCTTAAGCGCCGTTTTGCCTCTGCCCCTGTGTTGCGTCAGCCTGATGTGAATCTGCCTTTTCAGGTTGAGGTTGACGCTTCGGAGATCGGAGCTGGGGCAGTGTTGTCGCAGAAAGGTTCCGACTGCTCCGTCATTAGGCCTTGTGCCTTCTTTTCTCGCAAATTTTCGCCCGCAGAGCGGAATTATGATGTTGGGAATCGGGAGCTTTTGGCCATGAAGTGGGCGTTTGAGGAGTGGCGCCATTGGCTCGAGGGGGCTAGGCATCAGGTGGTGGTATTGACTGACCACAAAAATTTGATTTATCTTGAGACTGCCAGACGCCTGAATCCTAGACAGGCGCGCTGGTCTTTATTTTTTTCTCGCTTTAATTTTGTGGTGTCATACCTACCGGGTTCTAAGAATGTTAAGGCAGATGCCCTTTCTAGGAGTTTTTACCCGGACTCTCCTGGTAATTCTGAACCCACAGGTATCCTTAGGGAGGGAGTAATTTTGTCGGCCGTTTCTCCTGATCTGCGGCGGTCCTTGCAAGAGTTTCAGGCGGATAGACCGGATCGTTGTCCGCCTGATAGACTGTTTGTTCCGGATGATTGGACCAGCAGAGTCATCTCTGAGGTACATTCTTCTGCATTGGCAGGTCATCCCGGAATTTTTGGTACCAGGGATTTGGTGGCAAGATCCTTCTGGTGGCCTTCCCTGTCACGAGATGTGCGAGTCTTTGTGCAGTCATGTGACGTTTGTGCTCGGGCCAAGTCTTGTAGTTCTCGGGCTAGCGGACTGCTGTTGCCCTTGCCTATTCCTAAGAGGCCTTGGACACACATCTCGATGGATTTTATTTCAGATCTGCCTGTTTCCCAGAAGATGTCTGTCATCTGGGTGGTCTGTGACCGTTTCTCTAAAATGGTCCATTTGGTTCCTCTGCCCAAGTTGCCTTCTTCTTCTGAGTTGGTTCCTCTGTTTTTTCAGAATGTTGTCCGATTGCACGGTATTCCTGAGAATATTGTTTCTGACAGAGGTACCCAATTTGTGTCTAGATTTTGGCGGGCATTCTGTGCTAGGATGGGCATAGATTTGTCTTTTTCATCTGCTTTTCACCCTCAGACTAATGGCCAGACCGAGCGGACTAATCAGACCCTGGAGACATATCTGAGGTGTTTTGTCTCTGCTGACCAGGATGATTGGGTTGCTTTTTTGCCATTGGCAGAGTTCGCCCTCAATAATCGGGCCAGCTCTTCCACCTTGGTGTCCCCGTTTTTCTGTAATTCGGGGTTTCACCCTCGATTTTCCTCCGGTCAGGTGGAATCCTCGGATTGTCCTGGAGTGGATGCGGTGGTGGAGAGATTGCATCACATCTGGGGGCAGGTTATGGACAATTTGAAGTTGTCCCAGGAGAAGACTCAGCGTTTTGCCAACCGTCATCGTCGTGTTGGTTCTCGGCTTTGTGTTGGAGATTTGGTGTGGTTGTCTTCTCGTTTTGTCCCTATGAGGGTCTCTTCTCCTAAGTTTAAACCTCGGTTCATCGGCCCTTATAGAATATTGGAGATTCTTAATCCTGTTTCTTTCCGTTTGGACCTCCCTGCGTCCTTTTCCATTCATAACGTTTTTCATCGGTCGTTATTGCGCAGGTATGAGGTACCTGTGGTACCTTCAGTTGAGCCTCCTGCTCCGGTGTTGGTTGAGGGTGAGTTGGAGTACGTTGTGGAGAAAATTTTGGACTCTCGTGTTTCCAGACGGAGACTCCAGTATCTGGTCAACTGGAAGGGTTACGGCCAGGAGGATAATTCTTGGGTCAATGCATCTGATGTTCATGCTTCTGATCTTGTTCGTGCCTTCCATAGGGCTCATCCTGGTCGCCCTGGTGGATCTGGTGAGGGTTCGGTGCCCCCTCCTTGAGGGGGGGGTACTGTTGTGAATTTGGATTCTGGGCTCCCCCGGTGGCCGCTTGTGGAATTGGACTTGTCATCCTCTTTCCTGTTTCACCTGGTTCCATCAGTAGTGGGTGTCGCTATTTAAGCTCATTTCTCTGGTGGTTTCTTGCCGGTCAACAATGTTATCTGATGCCTCTCAGTGCTTGTTCCTGCTTCTAGACTACTACTAGATAAGTTGGACTTTTGTCCATGTTTTGTTTTGCCTATTTGTTCCAGTTCACAGCTGAAGTTTTGTTACTGTGTCTGGAAAGCTCTCGTTGATCAGGGATTGCTACTCTGGCGTTATGAGTTAATGCCAGAGTTTAAGGTAATCTCTGGATGGTGTTTTGTTAGTGTTTTTCTGCTGACCATGAAAGTATACTATCTGTCTTCTGCTATCTAGTAAGCGGACCTCAAATTTGCTAAGACTATTTTCCTGCTGCGTTTGTTGTTTCATCTGAACTCACCGTCATTATATGTGGGGGGCTACTGTCTTCTTTTGAATATTTCTCTAGAGGTGAGCCAGGTCTTATATTTCCCTCTGCTAGCTATTTAGGTCTTAGGCCAGAGCTGGGCATCTAGCGATAAATAGGAAATGCTACCTGGCTATTTCTAGTTGCGCGGCAGGCTTAGTTCATGGTCAGTATAGTTCCATCTTCCGAGAGCTTGTCCCTCTATAGGCTTGCTATGATCTCTGCTTGCAGAGATCATGACAGTCAGCCACACATCTGCCTTCTCTTTCAGAGCTGTCCACAACTCTTCAGCATTGTGTAGTTTGTCACCAAAATATATTAGCTTCAGCACAGCCTGTTGCCGCTTGCATGACGCAGTGCTGCAGTGCTTCCAACTTGTGACTGATGTGGTCATTTCAGAGAAGGAGGCTGAAGAGGAGGAGGAGGTGCAGGAGCTGTAGACTGTGGGGGCAACCCTGATTGGTGTAAGGCCCACAATCCTCGGCATCGGGAGGACATGTTCCTTCCCAAGGTCTGACTGGGTCCCAGCTTCCACTATGTTAACCAAGTTTGCCATCAGTGAGATGTACCATCCCTGCCCACAAGCACTTGTCCATGGTGTTGAGTCCTTCTCAGTCCCTGGCTTACTAGAGGTAGGGATCCAAATAAATAACACGCAGCACAAAGGTTGTGTGTTCATAGACAGGGATAGCCCTGGAGCCCGTCTGACTCACTGGGCTCTACCCCCTCCTTTTTATAGCAAAAAGTTAAACATTTTACAGACATGCGTACAAGCGCTCATATTTCACATCCTTTTACAAAAACAGTCTATACTAGAGATAAGGTACAGCTTCTAGTATGTAGGTAAAAGGTTACAACACAGAAGGAATGCGTCCATAAAAGGAAATGTCAACTTTGCTTAAGTTTCTTGATATAAGCCAGATGTCTCAGGAGAAAGACACAATGGATTCTTTCAGTCTGATCTCCACAATTCCCCCCTTTGACATATTCTTTTATTTTTATTACCACAGGGCCAAAGACAAAGCCTTTATTTTTGGTATTACACATGTACACACTTATATTATTAATAAGAGAATCAAATCTAGTATTAATTCTTCTATCGCAAATTATTTTCTTCTTTAGCAGTATACTAAAATATAAAAACAAAAATTAGTACGGTAATATTAATTAGAATCACTAGAGGATAACATAAGAATAAAGAAAAAAAAAAAAAAAAAATTATACTCTTGCATCTATTACACAAAGTTTATCTGTGCATACTGAAATACCCTTGAGCACAATCTGGAATAGTACGTATATGACTACAATAATCATAACTATATGTATTATGCTCTGCATAATCCCAGCAACCCACCCACCGATTCCTCTGAACCAGTTGGCTGGGTTAAGAAAAGAAAAGGTATCTGACCACCAGCTATCCTTATTCTGGTCATTATCTTTGTCATACTGATCTCTGAGTCGTTGTACGTCCTTTAATTTAAATGTCATACTCATAGTACTATTCGGGTCTATATAATGACAGCAGGTGGGTCCGATGATTTGACACATACCCCCTTGTGAGGCAGTTAGGTAATCCAATACCAGGGTATGTTGGTTGATGACTATTATAAGCTGATTCTGTACAGCTATACTAGTGTTTAGTATATCCAATATATCCCAAATTTGATCATCTAGATAGTCTGTGGCCCTAACCAGTTTATCCCACATTTGTGTAATCATAGGGTAAATAAAAATAGAACTGACAATTTTATTGGCTATACCCATTTGCACTATGTGTGGTCTCCCCGAGGGGCGTGGTGAGTTATCTGCAGCTCTTTTATACAGTGTGTGCTTGGGCACGGCTTGCATATTCACTTGTTTATTTGAAATTATGAAAGTAGCCGGGGTTAGGCGTCCTAATGTACAAGTACCCTTTTTACCTACGGGAAGCCATTTATATGCTCCTTCTCCGCATATCCAAAATGTACCTTCAGGCAGATCCCATAGAGCTGAGTGCTGCAATACCAATCTGTGAGCCAAATCCACAAATCTAGATACATTCTGAAGCATACACCAAGAGGGTTTTTGTCCCAAGGGGCTACAGTACCCGGCTGCGGGATTTCCACATACAGGCATTCCGTTGATATATTAATCGGATTCATTACAAACCAGGTTCCCCGGTTTGCTTGTACAACTGTTTACATCACCTTGGGGGAACAACTCAGAATGTTCCCATTTTCTATTATGTATGTATCTTTCCAATACTACAGGTTTGAAGGCATCAGAGGAAGGGACGGTTGTACTGAAACTGAGCTGTAGATTTTCAGTGGGGACCTGTCCTAGATCAGTTAATCCAGTCTTATTCCTAGGTACCCATTTTCCTCCCTTGAATGCTAAATATTGTAGATGTGTATTACTCCCTGAGAGATTACCCTGCCACCAAGGAAATTCTACCCATCCCACAATTGGTATGGCGATTGTAGTATTCCACAGCCTAGCATTACCAGTTTGGTTGTTGGCCAGGTTGTCTGAACAATTAGGCCAAGCGAATATTTCTTCTGCTGATACGGGAACTGCTAGAAAAGGTATACTTATGGCTGATACCGGTGAATGGGTACAGATCCAACAATCTGTCAGGGTTTGTGTATTGTTTAACAAGTCATGCACTAATTTTCTATGATGTTGTACGAATCTATTGTTCAAAGGGGTTAGAGAATTTAGTCTTTCCCATGCCTTTGTCGTGGTTAATACTATTAACATCAATATCATGAGTTTATACTGCTTTTTTTGCAATGGCTTGCATGTATCCATGATGCCTTTCCTTCAAGCTTGACTGATGTAGGTGTTGTCAACAGGACTTGGAAGGGTCCGTCAAACCTTGGTTCTAGAGCCTTTCTGGTGTGTCTTTTTACATAGACTTGATCACCTGGTTCCAACTTGTGACTTCCTTCAATGTTGTCAGGATCTGGAAGGGAAGCAAAAACTTGTGCATGCACCTTAGTTAATTGTTTCTGAAGATTTTGTACATAAGAAGTCAATGACTCAATATTTAACACAAGTTGCTGTGGAAAATAACATCCTAAATTGGCAGTCCTACCAAACAAAATTTCATATGGAGACAGTTTAGTCTTACCCCTTGGGGTATTGCGTATTGAGTAAAGGGCCAGTGGAAGGCATTCTGTCCAAGGCTTTCCTGTTTCAGCCATGGCTTTCTGTATTTTTAATTTTAAAGTTCCATTCATGCGTTCCACCTTACCAGAACTTTGAGGATGGTACGGAGTGTGTAACTGACTTTCAACACCCAACATTTTCAGTACATTTTGAAATATTTCTCCAGTGAAATGAGTACCCCTATCTGACTCGATCACTTCAGGGAGACCGTAACGGGGTATCAGTTCGGCAACTAGCTTTACAGCAGTGTTTTTAGCTGAAGCCTTCCGAACTGGATAGGCCTCTGGCCACCCTGAGAACATGTCCACACACACCAACACATTCTCATACCCATTACTTTTTGGCAGCTGGATAAAGTCTATTTGTAATCGCTGAAACGGATAGAGAGGTCGGACGTGGTGCTTCATAGGGGTCTTTGTTGTCTGTCCGGGATTATGTGCCAGGCATATAGCGCATGCAGCACAATAGTCTCTTGCGTAGTTGCCAAAACCTGGAGCCAACCAGACTTGCTTTGCCAGTAGTGTCATTGCATTTGCAGACACATGAGTAGGTTGGTGCAGTCCACCAACTACAATCGGGTACCAGGCTCTAGGTAGACATATTAGTCCATCTTTCTTCCAAATTCCTGCTTGTTCTTCTGCCCCTTCCTTTTTCCATCTATCCCTCTCCTCTTCTCCTGCATCTTCCTGTGCTTGTCTCAGTCTATCTTCAGTATTTTCTGTGAGGTTTACAGTATGAACCTGTCGTAAGGGTTTGACTGCCGCTGCTTTGGCTGCTTTATCAGCCCTATCATTTCCCCTAGATTCCCTAGTGTCGAGTCTCACATGTGCAGCTACCTTAATTACTGCTACTTCTTTTGTTTCTTGTGCAGCCTCTAAGATCTGTTTGATCAAAGAAGCATGTTTTACAGGTTGTCCTGATGCTGTCATGTAACCTCTAGCTCTCCAGATTACTCCAAAATCAAACACAATACCATGTGCATACCTAGAATCAGTGTATATATTAGCTGTCTGATTCTCAGCTATTTTTAGCGCTTCAATCAATGCTGTTAGTTCTGCTTCTTGTGCAGACTGTTTTGGTGGAAGTGGTTCTGCTTTGAGAGTTTCAGATTCTGACACAACTGCATACCCTGTATGAAAGTTACCTGTGTCATCTGCAAACCTACTACCGTCTTGTCATGATCTCCATGGCCAGAGAACTAGCATAAGCCTCTATAGGAACAAGCTCTTGGAAGATGTAACTATACTGACCATGAACTAAACCTACCGCATCATCTAGAAGTAGCCAGGTAGCATGTCCTACTTTTTATCCCTATATGCCCAGCGCCGGCCGGAGAACTAAATAATGCTAGCAGAGGGAAATATAAGAACTGACTCACCTCTAGAGAAATGCCCAAAAAGGAGACAGAGGCCCCCCACATATATTGGCGGTGATTTTAGATGAAATAACAAACGCAGCAGGAAAATAGTTTTAGCAAATTTGAGGTCCGCTTTCTAGATAGCAGAAGACAGAAAGCATACTTTCATGGTCAGTAGAAAACCCTAACAAAACACATCCAGAAATTACTTTAGGACTCTGGCATTAACTCATAATACCAGAGTGGCAATTCCTGATCAACAAGAGCTTTCCAGACACAGTAACGAAACTGCAGCTGTGAACTGGAACCAAAATACAAAAACAAAACATGGACGAATGTCCAACTTATCTAGTAGATGTCTGGGAGCAGGAACAAGCACAGAGAGGCTTCTGATAACATTGTTGACCGGCAAGCATCTAACAGAGAAGCCAGGTTATATAGCGACACCCAGATCTAATCAGAACAGGTGAACAGGGAAGATGATGTCACAAGTTCAATTCCACCAGTAGCCACCGGGGGAGCCCAGAATCCAAATTCACAACAGTACCCCCCCCTCAAGGAGGGGGCACCGAACCCTCACCAGAACCACCAGGGCGATCAGGATGGGCCCTATGAAAGGCACGAACCAGATCAGAGGCATGAACATCAGATGCAGTGACCCAAGAATTATCCTCCTGGCCATATCCCTTCCACTTGACCAGATACTGGAGTCTCCGTCTGGAAACACGGGAGTCTAGGATTTTTTCCACAACGTACTCCAACTCACCCTCAACCAACACCGGAGCAGGAGGCTCAACGGAAGGCACAACCGGTGCCTCATACCTGCGCAATAACGACCGATGAAAAACGTTATGAATAGAAAAGGATGCAGGGAGGTCCAAACGGAAGGAAACAGGGTTAAGAATCTCCAATATTTTATACGGACCGATGAACCGAGGCTTAAACTTAGGAGATGAGACCCTCATAGGGACAAAACGAGAAGACAACCACACCAAATCTCCAACACAAAGCCGAGGACCAACACGACGGTGACGGTTGGCAAAAAGCTGAGTCTTCTCCTGGGACAACTTTAAATTGTCCATCACCTGCCCCCAGATATGATGCAATCTCTCCACCACCGCATCCACTCCAGGACAATCCGAGGATTCCATCTGACCGGAGGAAAATCGAGGATGGAACCCCGAATTACAGAAAAACGGGGAAACCAAGGTGGCAGAGCTGGCCCGATTATTGAGGGCGAACTCCGCCAATGGCAAAAAAGCAACCCAATCATCCTGGTCAGCAGACACAAAACACCTCAGATATGTCTCCAGGGTCTGATTAGTCCGCTCGGTCTGGCCATTAGTCTGAGGGTGAAAAGCAGACGAAAAAGACAAATCTATGCCCATCCTAGCACAAAATGCCCGCCAAAATCTAGACACAAATTGGGTTCCTCTGTCAGAAACGATATTCTCAGGAATACCATGCAAACGAACAACATTTTGAAAAAACAGGGGCACCAACTCGGAAGAAGAAGGCAATTTGGGCAGGGGAACCAAATGAACCATCTTAGAAAAACGGTCACACACCACCCAGATGACAGACATCTTCTGAGAAACAGGCAGATCTGAAATAAAATCCATCGAGATGTGTGTCCAAGGCCTCTTAGGAATAGGCAAGGGCAACAATAATCCACTAGCCCGAGAACAACAAGGCTTGGCCCGAGCACAAACGTCACAAGACTGCACAAAGCCTCGCACATCTCGTGACAGGGAAGGCCACCAGAAGGATCTTGCCACCAAATCCCTGGTACCAAAAATTCCAGGATGACCTGCCAACGCAGAAGAATGCACCTCAGAGATGACTTTACTGGTCCAATCATCAGGAACAAACAGCCTATCAGGCGGACAACGATCCGGTCTATCCGCCTGAAACTCCTGCAAGGCCCGCCGCAGGTCTGGAGAAACGGCTGACAAGATAACTCCCTCCTTAAGAATACCTGTGGGGTCAGAGTTGCCAGGTGAATCAGGCTCAAAACTCCTAGAAAGGGCATCCGCCTTAACATTCTTAGAACCTGGTAGGTACGATACCACAAAATTAAACCGAGAAAAAAATAATGACCAGCGCGCCTGTCTAGGATTCAGGCGCCTGGCGGTCTCAAGATAAATCAAATTTTTGTGGTCAGTCAATACCACCACCTGATGTCTGGCCCCCTCGAGCCAATGGCGCCACTCCTCAAACGCCCACTTCATGGCCAAAAGCTCCCGATTCCCAACATCATAATTCCGCTCAGCGGGCGAAAATTTACGGGAAAAGAAGGCACAAGGCCTCATCACGGCGCAGTCAGAACTTTTCTGCGACAACACTGCCCCAGCTCCGATCTCAGAAGCGTCGACCTCAACCTGAAAAGGAAGAGTCACATCAGGCTGACGCAACACAGGGGCAGAAGAAAAACAGCGCTTAAGCTCCTGAAAGGCCTCCACAGCATCAGGGGACCAATTAGCAACATCAGCACCCTGTCTAGTCAAATCGGTCAATGGCTTAACGACATCCGAAAAACCAGAAATAAATCGACGATAAAAGTTGGCAAAGCCCAAAAATTTCTGAAGACTTTTAAGAGAAGAGGGCTGCGTCCAATCACAAATAGCTTGAACCTTGACAGGATCCATCTCAATGGAAGAGGGAGAAAAAATATATCCCAAAAAGGAAATTCTCTGAACCCCAAAAACGCACTTAGAACCCTTGACACACAGAGAATTAGACCGCAAAACCTGAAAAACCCTCTTAACTTGCCGGACATGAGAGTCCCAGTCATCCGAAAAAATCAGAATATCATCCAGATACACTATCATAAATTTATCCAAAAAATCGCGGAAAATATCATGCATAAAGGACTGGAAGACTGAAGGGGCATTAGAAAGACCAAAAGGCATCACCAAATACTCAAAGTGGCCCTCGGGCGTATTAAATGCGGTTTTCCACTCATCCCCCTGCCTGATCCGCACCAAATTATACGCCCCACGGAGATCAATCTTAG
Source organism: Ranitomeya variabilis (assembly GCF_051348905.1). Lineage (NCBI taxonomy): Eukaryota > Metazoa > Chordata > Amphibia > Anura > Dendrobatidae > Ranitomeya > Ranitomeya variabilis. The sequence goes on from NC_135236.1 coordinate 315,170,778, forward strand.
AGAACCACTTGGCCCCCTTTATGCGAGCAAACAAATCAGTCAGCAACGGCAATGGGTATTGATATTTAACCGTGATTTTATTCAAAAGCCGATAATCAATACATGGTCTCAAAGAGCCGTCTTTTTTTGACACAAAGAAAAAACCGGCTCCTAAGGGAGATGACGATGGACGAATATGTCCCTTTTCCAAGGACTCCTTTATATATTCTCGCATAGCAGTATGTTCAGGCACAGACAGATTAAATAAACGACCCTTTGGGTATTTACTACCCGGAATTAAATCTATAGCACAATCGCACTCACGGTGCGGAGGTAGTGAACCCAGCTTGGGTTCTTCAAAGACGTCACGATAATCAGACAGGAACTCAGGGATTTCAGAGGGAATAGATGATGAAATGGACACCAAAGGTACGTCCCCATGAGTCCCCTTACATCCCCAGCTCAACACAGACATAGCTCTCCAGTCAAGGACTGGGTTGTGAGACTGCAGCCATGGCAATCCCAGCACCAAATCCTCATGTAGATTATACAGCACTAGAAAACGAATAGTCTCCTGGTGATCCGGATTAATACACATAGTCACTTGTGTCCAGTATTGTGGTTTATTATTAGCCAATGGGGTGGAGTCAATCCCCTTCAGAGGAATAAGAGTTTCCAAAGGCTCTAAATCATACCCACAACGATTGGCAAAGGACCAATCCATAAGACTCAAAGCGGCGCCAGAGTCGATATAGGCGTCAGTAGTAATAGATGACAAAGAGCAAATCAGGGTCACAGACAAAATAAATTTAGACTGTAAAGTGCCAATGGAAACAGATTTATCAAGCTTTTTAGTACGTTTAGAGCATGCTGATATAACATGAGTAGAATCCCCACAATAGAAACACAACCCATTTTTCCGTCTAAAATTCTGCCGCTCGCTTCTGGACAGAATTCTATCACACTGCATGCTTTCTGGCGTCTTCTCAGTGGACACCGCCAGATGGTGCACTGGTTTGCGCTCCCGCAGACGCCTATCGATCTGAATGGCCATTGTCATGGACTCATTCAGACCCGCAGGCACAGGGAACCCCACCATAACATCCTTAATGGCATCAGAGAGACCCTCTCTGAAAGTAGCCGCCAAGGCACACTCATTCCACTGAGTAAGCACAGACCATTTACGGAATCTTTGGCAGTAAATTTCAGCTTCATCTTGCCCCTGCGATAGGGACATCAAAGTTTTTTCTGCCTGAAGTTCCAAATGAGGTTCCTCATACAGCAAGCCCAAGGCCAAAAAAAACGCATCCACATTGCGCAACGCAGGATCCCCTGGTGCCAATGCAAAAGCCCAGTCTTGAGGGTCGCCGCGGAGCAAGGAAATCACAATCCCAACCTGCTGTGCAGGGTCTCCAGCAGAACGAGATTTCAGGGACAAAAATAGCTTACAATTATTTCTAAAATTCTGAAAGCTAGATCTATTCCCTGAGAAGAATTCCGGCAAAGGAATTCTCGGCTCAGATACCGGAGCATGAATAATAAAATCTTGCAAATTTTGTACTTTCGTGGTGAGATTATTCAAACCTGCAGTTACACTCTGAAGATCCATTATTAACAGGTGAACACAAAGCCATTCAAAGATTATAAGGAGAGAGAAAAAAAAGAAAGACTGCAGCATAGACAGACTGGCAAGTGATCCAATTAAGAGCACAGGAAAAAAAAAAAAAAAAAAAAAAAAACTCTCAGCAGACTTCTTATTTCTCTCCTATCTCAGCCAAGGATTTTAACCCTTTAGTGGGCCGGTCAAACTGTCATGATCTCCATGGCCAGAGATCTAGCATAAGCCTCTATAGGAACAAGCTCTTGGAAGATGTAACTATACTGACCATGAACTAAACCTACCGCATCATCTAGAAGTAGCCAGGTAGCATGTCCTACTTTTTATCCCTATATGCCCAGCGCCGGCCGGAGAACTAAATAATGCTAGCAGAGGGAAATATAAGAACTGACTCACCTCTAGAGAAATGCCCAAAAAGGAGACAGAGGCCCCCCACATATATTGGCGGTGATTTTAGATGAAATAACAAACGCAGCAGGAAAATAGTTTTAGCAAATTTGAGGTCCGCTTTCTAGATAGCAGAAGACAGAAAGCATACTTTCATGGTCAGTAGAAAACCCTAACAAAACACATCCAGAAATTACTTTAGGACTCTGGCATTAACTCATAATACCAGAGTGGCAATTCCTGATCAACAAGAGCTTTCCAGACACAGTAACGAAACTGCAGCTGTGAACTGGAACCAAAATACAAAAACAAAACATGGACGAATGTCCAACTTATCTAGTAGATGTCTGGGAGCAGGAACAAGCACAGAGAGGCTTCTGATAACATTGTTGACCGGCAAGCATCTAACAGAGAAGCCAGGTTATATAGCGACACCCAGATCTAATCAGAACAGGTGAACAGGGAAGATGATGTCACAAGTTCAATTCCACCAGTAGCCACCGGGGGAGCCCAGAATCCAAATTCACAACACGTCTATAAACAGCTCTAAATCTGGATTTTGAAGTGGTGTTTCGGATACATTGGGTAAGCCTGCCGTTTCTTGTAAAATGAGCTCTGTACAATCATGTGTGTCTGTAGGGAAAAAATTTGCGTGTGAATCAGTGTCCTTATTCCCCCCTTCAGACTCGAGAGGTAGCAGTGTTGCTAAATTAAGAGTCTGAAGCCTTGCAAATGTGATAGTAGAGGGGAGCAGCAAAGAACACTGTAGCCGCAAATGTCTGGCCATGGAAATGTGTTTTGGTTGGACCTGGTTTAATATCCCATAAACATCATGCGTAGTTTGAACTGTGAGTGGATACTCTAGGACAATTTCTGATGCTTTGTCCAACAATAGTGAGACAGCAACAACTACACGTACACAGGTTGGCGCTGCTCTAGCTACGGGATCTAACCTTGCTGAAAGATATGCAATTGGTCTTTGTTTCCCTGCATGCTTCTGGGTAAGAACTCCTGTAGCATGAGAATCAACTTCTGCAGCCATAAGCTGAAATGGTTTGGTGTAGTCTGGTAGCCCTAACGCTGGAGCTGAAACAAGGGCATCTTTTAATTGTTGGAACGAAATCTGACCTTCTTTTGTCAACAAATAAGGTTCACTTTTTACACAGTCATACAGTGGTTGCATTAGTTGACTGGCATGTATAATCCATTGTCTACAATGAGACACTATTCCTAAAAATGCTCGTAGCTGTTTATGATTTCTAGGCTCATTCATCTGTCTTATTGCTTCAGTTCTTTGAGGTGTAAGATGCTTTTTACCTTGAGAAATGCAATGACCTAGAAAGACCACTTTGATCTGACAAACTTGTAGCTTTTGTCTATTCACTTTACACCCTTCTTTTTCTAGAAAACATAGTAAACTCACAGTGGACCTTTCTGCAGTTTCTAGATCTGGGCAGCAAAGTAGTATGTCATCCACATACTGCAAAATTACTACCTGTGGTTCGGGTTCAAACCTCTGGAGGACTGTTTGTAGGGCATTTGAATAAAGAGTAGGGGAGTGTATCATTCCCTGTGGAAGGCGTGTCCACGCCAACTGTTTGCCCTTAAATGTAAATGCAAACAAATGCCAACTATCTTGGTGTAAAGGAACCGAGAAAAATGCATTTGAAAGATCTATTACAGTAAACACTTGAGAACTGGCTGGTATCTGTGATAGTAACGTATGAGGATTGGGTACAACTGGGGTGATTGGATCTAGAACTTTGTTTATTTCTCTTAGATCATGTACCATACGATATTTGGGCATAGAACCCTTATCAAGAGTTCTCTTCTTGACTGGATACAGAGGAGTGTTAGCAGGTGATTGTATCTCTACCAAAACTCCTTTCTCTCTATATCCCTCTATCTGTTTTGTAATTGCTAATTCCTGCTGGGCACTCACAGGGTATTGTCTGAGCTGTGGGAGAACAGTTCCTGGTTGCACAGATAATTTTACAGGAGAAATATGCAATAATCCCACATCAGTGTCACCCTGTGCCCACAGTGTTTCTGGGATCATTGAGAGGTCTAGATCTGTGGTGTACTCTTTTTCTTCAGTATAATCCTCAAAAGCCTGAATTCTGACATATTGTTCTAATGATTCTGCATCATCAGGGATAGTCAGCATAACTGTGCCATCTTCCCTAAAATTGATGTTAGCTTCTAATTTCTTTAGTACATCAGTTCCTAACAGACATGTTGGGGCACCTCTGGCATACAAAAATCTGGATGCAAAACATTTAGGTCCTAATGAGACCTCTAGGGGCACAGTATATGGCAGTGTTCGAATTACCCCATCATAACCCTCAGCAAAAGTTGTTTGTTCTGAAATATCTTCCGGATTCGGAAGAAAATCTTGATTCAAAATTGAGGAAGTTGCACCTGTATCTATCAAAAATGGAATCTCTCTCCCCCCCACATTCACCTGTATCATAGGTCTCCTAGCTGGTAGGGAAGTTTGTAACACATCGAGTCAATCTGAATCTGGTATGGGACCATCTATGATGGTAGATTTCTGCTGGTTGTCCGTTTGGGGAGGGTTATTTCTGGGAACAAATTTGCCTGACTTTATATCTGCCAACTTCTTCCTGCACTCTCTTTGGAAATGACCTGGCTTTTTACAGTAGTGGCAAGGAAAATTGTGTCTCACTCTTCCTCCTGTATTAGCTTGTGCTATTCTAACAGGCTTACGATTCTCTCTCATATCCATGGCTATTCCTAAACATCGTTGTTTCACAATATTTGGTTGTTCAATTGTTCTCCAATCTGGAGTAGAGGATTTAAATTTTTCTCTGATTTTCGGATCTAGCCCCTCTATTAATTGTTTTGTAAAAAGTCTCCTTACTGAAGCATCAGTCAAATCCAATCCTTCATCCCTAAAGCTATTTTCTAGTTCTTGACTATATTCTTCAATACTTTGCCCAAATTTCTGCATAATCACACCTGTAGACCCCCTTTCCCTCTGTTTTCCTCTCATGAAAATTATTAATGCCTCTGTGAACTGGGTACCTGATGCTTCTGTCTGTAAGGCACCCCCTTCTGCCACTGGTCTATTGGGCTGTAGGTGTGTCAATAATTCCTGAAAAAGTCCGGGGGACATTTTCATTCTACATAATTCTTCCCCGTCCGCCCAGACCCCAGCATGAGTCTGCATGATTTGTTGTATATACTGCGCAAATCGGATAGGATATTGAGTGGGATCAGGCGCATTATGCAGGAGGGACATACCCTCAGCAGGGGACCAAGGAAAGTATTGTCTGGTCTGATGATATCTGGTGTTCATTACTCCTCCTTCACCAGCTTCTCTAAAAGGTCTTGGTACTACCCTAACAGGGGCAAGTACAGCGCCATATCTAGGTGTACCACAGGCTAGGCAATCATTTCTCCAATCTGGATTTTGTTGTCCACAGTGTGAACATTCCCATCCTCCTACCCCACCAAGATTGGGATACAAGGCTGGAAATTGTTTTCCTCCTTCTGCTCTTCCAGATGGTACAAATGATTGGGCTTTTGGATCTAGGTAAGGTGGCGGGATTATGTCACAACTTTTTCCCTTCCCCATGATCCATTTGGAAGTGTCTGGATCGTACTTCCAATTCTCCTCTTTAGCTGTTTTTGAGACCTCTATCATACAGTGTATGATTTCTTCCCACCCATTGTCTTTGATAATTCCACCTCGTTCTTTACTCAGTTTTTCCCATTCTGTACTGAACATAAGTGCTTCTGAAATTCCCAATTTTTCTCTTACCCTCCTAATCTGCCTTCTGACTATCTTTCCACATCTTTCCTGTATGATATCTGCTGCTTCCACTTGTCCTAAGACGGTTTTTGTCTGTTTATTTCCCATTTTTCTCTTCAATATTAGCTATTTCTACCCCAGGTGACGTTTGGACAATCACTTACTCTATGGTGATGTCTCGTTGCCTTCTCTCCTAGGGAGCTAAAATATTGAAAGGCTTGTCTGCTCCATTTCTTCTAATATGCAGGACGTACTTAAGTGCTATTATGCACGCAAACAGACCCAGCAACACCATACAGATCACAAAACTTTCTGTGTCAGTTAGCATACTTGTCCCAGGCTCATGAAACCGCGTCCTGGGCTCATTCTATCAAACCTTATCCAGAAATGAAGGAGGTTAAGCACTTAATTGAGAGTCAAGCATGGGCGGAGGTCTCCCAGAAGGACGCAACCACATGACCCAGTTAGGCTGACTTCCGTGTATAAGGCTTATACCCCAACTATTTCGGCTTATTTTTCTACGCACTTTTGCTCTTCTTTCACAACATACCACAACCTTCACACTGTTCACACACTGCCAGGGACAGGACTCATAAATCTATACAATATGGTAACCCGAGTTTTATAGGTATCTACTCACTACTAGACTAACCCAGCGTGACACGGCTCATAGAGATCTTTCGGATAATACAGGGCAGATAAAAGAGAACTAATAATGTCTCTTACCTGGCCAGGTTTTTCAGTTCATTTGCCGTCCATTATCCCAGATCTCCGTTGTCCGTATCCGCAGGTAAATCTCGAGCAAATACTCTCGCCTCAGGTCCCTGTTTGGGCGCCAAGAAAATGTTGAGTCCTTCTCAGTCCCTGGCTTACTAGAGGTAGGGATCCAAATAAATAACACGCAGCACAAAGGTTGTGTGTTCATAGACAGGGATAGCCCTGGAGCCCGTCTGACTCACTGGGCTCTACCCCCTCCTTTTTATAGCAAAAAGTTAAACATTTTACAGACATGCGTACAAGCGCTCATATTTCACATCCTTTTACAAAAACAGTCTATACTAGAGATAAGGTACAGCTTCTAGTATGTAGGTAAAAGGTTACAACACAGAAGGAATGCGTCCATAAAAGGAAATGTCAACTTTGCTTAAGTTTCTTGATATAAGCCAGATGTCTCAGGAGAAAGACACAATGGATTCTTTCAGTCTGATCTCCACAATTGTTAGGTGGACTTTCCCAGTAACAGCATTGTTGAGGGCACGGCTAATGTTGTGGGACACGTGCTTGTGTAATGCGGGAACGGCACACTGGGAGAAATAATGGCGGCTAGGGACCGAGTACCTTAGGATGGCCACCGCCATCAGGTTGCAGAAAGCTTCTCCATGAGCCTAAAAGGCAACATTTCGAGTGCAAGCAGACGAGAAATGTGAGAATTTAGTAGGGTGGCCTGTGAGGTGTTGGCAGCATATTTTGCTTGCGTTCCAAGGACTGAGGTATGGACAACTGAACTCTGCGCTGGGACAAGGATGGGGACGTACTTGATGATGGTGCTAGTTGAGTGTGTGCAACAACAGGTGCAGGGCAGGAAGCATCTTCGCTGGCACCATGGACAGGGGATTGGCTTCCACGCACAACGGCGGAAGAAGCAGTGGGTCACCCACAGACTGTGTTCCTGGACCCTGGGGTTCGGGCCACAAAGTCGAGTGCTTTGCTGCCATGTGCCTGATCATGCTGGTGGTGGTCAGGCTGGTAGTTTTGTTACCCCTGCTGATGCGGGCATGGCAGGTGGTGCAAATGGCCTGTTTGGGGTTATCGGCATAGTCTTTTAAAAAATTGTTTGATATTTATAAATGATTTATTTGATTGTATATGAGTTGGTGACTCTAGGTTCAGCACCTGTTCACACTTAGTCTATGTTTGGATGTGAGGGTCAGTTTTTAGAAATTTGTATTCATTAGCCTTCTGCCTGGGCACTCCGCCTTTTAGCCACAGGTGTTTTTAATCACAGCAGGACCACTACCCTTCCACAGAGATAAAGATTTTAGTCTAACAGAGGATTCATGTTTCCATATAGATGAAGACTTTATTCTAAGAGAGGAAAGGCATTGCTAGGTCCTGGTAAACGAGAAATGCCTTATCGTGGCTACCAGGTACACATGAATTGGCCAATTTATGAGCTAAACTTTCTCAATTTTTCATATTTCTAGTGCAGTAATGCAAATCAATTTTCATATTTCAGGTTTGCAAGTTTTGGTGCTACAGAGTGTTGCCTTAATTATTTGATTGTTTATGAGTTGGTGACTCTATGTTCAGCACCTGTTCACACTTAGTCTGTGGATGTGACGGTCAGTTTTTTGAAATTTATATATGAGGCCAACTAGCCTTTGTGTTTGATGTCTTCTAGGTAGTAAATTAGTAATCTCTAGAACATTTTTTGCAACTTTTATAATATATAATTAGCAATGTTTGAATGTATGCGGTACACCATTGTTATTATGTCATATTGCCACGTTTTTAAATTGGTGTTTTTCAATACACTTTTTTAGAGACTACAGACACCCAATGGTTTTCTCTGTGGTGAGTATGTTCAGGAATGTCTCTGAAAAATGTTTGTTTAATTATTTTGGGCTTTTTTTGTTGGTGGTTATTAGCTTTTAACACAACCAGAATATTCTATGTCCCATTGAATGCCTGTATAGTTAAATCCCCTTAATATGGGCCATATTATAATTTGCTGCCTTTTTAATTTATTGCAGCATTTCATCCTCTTCCTGTTCAGCTATATTAGGAATCTTGTAGAAAACTCCAATTAGCAGCTTTCCATTATTGCTATCCTGATGTACATTTAACCATACTTACTCTACATTGTTGCAGCTCCCCCCAATGTCATCATTTAGCAAATGTCTTAAGTTAGATTTAATACAAATACACACCCCTCTACCTTTTTTTCTTTCCTGTCCTTTCTAAATGTAGTGTAGCTCTCCATGATTGTCATGGTTTATGTCCAGCCAGGTTTCCGTAATGCCCACCACATTGTGATGTGTGACTGATCCTAGTTTAAAAGCTCCTTCATCAGTCTTACCATTTTTTCCTCCTAGCACAGCTGCGCCGTCCCCATTCAGCCATTTACGTGCAGCCCGGTACTACCGTTGAATCTGTAGCCAATGTAGAAGTCGGCCCAGTTCTCCATGATCAGAAAACACTTCCTGAACCAATTCCTAAGCCACGTTTTTATCTCTCTAAGCCCCTGCTGTCTTTCTAGTAACGCTCATAGCAGCAGCTATATTTGTAAAAACACCACCTTAGAGGTCCTGGCCTTCAAGTTCTGACTTAGTTCCCTGAAATCATTTTAATGGACCTTCCACCTCTCTCTAACTTTGTCATTGGTACCAATGTGTACCATGTCCTCTGGGTTTCCCCAGTTCCACCCAGAAATCTGTATGTCCGATCCACAGTATGCCAAACCCAGGCACCCAGAAGAAAACGCACTGTTCGACATTCACAGTCTAAGGCTGGGGTCACACTTGCGAGTGCAATGCGAGAAACTCGCACAAGTCTCTCGTATCAATACCGGGCACTGCCGCCGGCACTCAGGACCAGAGCGTTCAGCAGCATAGAAATACATGCTCCGATCCCGAGTGCCGGCGGCAGTGCCCGGTATTGATATGGGAGACTCGTGCGAGTTTCTCGCATTGCACTCGCAAGTGTGTCCCCGGTCTAAGGCTATGTTTACATGTTGCATTTTTGTTTCTCTTTTTATGCAAATTTACTTTTTACAGTACCAGCAAAAGCTATGAGATTTCAAAAATTTCATGCACACACTTGCTTTTTATCCCCTGACTTAGTTGGAAAACTGCTGCGTTTTTTGAAACTGGCAAGGCAACACCTCAATTCTTTCAGCATTTTTCCTGCATTCTTTCACCCATAGAAAGAAATGAGTGAGTACAAAAATCTGCAAAAATGCTGTGAAAACTCTGCCATGAGTTTTTGCAGCATTTTTGGTGAAAAAAATGCATTTTCAGCTGGATGTCAAACCCATTTAGTTTTGTGATTTATCAAGTTTAAGCCATGATGTCTGAGTGTCCTCACATAAGCATGACAGTTCATATTAGTACAGTTTAATTAAATTAGTGTAAACAGTGCCACACCAGTTCAACGCCCAAACAATATGTCAGAGTAAACAATACTCTACCAACTACTGTTTTAGCAATTGCAATTGTATATTTTTCCATGAACTCATATGACGTTACCTTACCTTAGCTCAAGGCTGTGCTTCATCCATTGATCCATTTTTTTTGTTCAGAATAGTCACTATTTTTTCAGACATAAAAAACTTTTCCCCTAAATAATTTGATCAAATTGTCCCTTTTTCCAAAAATGTTTTATGTTTTCACATACGTATTGCATTGGTGGCCTAACACCTTGTAGTGTTTACATTTGCAAGGTGGAAACAAATCTGAACTTTGGGATCCTGAAAAAATGGAGCAAAAATTAAGCAAGAAAAGCAGCAAAAAAAACAGCAAATCCTGTATGTTAACTGCAGCTTTTTTTCAACTGCCAAGAGATATGGTTTTGGCTGCAGAAAAAAAACCACAGATGATCTTACGCAAGATTTTCCTACAAACTAATTTTCCAGGTTTCAAAACAGTGACCTGCTAAGCACACTTGTTTATTAAATACCACAGTCTGCTAAGGTGTGCACTAAGTAGTGCAGTGGTGTCCACACCATGCGGTAATGAGGCAGTGACCCAGGAAAGTTCAAAGCAAACATGTTTAATGTATCTGAGACCGGTTGCCGTGGGTGACTGCAACACCGTGTCACACTGAGGGGTGCCAGGCATTCGCTTCTCTTGGCTCTGTGTTACCTCACACAAGCCGGCTGTTGCAGATCCACCTGCCCTGATGCTTGCGCTAGCAAAACAAACACTGACACACCCAAACCGTTTACTACAGGGTTTTTAACTGGAATCTGTGGCCATGAGCCACTTGTAAGACCCAGCCTGCAGGGAGCGAACTGCCCCACTACCATCCTGTAGTTCGCTCCAAAAATAAAAGCCCATGCTGGGTTTTCTTAAATCTGCCCTGGATAAATAGCTTGTCTATGACCAAACTTACTTTTGTTTTGCTCTGCAATCAGGTGCATCTCACAAAATTAGAATATCATCAAAAACTTAATTTCAGCTCTTCAATACAAAAAGTGAAATGTATTATATAGATTTATTGCAAACAGAGTGATGTATTTCCTAGAAGTTGGCTGCTCTGACTTTGGTCTTGATAAAACACATTGTACCTATACCAGCAGATGACATAGTGCCCCAAACCATCACTGATTGTGGAAACTTCACACTAGACCTCAAGCAGCTTGGATTGTCTGTCTCTCCACTTCCTCCAGACTCTGGGACCTTGATTTCCAAGGTCTAGCGTGACGCATCCACAATCAATGATGGTTTGCGGAGCCATGTCTTTTGCTGGTGTAGGTCCACTGTGTTTTAACAAGACCAATGCCGTCTACCAGGAAATTTTAGAGCACTTTATGCTTCCCTCTGCCGACAAGCTTTTTGGAGATGGAAATTTCATTCTCCAGTAGGACATGGCACCTGTCTACACTACCAAAAGTACCAATACCTGGTTTAAAAACAACAATATCACTGTGCTTGATTGGCCAGCAAACTCGTGTGATCTATGGGGCATTGTCAAGAGGAAGATGAGAGACACCGGACCCAACAATGCAGATGAGCTGAAGGCTGCTATCAAAGCAACCTGGGCTTCCATAACACCTCAGAAGTTCCACAGGCTGATCGCCTCCATGCCACACCGCAATGATACAGTAATTGATGCAAAAGGAACCCTGACCAAGTATTGAGTGCATTTACTGAACATACATTTCAGTAGGCCAATATTTCGGATTTTAAAGTCATGTTTTTCAAGCTCGTGTTATAAAGTATTCTAATGTACTGAGATAATGACTTTTGGGTTTTCACTGGCTGTAAGCCATAATCATCAACATTAACAGAAATAAACACTCAAAATACATCACTCTATTTGTAATGACTATCTAATATATGAGTTTCAATTTTGTATTGAAGAACTGAAATAAATTAACTTTTTGATTATATTCTAATTTTGTGAGTTGCATCTGTATGCCTGTCACTGCAATGCACTCCAGCGGTCTCAATAAGCTTCTGTGCATATCCTGGGTGATACATATCGCACCTCACATATAATACCTGTCACTGCCTTACAACTGGGAAAACTTTTTAGGTACAATATGAGAAATTAGAACATGTGTCCCCTCAATATTAATCTTTATCCTATAACACCACAGTTCTTGAGTATATTCTACACCTATACAAAAAATGTCAAACTAAATTATAGCAAAAGCAGGATTCAGGGGACAAATATTTAAAGACACCTGCAAGCTGGAACGAGTGATCACATGCAAAAACTATGAAATAGTTAATCAAAAGATCACAATGGAGAAGCAGTCTTGAGAGGTAAAGACATTGGGGCAATTTTGTTCTCATATAGGAAGAGTAGGTTAGTTTCCACATATCAGCAGTGGAGATGTAGGCAATGGTATTGGAAAAAGAAAAGTGTTATATTAAAGACCTTTTATGAGGTACAAGCATACAGTACATATGAGAAGATGTGAGTACCCTGGAGCAGATTTATTAATCCTGTGTACAGGTCAGATAATGTAAACAGACTAGTCAGCCTCTCAAATGCACCACATTTATCACAGTGGTTCCAGCTGGAGGATAAACCTGGAGCATCTTTACATTGTCTTGTTTATTTTTACATCATCTTATCATCTTATGTTTAGTTCATTGGTTAAGCCAAAAAACGTTAGAAAATTTGCCATATTTTACAAACACAGTTGACCATAGCTCTGTTCTAAACACTTTTTAAAAGTTTCTATTGAGGCACAGACAAGTATCTAAAATTCTCCAGAAATGTAAAACCAGTAAGAGATCTAACATAATACTTATCACTTTGTAAACAAACCCATAACTCTTAGGGTATGTTCACACGATCCTGATTTCAATCCTTTTTTTTCAGGACAAAAACCGCAGCTCTTGGCAGAAAACGCAGGTGCGTTTTTGGTGCGTTTTTGGTGCGGTTTTTGATGCGGTTTTTAGTGCGGTTTTTTATGCAGTTTTCTCTGCAGATTGTCTGTGTTTGACACAAATAAAGCTTTAACTGCAGTGGGGAAAAAAAAAAGAAATTATGTCATTTCCTTGTCCAACCCTTTTCTTCTTCCATCCTCCATTTTGGGACTAAACACCAAAATGAGTGGACGTGTTTTGAATGACAGCGCTCCGCAGAGTGCTGAACGTAGGCCAGATCACAGCACGCGGATCCAGCTCTATCCAGCTATTTAAGTCTACGTTCACATTTGCGGTCTGCGCCCCAGCGTCGGGCGCCGCAGTGTCGCCACATGCGTCATGTGCCCCTATATTTAACATGGGGGCGCATGGACATGCGTCGCACTTGCGTTTTGCGCCGCATGCGTCACTGCAGCGCACGCATCCGGGCGCAGAGGACGCAGCAAGTTGCATTTTTGCTGCGTCCAAAATCAATTAAAAAAAAAGGACGCATGCGGCGCAAAACGCAGCGTTGTGCATGCGTTTTTGTTTGCGTTGTGTGTTGCGGCGCCGACGCTGCGGCGCACAATGTAAATGTGAACATAGCCTAAGTGCCACGTATTTAAGTGCCACGTATCACGTATTTAAGTGCCACGTATTTCAGTACCACGTATTTCAGTGCCACGTATTTCAGTGCCACGTATTTCAGTGCCACGTATTTCAGTGCCACGTATCACGTATTTCAGTGCCACGTATTTCAGTGCCACGTATTTCAGTGCCACGTATTTCAGTGCCACGTATTTCAGTACCACGTATTTCAGTGCCACGTATTTCAGTGCCACGTGCCACGTATGTAAGTGCCACGTATCACGTATTTCAGTGCCACGTGCCACGTATTTAAGTGCTACGTGCCACGTATTTAAGTGCCACGTATCACGTATTTCTGTGCCACGTATTTAAGTGCTACGTGCCACGTATTTAAGTGCCACGTATCACGTATTTCAGTGCCACGTGCCACGTATTTAAGTGCTACGTGCCACGTATTTAAGTGCCACGTATCACGTATTTCTGTGCCACGTATTTAAGTGCTACGTGCCACGTATTTAAGTGCCACGTATCACGTATTTCAGTGCCACATGCCACGTATTTAAGTGCTACGTGCCACGTATTTAAGTGCCACGTATCATGTATTTCAGTGCCACGTATTTAAGTGACACGTATCACGTATAAGTGCCACGTGTCACGTATTTAATTGCCACGTATTTAAGTGCCACGTATCCCACGAAGATTTTCCATGGAGAACAGACACATCCAGAGATATGTCTGCTCTCCACGGCTGCAGCAACACACTGACAGGAGCCATAGTTCCTGTCGGTGTGTCACTGCGCATGCGCGAGCGTGTTTACTGGCGGTCATTGACCCCGGCACTCTCGCTTAACGGCAGTGCTGCGTGGGAAAGTTCAACGCAGCTGTACTGCCATTAACCGAGACGCCGGAGTCATTGAACTCCGGAACAGTACGCGATACACTGCTAGGAGCTTCGCTCCTGGCAGTGTATCGCCGGAGAGCAGCCGATCGGCGTGGGACACTCCTTTTATGGATTCTGCAGACAGGGAGTATGAATTTGATTTTTTATTTTGTGATTTTTTCCTGGAGGATCGAGGGCTTCGCCTACAAGTGTGCTGTTGGTGAGTATATACTCTATGTTATGTGTTGTATGTACTGTACTGTGTGTCATGTATGTGTATTGTGTGTGTTTTGTGTAACTTTACAACTGTGCTAAGTCGCCGGACACAGGGACAACTCTCCCATCCTAATACCGGATGGGAGTAGTAGTCCCATACGGCGACTTAGCACAATGGTGGCACTAGCGTCGCATGGGGACACGCACACACACACGCACACACACACACACATACATACACACACACACACACACACATACCAAATCAATCAAATGGCCGACACGATCCCCATGCGACGGTATGCCTCCATGTCTCTCCGCCCAAGCACTTCCGCCCACGCACTTCCGGCCGCTTCCCCGCACTTCCGGCTGCAGCGGTTCTGCACCACAAACCGCAATAAAACCCGCAGATATATTTTTGATCTGCGGGTTTTACTGCGGGTTTGACCTCACAATGGAGGTCTATGGGTGCAGAACCGCTGCTGTTTCGGGCAAAGAAGTGACATGCTCCTTCTTTTTTCCCGCAGCTATTCAGCGCGGGTTTTTTTTTTAAATTCAGGATCATGTGCACAGCGGTTCCTGTTTTCCATAGGGTACAGTGTACTGTACCCTGCATGGAAAAAAGCTGCGGAACCGCAGCGGCAAAACCGCTGCGGTTCTGCAGTAAAAAACGCACTGTGTGAACATGGCCTTAAAAGCTAGCCTCAAATAACTGGCTGCTGCCTTCAGCTGCATGTTTGGGATTCATTTTTGTGTCAGAGCATTGGCCCACATGAGAATTCTCTGTAACTCTGTGGGGATCATTTTGCCTTGTCTACTTCACTTGGATCCTTGGTGTCCATGATTGTGTCAGAGTATGGGCACACGTGAGAATCCTATGGAACTCTGTGGGGCTAATTTTGCCTTGTCTACTTCACCTGGATCGTTGGTGTCTGTCCATGATTGTGTTAGAGTATGGGCACACGTGAGAATCCTCTGGAACTCTGTGGGGCTAGTTTTGCCCTGGGTACTTCAGTTGGGTCTTTGAGTTCCATGATTGTGTCAGATTATGGGTCCACATTAGAATCCTTTGTCGGGCTTGCTTTGCCTTGTCTACTTCAGAGAAACCTCTGTGACCCTTGAGTACTCCATTTTTTGTCTCTCCTCTAGCATTGCAAAATTAAATCATTTTTGTTTTCTTCAGTTAAAGTTTCTTTAAAAACGTGAGCCTTGCATTACATTGGTTCTCAATTTCATGGGAAGGTCACATCATAGCAAGGTATGTGAGGTTGTGAAGTTGTTACAGTAATAAAAAAATATATGATGGAAGTGGTAGCAATATAAAAGTTTTATCAGCCGTGGTGGATCTTTTCTATAAATTGCTGCCACAATGATTACAAGAATAATGTGGGCTATAAATAGAGTGCCAATTAGTTGTAACACAATTAATACATGGAATATCTTTTTCAAAATAATTAGTAAATGTTATTTCTTTGATGACTCCAGTCAGTTTGAGATATAGTATTAACAAACTTAATCACCTGTAGCACCACAATGTGCCAGACTGAGCAAAAAGTACTAATTAAGTCCTAATTGCTGCTCAACTGAATCATAAAGTATGTATTTGACTTTATATATTAATGTGAAGGAGAATGTCCAGTGTTCTTAGGCAAACTTTTCTGTATGGTTGTGCTCTAGAATTCATAAATTATTGCATGCCTGTATGTCCGGTTTCTATGTCTGACCATTAAATGTGCACATTATAATATGGAAATATCACAAGTAGTCTTGGTAGCCTTCTTACAGGTAATTGCAGAGGCATACAAGGGCAGTGATCATACATAAAGACATAGGATATCGGCCGGCGCCACACACAACGTATAAAAAAAGGTCCATTTTACACGGACGAGAATCACAGAAATGTTCCCTGAACAGTGATCCGCGTGTCATCCGTGTGCAGTGCGAGGATACAATTTTCTCACATGTAAGCATCCGTGTGACATCCGTGTGACATCCGTATAGCGAGATTTCCTCGCTGGCTTGCAAAATGGACATATAATGGATCCTTCGGCTCAAATATTTGTGAAAACATATGTACAGTCATGTGTGTGTGTGTGTATATATATATATATATATATATATATATATATAATCAGTGAGACACATATATATATCTTTATATTTCATACAGAGCGAGATAGCAGAATAGTCGGTAATTCATTTGTTGGCTTTTGCTAAATCAATGCAGAACCAGACAGGATATGAGACATGGTTTACATACAGTAAACCATTGCATATCCATTAGATTTTTATATGTCCCTCACTAATAATGTTAGTAGTGTGTAAACTTTTGGAGCTGTAGGTGTTAAATTAAAGGATTAATTCACAGAAAAACTGGCATGGGCTCCTGCACAATTTTCTCCACCAGAGAGGGAAAGCCAGTTACTGAAAGCAGATATTAATAGCCTAGAGAGGGACCATGGTTATTGGCCCCCTCTGGCTACAAAAATCTGCCCCCAGCCACCCCAGAAAAGGCACATCTGTAAGATTCGCCTGTTCCGGCACTTAGCCTCTCTCTTCCCATTGCCCTGTGGTAGTGGCATATGGGGTAATAAGGGGTTAATGTCACCTTGCTATTGTAAGGTTAAATTAAGCCTAGTTAATAATGGAGAGGTGTCAGTAAGACACCTATCCATTAATAATCCAACAATATGAAAGGGTTTAAAATACACACACGCATTAAGAATAAAGTCTTTTAATGAAATAATCCCATGGTATGTCAGAGTTCAGACTGCCGCTTAAACAGCCAAATGCAGTCAAATTGCATGGGTTCAGAGCAGATGGCATTCCCAAAAAGTTGGGGAATAAGTCGTTTTTGGAAAGACAGAGCTGGGTGTGATGGTTTCCTCACAAACATCACTACTTCAGTCCGCTTCTTGAAGCTGAAAAGGGAAGATGTAGCAGGAGATTTGTGGGTTTTAGTTAATTGAAAACCCCTTGAAAGACCACCAGGAAGGCCTGGAGGTCCAAAGTGACAGGATACCCTCTCTTCCACAAGGGGTTGAGCCATGCTAGGGCATCTCCAGCTAGATAGGAGGATAAGGAAAACCTACCTTAACCCAATCAGAGTGAAAATGATGACCAAAAACTTTGTAGTGTTGCTTGCATTGCTCCAGGAATCCAAGGCACTACTTAGGATCCCCATTGTACTGTGGAGGATCAGATAGGACAGCTTCCACTCCAGGAGCACAAGTTGCAGGTTGGCTAGGCACGACCCCAATCGGGTATCCAGAGTCTGTAGATGAAAAAAAATTCTTCCTATCGCTCAAGCTGGCAAAACAATAGTTGATTTAACTCCAAGAGCGAAGCACCATGAGGCTCAGTGAGGACCATGGCTTGAGCAAACTGGTACGCGTGCAAGAGACACATGTGGTTTGTGGACCTACTGTGCCATGGCCAGAGGAGAGCCTGGAGGGGCATGGCTAAGAAGACAACACCCTACTCTTTGCTAGAGCCCCTGATGGTGGGGTTAGACTTGGCTCCAGATGGACACAAGGTGCTTTTCCAGGACAGAAATCGGACACACGGCAGTCGACCTCCAAAGGTAGGCACTGTAGGTTTACTGTCTGGCACAGATGATTCATAGACAGGCAGGTACTGGCAGCCACAGATGGTATGTAGACAGGTCAGTGAAGTTGGGCACAACTATTATACTGGCAGGTGCAGGCGGGAAAAGCTGATATACTTGCAGGCAGACTGGACAGACAGGAACAGCTTCATGAAGAACTGGGTCATTGTCACGGGTGTGTAAGATGCAACAGACAGTTGCTCTGCATCTGGCTGCAGAAGGTCTCTGCATTTGGCATTGCAGACGCCTTCGTAATCCTTCTGAATTTGGAACCAGTGGCAACCTCCCTCCTGCTGTAATTGACACACCTGGACCTAGGTGTATTTAAGCTCTCAGTCTGTTTCAGAGAGCCACCGGTGATATTCACATTTAGCCTTGTGAAGGCTTGGAGCTATGGCAGTTGGCTTAATTCCTTTCTGGTGCTCTTGGAAGACATTTGGTGTTACCTCTCTGGAGACTGCTCAAGTTAAGTTTCTCCCCCCTGTTTGTCTCCCATCTTGTCTTTAGTGTACAATGGGGACTGCCCAGTGCTCGTAGCCCTCTTCTCTATTCAGGGCCTAGCTCTAGGGATATACAGGGCTTGGGTTTCCTGCTCAGTGATTGGTGTGGAACCAATATAGTCATGGTAGGGTAGGAAAGGTGCTATTATATAGGGGTCTCCACTCCCCCATTCCCTAGCATTTGGGCTTTCTTCGCCTTATCCCTTCATGTTGCACTTATTCTTCCCACACTGAGCATGACAGTCACAGACAGGAAAGGTTCCAGTCCACATGTAGGACAGACTGAGAACTGCAAGTGCATGCAGGGACTGAACCACATGTGCAGACAGGAACGGAGCCACAGGTATGGACAGGGATGGAACCGCATATGCACAGGGAACAGCAGACGTGGACAAGCAGGGAACTGCAGACACGAACAGGCAGGAAAAGGCAGATGTGGACAGGCAGGGAACCATAGATGCACACAGGCAGGGTATCGCAGATTCCCACCGGACAGAGAAGAGTAGGGTCACAGAACAGAATGAGTCAGGTACACACAGAACAAACACAAGGACAGGTGCACATAGGACAGACAAGACCAGATTTACTCAGGGTACTTACAATGAAGTAGCAAGTGTACACACAGATCACTCATGTTGCATTGTGACAACAGAATAGAGATAGCCGGTACTGGTTCAGACACTAAATGGTTTAGCATTAGATACTGGTACAGACACAGCAGGTTTAGGAAAGATCCAGTGTTAGATACAGATTCAGGGATAGGTCATAATTTAGATTAGATCAGACACAGGTACAGGTTCAGGGTATAGGCCTGGGCATACAGACTCAGGGAAACATGTTTAGATTCAGGCCAGAGCATGCAGCCCCAGGGAAAAGAGTTTCAGAGTTTAGAGACAGAAACATGACAGGACCTGGCAACTCAGTAGTTGCACCAATACTAAAGGAGAATGCTACTCAGGAATCTCCCAACAGGTGGAAGTGCCTTAAACAGTAAGTGCCTCTCAGCAATCGGCTGAGGATAAATTATGAACACATGCACTGTCTCTTTAAGAGCCAGTAAGTTCTCTTGAGTGCGCCTAAGCACTATGCCAGGTAACGTGTGTTACGGATCTGCAACACAGGACTAAGGTAGAAGGGGGAGAACTGACCCTGCACTATGACTAGGCTGAAACCCTACGATGGAGTGGGCGACCCATTCCTTGCGAATAGACCCACCAACGATCCTAGGTCAATCTCAAGCGAAGACCTATAGATAAAGGGAAGGGATTCCCTAAAAGAACTAAGGACTGGGTACAAAAACGGGTCACCTCCTAATAGAAAATAAAGAGAAGGCTGCAGAAACCAATAGAAAACAGAAACTAAGGCTGGCAGAACCAGAGGTACCAGCACAAATAACACACACAGAAGACAAAGCAAAGCACCAAGCTAGAGCTTAAGCAGATAAACACTGTTGTCCAGCAAGGACTGGGAGGCAGGTGCTGGATCAGGGGCAGCCGCACCGGGGCCCGGAGGTGGAGGGGGGCCCTTGCAGGCAGGGACATACAGGGGCCCGGCTTTGTGCTGCTGCAGTAGATCGGTGCACGGGTGCAGGCCCCGCACTGTATTAGCAGTGTACAAGTGCTGGCCGGCATCCTCCTATTGCAGACACAGCAGGAGCCTGTGTGTCTGCTGATCTGACGTCACCTGCGCGCCGGAGAGGAGAGATGAAGTTAGTAGAAAGCCATGGGGTCCCGGCAGGAGGTATGTGACGGGCTTCATCTCACTCCTGCTTTCTTATCTGCTTTCTGTAGAGGATCTCTCTGTACTGTGAGATTTATTGCACCACCTTAAGTTTACATACAGATAAGGTCTCGGCTCCAAAGTCACCCGATCTGCATGTAAGCTGAAGCTGCAGCAATAAGTCACAGTGATCCTCACCCTGCACTGTGTGACCCTTAGCCCGGCTCCAGGACATCCCACATTATATATCAGATATATATTTGTACTATGTGCACATATATAGTGTTATGTGCACTGAGCACTGACCAGGCTGCAGGAACTCACATTATAATATAGTATATTATAATGGTCAGTGCTCAGTGTATATAACACTATATATGTGCACATAGTACAGTGCACAGTATATACAGTATGGAGCCTCATGTGCAGTCATTATACCGTATGGAGCATCATGTGTGGCCATTATACAGTATGCAGCATTATGTGCGGTCATTATACAGTATGGAGCATCATGTGCGGTCATTATACAGTATGGAGCATTATGTGCGGTCATTATACAGTATGGAGCATCATGTGCGGTCATTATACAGTATGGAGCATCATGTGCGGTCATTATACAGTATGGAGCATCATGTGCGGTCATTATACAGTATGGAGCATCATGAGGGGTCATTATACAGTATGGAGCATCATGTGCGGTCATTATACAGTATGGAGCATCATGTGCGGTCAATATACAATATGGAGCATCATGTGCGGCCATTATACAGTATGGAGCATCATGTGGGGTCATTATACAGTATGGAGCATCATGTGCGGTCATTATACAGTATGGAGCATCATGTGTGGCCATTATACAGTATGGAGCATCATGTGCGGTCATTATACAGTATGGAGCATTATCTGCGGTCATTATACAGTATTGACCATCATGTGCGGTCATTATACAGTAGGGAGCACTGTGTGGCCATATTTTTTTATTTATAATTATTCTTTATGAAAGTGTGATCAGCAGTGCTAAATGGGTGTGGTTGGGACGTGGATATGGGTGTGACTAGTTATGAATGGGTGTGGCCAGAGGCATGGCCTAAAATTTGCCGGCGTTGCGCGCCGCAAGCTTTGTCCCTCTTTCCCATCTTCAAAAGTTGGGAGGTATGATGCTGGGCAGGGAGGGGGGCCCAGACACATTTCTTGCACAGGGGCCCAAAGCTGTCAGTGTCCGCCACTGTGCTGGATAATAAAGAGTGAAACAAACACCTGACCCAAAACAAACCCAGCACCAGAGGAAAAAGACCAGCAGCCAGAACTCCACAAGAAAATGGCGGATAGTCACAAACTAAACAGATTCTAACAACGTGCACAGCAAACAGAGTACAAGGAGCTTATATCACAGACAGGGGTGGTGAGTAAGTCGATGTACTTGCATGTTGGTAGATGGGAAGACATGCATGGATGCAGGCAGTGATGTTACATATAGTACATAAAGTAAAAAAGAATAATGGAAGAAACTTACTACACAGCTCACAGAGATAAGTAAACTTAGCCGAAAGAGAGCTCTTTGATTGGGGATGTTCAGTGGACAGGATTCATACATTCACAATTTGTATCTCTCTATAGGAGCCAAGATCATAATTTGGCTTAACTCTTTATCAGCCACTGATTTACACAAAGTATTTTATGACATTTTCAACTTACATGATGACTTCTCTCCAGATGATCGCAAAAAGTTTGAAATCACTGGCATATTTTTATTGAGATTCTACCATTACCCAAAGATCAAACATGACATGGCTGGTGTCAGTTATATGGCCTCTATTGATTTAGGGCTTATAGGCAGGTGTCACAGATATGAAAAAATATGCATTTTCTTGCCCTATGTGCTCTGAAACGGAAAATGTCCCATCACTATCGGTTTTATGAAAACTCCAAAATGCATAATTTTCTTCCTGAGACATATGTCTGGGCTGGCTATTGTAGCATTTCCCTTGCAGTAAACCACAGTGTCACTTGAATTCAAAAATGAATTTCTTGTAGATTTTCCACTGACTGTGTTTCCACATTATGTGTAAACACAGGTACCCTAGTGTTGTCCAACCCTCTGAAAAGAGTTCTGTCTCAATTACCTGTCCAAACTATAACTGTATGTCTACGCACAAAAGACATCCTCCTTGGTACTACTGGAGTCTTTTGTCTCAAAAGGAGTTCCTGCATGTTAATTAAGATTTACTGCACCTTTATGCCCATTGTACTAATCTGAGTCTAGGAGATTCAAACTGTCAGCTGTCTTTTGCCAGCTCTTGTCCTTCTACAAAAGAGAGAGGAGGAGGAGGGGAGTGAATGCCCCTTCACTTCAATAGCTTTAGACATGTTAATATTTTCTATGACACATACCCAAAGGGAATATAAAAAATTTAAAGGATCCCTCTTGGAATCTGGACACAGTTTTTCAGCACTCTGGATATTTTTATGTCATCGAACACCTTAGATTTTAGTATTCAATTGTCATGTCACATGATTTGGATTTCTTTAGAAGTTTGTCCTTCCTCTCTCCCGGTCTTTCTCTGATTTAAACTACCATGTAAAAGTTTAGGGTCACTTAGAAATGTCTTTATTTTTTAAAGAAAAGCACAGTTTCTTCCAATGAAGCTAACATTAAATGATTCAGAAATACACTCTATACATTGTTAATGTGGTAAATGACTATTCTAGCTGCAAACGTCTGGTTTGTAATGCAATATATTCATAGGTGTATAGAGGCCCATTTCCAACAACCATCACTCCAGTGTTCTTATGGTACTTTGTGTTTGCTAACTGTGTTAGAAACACATCGTGGAAACCATCGTGCAAGTATGTTAGCGCAGCTGAAAACAGTTTGGTTGATTAGAGAAGCTATAAACCTGACCTTCCTTTGAGCTAGTTGAGAATCTGGAGCATTACATTTGTTGGTTCCATTAAACGCTCAAAATGGCAAGAAAAAAAGAACTTTCATGTGAAACTCAACAGTCTATTCTTGTTCTTAGAAATGAAGGCTATTCCATGAGAGAAATTGCCAACAACTGAAGATTTCCTACAACTGTGTGTACTACTCCCTTCAGAGGAGAGCACAAACAGGCTCTAACCAGAGTAGAAAGAGAAGTGGGAGGCCCCGCTGTACAACTGAGCAACAAGACAAGTACATTAGTCTGTAGTTTGAGAAATCAACAGCTCACAGGTCTTCAACTGGCAGCTGCATTAAATAGTACACGCAAAACGGCAGTGTCAACGTCTACAGTGAAGAGGCGACTCTGGGATGCTGGCCTTCAGGGCAGAGTCACAAAGAAAAAGCCATATCTGAGTCTGGCTAATAAAAGGAAAAGATTAATATGGGCAAAAGAACACAGACATTGAAGAGAGGAAGATAGGAAAAAAGTGTTATGGACAGACGAATCCAAGTTTGAGGTGTTTGGATCACACAGAAGAACATTTGTGAGACACAGAACAACTGAAAAGATGCTGGAAGAGTGCCTGACGCCATCTGTCAAGCATGGTGGAGGTAATGTGATGGTCTGGCGTTGCTTTGGTGCTGGTAAAGTGGGAGATTTGTACAAGGTAAAAGGGATTTTGAATAAGCAAGGCTATCACTACATTGTGCAACGCCATGCCATGCCATACCCTGTGGACAGTGCTTGATTGGAGCCAATTTCATCCTACAACAGGACAATGACCCAAAGCACACCTCCAAATTATGCAAGAGCTATTTAGGGAAGAAGAAGGCAGCTTTTATTCTATCTGTAATGGAGTGGCCAGCACAGTCACCAGATCTCAAACGCATTGAGCTGTTGTTGGAGCAGCTTGACCGTATGGTATGCAAAAGTGCCCATCAAGCCAAACCAACTTGTGGGAGGGGTTTCTGGAAGCATGGGGTGAAATTTTTCCAGATTACCTCAGCAAATTAACTGCTAGAATGCCAAAGGTCTGCAATGCTGTAATTGCTGCAAAGGGAGCATTCTTTGAAAAAGCAAAGTCTGAAGGAGAAAATTATTATTTCAAATAAAAATCTTTTTTCTAACTTTGTCAATGTCTGGACTAGATTTTAAATTCATTATTTGGCAATTCATTTGATTAATAAAAGTATGAGTTTTCATGGAAAACACAAAATTGTCTGGGTGGCCCCAAAATTTTGAACGGTAGTGTAACTGTGATGTCAGTAACCCCTTCCTTCTTCCCCATTATTCTTCCTCATTATTGTCTATCAGCCATCTCAGAAGCCCATGTGTTTGCAGCTCTGGTCAGAAAAGTATTTTTTTATCTGCAGTATGTGTGCATATCTACAAGAATTCAGCTTGAAAATAAACCTTCTTCTGGAATCTTCATAAGCGCCTCCTACAGTCTATTTCAAGCTATCTGATATATCTATGTGTGCATTCTGGTTTATGCTAAAGCAGCCTAGAAATGATGTTTCAAGCACCCTACACTTGCAGCCTAGCTATGAAGTCAGAATACACCTGACATCTGAGATCCCACTATAAAATAGGAATTCTATACAGTTTCTAATTTATCTGTGTATGACAGAATAAAACACTATATATTTAAAAAAATGGATTATGCTCTAGATATTACTACAGGTGATAAAATATTGCATGATCTGTTTGCTGCTGAGCTGCTTTTGGGTCTTGGGAAAAATGGTTAAAAAAAAAAGGCACAGTAATAAAATAGTCCCATAGGAATCATAGAAACTGCAACAAACAAGATTGAAAGAATATATTTATGTGCATTTTTTTATATTCATGTGCATTTACTAATAACAAGTACACAATAAATAGAAGTTAAATATCAAAGAATGTTAAAAGAATTCAAAGATAAAATAGTGGAATATTTTATAAAGACAATCTACCTTTACTACTTGGAGCAATAAAGAAAACAAAAATATTTTTCCCATTCATTGCAGCTGAATAATAATCATATTCATAGAGGTAAATATAATTTCAATACTGGAAAGCTTGTAATTCCTCATAAAATACAGTACAAACCAAAATTTTGGACACACCTTCTCATTTAAAGATTTTTCTGTATTTTCATGACTGTGTAAATTGTACATTCACACTGAAGGCATCAAAACTATGAATTAACACATGTGGAATTATATAATTAACAAAAAAGTGTGAAACAACTGAAATTATGTCTTATATTTTAGGTTCTTCAAAGTAGCCACTTTTTGCTTTTGATGACTGCTTTGCACACTCTTGGCATTCTCTTGATGAGCTTCAAGAGGTAGTCACCGGGAACAGTTTTCAGTTCACAGGTGTGCCCGCCAGGTTTAATAAGTGGGATTTCTTGCCTTATAAATGGGGTTGGGACCATCAGTTGTGTTGTGCAGAAGTCTGGTGGATACACAGCTGATAGTCCTACTAAATAGACTGTTAGAATTTGTATTATGGCAGGAAAAAAGCAGCTAAGTAAAGAAAAACGAGTGGCCATCATTACTTTAAGAAATTAAGATCAGTCAGTCCAAAAAATTGGCCAAACTTTGAAAGTGTCCCCAAGTGCAGTGGCAAAAACATCAAGCACTACAAAGAAACTGGCTCACATGAGGACCGCCCCAGGAAAGGATGACCAAGAGTCACCTCTGCTTCTGAGGATAAGTTTATCCAAGTCGCCAGCCTCAGAAATCGCAGTTTAACAGCAGCTCAGATTATAGACCAGGTCAATGCTACACAGAGTTCTAGCAGCAGACACATCTCTACAACAACTGTTAAGAGGAGACTTTGTGCAGCAGGCCTTCATGGTAAAATAGCTGCTAGGAAACCACTGCTAAGGACAGGCAACAAGCAGAAGAGACTTGTTTGGGCTGAAGAACACAAGGAATGGATATGAGACCAGTGGAAATCTGTGCTTGGGTCTGATGAGTCCAAATTTGAGATCTTTGGTTCCAACCACCGTGTCTTTGTGTGACGCAGAAAAGGTGAGTGGATGGACTCTACATGCCTGGTTCCCACCGTGCAGCATGGAGAAGGAGGTGTGATGGTGTTGGGGTTCTTTGCTGGTGACACTGTTGGGGATTTTTTCAAAATTGAAGGCATACTGAACCAGCATGGCTACCACAGCATCTTGCAGCGGCATGCTATTCCATCCGGTTTGCATTTAGTTGAACCATCATTTATTTTTCAACAGGACAATGACCCCAAACACACCTCCAGGCTGTGTAAGGGCTATTTGACCAAGAAGGAGAGTGATGGGGTGCTACGCCAGATGACCTGGCCTCCAGTCACCAATCGAGATGATTTGGGGTGAGCTGGACCGCAGAGTGAAGGCAAAAGGGCCACGAAGTGCTAAGCATCTCTGGGAACTCCTTCAAGATTGTTGGAAGACCATTCCTGGTGACTGCCTCTTGAAGCTCATCAAGAGAATGCCAAGAGTGTGCAAAGCAGTCATCAAAGCAAAAGGTGGCTACTTTGAAGAACCTAGAATATTAGACATAATTTCAGTTGTTTCACACTTTTTTGTTAAGTATATAATTCCACATGTGTTAATTCATAGTTTTGATGCCTTCAGTGTGAATGTACAATTTACTGTACATGTGGGAGAGAGGAGAGAGAGCATCTTAGTGACCATAAGAGCGTACACTTTACAGGAGAGAGAGGACCACACTAACCACAAGAATGTAAGGTCTGCAGGAGAGACTAAGGCCATGTTCACACATTCAGTATTTGGTATATATTTTACATCGGTATTTTTAAGCCAAAATCAGTACTAGAACAATCAGAGGAAATTTATTATTGAAACACATGCACCACTTTTGCATTTTTCTCCCACTCCTGGTTTTTGCTTACAAATACTGATGTAAAATACTGACCAAATATGGAACATGTAAACGTCACCTTACCCAGGCGCTCTGGAGTTGGAAAATGACTGCCATACATCTGTACACCATTGAAAACAGATGATTTCAGAATTTCACAAAATGTAACTATTTCCTCTTCCTCCCATCTCTAAATATGAGTTAATCAGGTACTGTTCATGTATACTTTAGCCAATTTTACTTACTTTGAGTATAAAAGTTTGCCTTTTTTATTTATCGGAAAACCAAAATAGTAGCACTCACCAATAGGCACATGATGAAGAAGTGTGAGATCACGCAAAACAGCTGTCTTTAGTCTGTCCTCCAAGTCTGTGCTCCTCATGTGACTCATCAAATAAAGTACTAATTTATATACCAGTGGCAAGTCCTCCTATTTACTATCTTGGTTTTCCAATAATCCTTTTGTATTGATCTTGTATTAATCTTCTATAGCTGAGCACAGCAAGTCCTAGATTTCTAGATTGTTACAAGGTCTTGTTACAATTTCCTGCCTTATCCATATTAGTGGATGTTTTAGCAGTGCCAGGTTGGTCCTTTCATATCTGTTATTTATTTTGCTAAGATACATAGCACCATTAAGTCCACAGTGTTTTATAGACATCAGCATTACTGTCCCACTGCTGTTGGGGCTCACAATCTAAGTTCCCTATCAATATATCTTTGGAGGGTAGTATGAAACCAGAGTACCTATAGGAAACCCATACAAAAACAGGGAGAACATGCAAATGTTGTAGTTGGTGGGTTTTGCACTCAAGACTAGTGATGAGCGAATTTGATCAGAAATCGATCGCCAAACATAAATTTGACACGAATATGGCACATTCAGGTTCGTGATCAAAAACACAAGCTAAATTTTATAAAATTGGTAACATTCGGTAAAAAGTGTGGGAAAATATTTGTGTTGCCACAAAAGTATTTTCAGCACTTTAGCAACATAATGGTGGAGTATCATGAGCGTTTGGCACGTGTTTGATGAAGAGAGGGGGTTTGCAGAGCTCAGAGGTGTGTTGTTCTTGTAAACAGTAAGATTTTTTCCCCTTAATTTGGCTAGCCACAATGTGCAATCAGGGCACAGTAAACATCCACAATGTCCTGACACAACAGCTTGTGTCATTGGCTGCTGAAATCACATGTCCCTCTGCATATAATGAGCGGACATGTTATTTTAGTGCCATTTTGACACTGTAACAGCTCATTGAGGCAGCTTCTGACGCTGGCACTGTTAGCAGCAAGATTTTAGCTAGTTAGCAAGGTGGTTGTTTATCAGTCAGATAGTTTAGCTAGCTACTGTCCAGTGTGGCTGTGAAATTGATCCTCCAGCATTTTGTTTTTTTTGGCCATTACTGAGGTCCACAGACAAAGCCAGCAGGGCTCATGTCCAAAAAAGTGTATTGTGCACTGCTTCTATTGTGCTCCATGCATGAGTATAGCGTTCTAAATCTGTTTTTTCACTTGCTAAATGTGAAACAGCCTGCTGTATCCCACCTTGTCATTTAGTGCTGTGGTGATATGAAACTGTCTGCAGACCTAACACTCATTAAAAATATATATATAATTTTTCTGTTGCAAAACGTTATACAGCCTGCCTTATCTGACTTTGTTATTTTGTTGGGTTGAAATTATCTGTCTGCAGATCTCACGCACATAACCAAAAACATTTTCTGTTGATAAACATCATACAGTAGGGGACCTTACTTTTAAATTGTTTGCAGTAGCTAGTGTGTTATAGAGGCCTAATCCAGAGGCCACCAAAAAATTATTCTGTTACTAGCATCATACAGTAGGGGACATCAGACTTTCAAATTGTTTGTAGCATCTAGTGTGTTATAGAAGCCTGATCCAGAGGCTACAGAAAAATTATTCTGTTACTAACCTCATACAGTAGGGGACATCTCACTTTCAAATAGTTTGCAGTATCTAGTGTGTTATAGAGGAACGATCCAGAGGCCATCAAAATATTCTTCTAATACTAATGTCATACAGTAGGGGACATTTCACTTTCAAATTGTTTGTAGCATATCTTCTTTTTCATACAGGCCTCATCCACACTCAAACAATTCTTTCTTCTGTGACTAATGTGATTCAGCATGCCATATTCCACCTTGTAATTTACTGCCACTGAAATTCAGCTGTTGCAGAGTTTAAAATCAAATTTTTTGTTGCTAATATTGTGCTCCTGCCACACTATCTAAGCAACATGACTGGGAAAAAGCGAGGATGTGGTGGAAGGGGCATTAGGCTTGGTGTTCAAGGTGTACGTGGGGTAGGTGGTAATGTTTGTGAAAGCACTAGTGAAACAACAACATCACGTTCTATGCAGACAACTGACAACTTCTGTTACTGGACAGGCTACTCCACTACCTTTCATTGGCAGACACACAGCGGTACGCCTTATTGATGGGATGCGGAAAGAGTATGTGCTTAAGTGGATGGCAAGCGCAGCTTCAAGTGGGCTCTCCTCCTCTTCCTCCACCTCAACATCACACCCAGTATAGACCACAGACATGGAACCAAAATTACCCTTGCTTCCTCCAACGTCCCAACTCTACAACTGTACAGCTGACTGTACGGAACCACAGATGGGTGAGTCTGAAGAACTGTTCACACATTCTATGCCATGGTCTTCAGAAGTGTACTCAAAAGCTTCACAGAGTCAAGAGGAGGAAATCTGAACCTTCACATGCACAATCAACATGCGTTACTCTGTGAATCCCACTACGCTAAAGTGCAGACCAGCGGACCTCAACAACCATCAGCCGGTCTTCGACTGCAGAACCTCGGGTACTTTACCCGCTCCAGTCACGCTGACTGAGAGCCTGCCGTCAGCTGTATCAGAAGCGGACATGCCTGCTGTTTTTAGCTGATCTCAGAGAACGAGCACACCACAACATTATCAATCCGTCGTAACATCTCCATCTGCCCCTCTTTCACGGTCCAGCAGTCCAGTTTACTGTACTCCGCCCTGACTCAGCATTGCAGCCAGCCCACTGTACCACAGTTGTGGTCATGTAAAAGATTGTTTCCTCCTATGCATGACAAAGCTAAGAGGTTGAATGCCACCATCTCCAAACAGTTGGCCACGGAAATGCTTCCTTTCCACCTGGTAGATACAGATGTTTTCCAAAAGCTGATGGCCATCGCAGTCCCCCAGTACAGATTATTCAGTCACCAGATGAATAAGCATGGCCAAGGGCTTTACATCTTGCTGACTGGGTACTTGGTGACCCTGGTGGCTATGGGGGCAGGTGCTGCTCCACAAATCTTGGAATCGCCAAAGCTTGCAGGACAAACCTCTACATTTAATACTTCCTCCACTGCTTCTGCCTCCTCCTCTATCTCCTCTAGGGCCTCCACCTGCGCCCCCAACTTCTGCCTTAATGAGACATGCATTCCAACAGTGCAGAACGAATCCCCACCACCTCCATACTGCACAGCCAGGGCTCACCGCAATCAGGCAGTGTTAAAATTGATATGCCTTGGAGATTGCAGTCATACAACTGAAGAGTTGTGGACAGCTCTCCAGGCTGAGTTTGATCAATGACTGTCTCCGCTGAACCTGCATCCAGGTGTTGTAGCTGTTTGCATTAAGACCCAATGTCAGACATGCCAAATCACCAGTGAGGCCAAATCAGGAGGTTACGCCCTTCATTTACAAGCATGCTTGGAGAAAAAGGACACGTTCTGTGAGCAAAGTCACTTTTCTCTGATGTAATGCAGCAAGCGGCAGTATTGTATACCATTTACAACAAATGTAACTCTCAATGTAATTCATGTAGCCCCCCCGTTACCCCGAGTCATACTGACCTTTATTTCACACATACCCAGAACATGCTGCTTGCTGACTATTGAAAACATATAAGATAAGAAGTATAAAATCCTTGAAGAGGAGACTAACAGACAACAGTGTCATAAGAATACATTCTAGCAATTAAAGGCAAAACATTAACCCTTCTATATCAATTTCCCCCTTTTGTAAATGTTATAACCTCTGCCACAGGGTCAGCTGATGTCCACAAAGGAGCTACTGTCTCATGGGTCTAGTACTCATAAGGGGGCTTTCTACCTGCCTCGCCCATCCACCTTCAGTGTGGACACTCACTACCCTAGTCAGCAGTTGTTATCCAGGGTCTATTAAACACTATGGATGGCACAGCCTTAGATTCCTTCCTTAAACATACACTCTTGAATAACTTATGCAATGCATATATTAGCACTTTTACAGCTACATAAAGCAATAAACAAAATAAAACAATAAAATTGCATGCAAGTCTGTAAAATAGAAATAAATAATCCATCCCACTAGGCCGCTAAGCCAATTGGCTGGATTTAAAAAGGAGTCTCTATATTGTATTAGCCTCATTAAGAACCTTAAGGAACCTAGAAAATCTGAGTCCAAGTCTCATTGTGTACGCAGTGTAGTGTTAAAACCTTCCTTGGCTCCAGGGGCAAGGCTAAGTACAGCATAGTCCTTGCAGATACTGGGCTGTGTATACAGATCCAACAGTTCAACAGTTTTTGTCCTTCCATGTCTTTTATAAGAAAAGCAAGATGTTGAATAAGTTTGTTGTCCCTGTCAACATTTAAAAGTTTATCCAGTGTCTCTGTAGGGTGCAAACATCCTACCACTGCCATCACGGTGATTAGGAGAACAGTCATTCTGCTGGTGAAAAGATCTTTTTGCAGTGACTGGCATGGATCCAGGTGGGCTTTCTCTCAAGTTTCACTGAGGTGAATGTGGTCAGCTGGACTTTAAAACGGGCCGTCAAACCGTGGATCTAGGCTCCTTCTCACATGTCTGTGTATGACCACCCAATCACCCGTATTCTGCTGAAGTACGTCAGCACTGGCATTAGGATCTGGAATGGATGAAAACACATGTTTATGCACCACATTAAGTCTTTTCTGCAAGGCCTAGACATGGGCTGTCATAGCACCGTGTTGCATTTGTAGCACCTGTGGGAAGTACAGACCAGTCTTTGGCAAACTACCAAACAGGACTTCAAAAGGAGACAAGCCTGTCTTTCTATTTGGAGCGTGTCTGACTGACAAGAGTGCAAGAGGCAAGCACTCTACCCCGTTCTTTCCTGTGTCTGCCATGGCCTTTCAATTTTCAGTTTAAGTATCCTGTTTAGTCTCTCCACTTTCCCAGTACTTTGTGGTCTATATGGTGCATGATATGCTTGCTGTACTCCCAGGGCCTGCATGACTTCCCTCATTATTTCTCCTGTGAAGTGTGTACCCCTTTCGCTTTGTATGGTTTCTGGGACACCATACCTGCAGATCAGTTCTTTCGTCAGTTTGACAAAAAAAAAAGATGAAAACAAGCTCACCTGCTAGGCATGTGCTGTGGGTAAGCCCGGATACCGTGCAGTCATCACGTCGAACAATAGAACAAAAGAGGAAAAAAATCCAGCTTCCAAAAATATCCAAATTTATTGAAGGTAAAATGCAAAGTCCAAAAATATGGTTCACAGGAAAATGAGTAGCAGCAGGTTATGCGTTTTGAACGATATGTTCTTTTTCAAAGGCTTTTGTTCTTTCGTCAGTTTGTCTGCAGTCATTTAAGCATTTGCACATTTTACCAGATAGGCTTCCAGCCAACCAGAGAAGAGATCTACACATACTAGGACATTTTTCACACACTCCTACCTTGGGTAGCTGTATGTAGTCAGTCTGCAGTTTCTGGAACGGGTAGAGAGGCCAGAGTGTCGCTTTCTTAGGGATTTTTACTGTTTTACCTGGGTTGTGCTGTGCACAGATGAGGCATGACTGTACGAGGGTTGCTGCTGCGTAACTGAAACCAGGAGCGATCCAGAAGGCATCTACCATGGACACATGTGACATTTTGAGGTGTGAGTGGGGCCATGTGTTGCTTGCGCCATAATTAGGAACAGGGACCTTGGTATATACAATTTATCCTTATTCTCCCATACTCCTTCTGAGTTCAGCTCAGCTCCCATTCTTCCACAGTGTTCCTTCTCTGTTTGGGCAGCTGGAGGGATTTCAGGACATCTAGGCTCAGTGTGGCTGGAATACGCTGACTCCCCGCCTCCGTCCTCTGCTCCCTAGGCTACCTTGCTGCTACTTTAGTAGCCTCGTCTGCCCTTCTGTTGCCCTCTGCCTCCACAGAGTCACCGTTCGTATGTGCTTTTACCTTGATGATGCCAACCTGGACTAGTAACATCAATGCCTCCACTAATTGTTTCACCAGCTCTGCATTTTTAATAGGCTTACCGGCTGATGTAAGAAACGTTCTGCTTCTCCAGATAGGGCAATAATCATGGGATATTCCCCATGCATAATTCGAATCTGTCTAAATATTAGCGACTTTACCTGCAGCAGCTC
The DNA here is from genome assembly GCF_051348905.1 of Ranitomeya variabilis. Taxonomy (NCBI): domain Eukaryota; kingdom Metazoa; phylum Chordata; class Amphibia; order Anura; family Dendrobatidae; genus Ranitomeya; species Ranitomeya variabilis. Next base: position 315,204,315 of record NC_135236.1, read on the forward strand.
TACACGCCTCAGTGAGTGCCTTCAACTCTGCCTCCTGCACCGACATGTGAGGAGGGAGTGGTTCAGCTCGGATTACCTCATGTGAGGATACTACTGCATATCTAGTGTAGAACCGCCCATCCTGTTGGTATCTGGAGCCATCTACAAAAATAAAAACCTCAAAATATGCATTAGGAACAGGTTTTTTTCCATGAACATATGTAAAACCCACTGTCTTCTGACTCATCAGTTCCTATGCAGTTATGTTTGTGCATTATGTCACCAAAGTACTCTTTTTCACCTACCAATACTGTCACCAATTCCCCCTTTTCTGAACCCACAGGCAGATGAGTGGCTGGATTCAGAAGATTATATCTTTTGAGGGTGACGTATTCAGGAATTAGTATTAGAGCACATTCAAGTCTGATCTGTCTAGCCATAGACAGGTGTTTTGGTTGAACTTGTACGAGTATGGCATTAATGTCATGTGGGGTGTAAATTGTCAAAGGAAAAGTCAGTGTGATCTCACATGCCTAGCAGTAATACAGCAGCTGTTACAGCACGGACACACGTAGGAGACCCTCTAATCACTGGGTCTAATTGTGCTGAGTAGTAAGCTATCGGTCTCTTTCCCTCTATGCTGTTGTGTCAGCACTGCCTGTTTTCTTCTTTAATCAGGAGTCATATACCTTTAGCAATATTGTGGCCTAAAAATGTCACCTTTTGTTTGTAATGCTGTAGTTTGTCACGTGAGACTTTGCAACTCTTTCCTGACAAAAACCACAGCAAGGACATCTGGTCCGGGCAGCAGAGCAGGAGGTCATCCACGTACTGTAATAGTACAATCTGTGGATGAGGTGAAGAATGCATTTGCCAAATCAGTGATTGTGAAACATTTTGACGTGGCTGGGATCTGTGACCGTACGGGGTGTGTATCAGGGACAATTGAGGTCACACTCACTGTAACATCATTAATAGCCCGTAAGTCATGAACTATTCTGTAAGTGTCAGGGGAACCCTTAGGTCCTTTTTCTTCATAATGGAATACAAAGGGGTGTTGCAGGGGGAAGATCTCTGCACTAGAACCCCTGCCTTAACATACTCTTTAATATCCCTGCTCAGGGCCATTGATTTGACTAGGCTCAAAGGAGTATTGCTTTAACCAAAGAGGAGTGGTTCCTTCTTTTAATTTAATCATGACAGGGGGAATGGGCAGCCAACCCACATCAGATTTTCCCCTTGCCCAAACGGTGTCTGGTACCTGACTCTTTTCCCTGTCCTCAGACATTCTGGTGTCAGGTGTTACTTTCACTACTCTTGCCATATACACCATTTCTGCAATAAGTGTTTATATAAATCACACATTAATGTCCAAATATTATTTATACCCATATTAGATTGGGTAGAGTACTCCTTAAAGAACTAAATTTGATTCACAAAATATGTTACCAAAAGAAAACTATATATATTAAAATATGTAAATACGAAAGGTGCTGAGTCATAAAATGGGGGAGCACACTGCCATAGGGCACAGCAAAGCACAAGCTTATTCTAAGAATGTAGCAGCCCTATATAAATCCATAACCAACAGTTTCAAATACAAAAAGAAGGGATTTGAAAAATGCCAAATATCAATGCCAGTTGCTTGAGATAAGGAATAAGAAGTGGAAAAGACAAATAAACAGTGACTAATGGTTTGAGCCAATAGAATGAATGGCTAAAAAAAACTATATATCATATGAAGACAACCTAGAAATACACTGCAACTATACCATCTTGTGTAAGAAAAACTACTAAACTGGCAAGTGAATGGAATTAAGTGTAACTATAATAGGGCATGATTTACCTGTGGTATAATGTGCACGTGGAAGACCCTGGCATCCCTCTGCCCCAAGTGTTTATATGAAAGGGGACTTGTGACAGTAATACCCTCAGGAGAGTACTGTATGGTGGCCTAGATAGCATTCAACATATCTGCTCCCAGCAAATTCATAGGGGTATTGCCACAAACAATAAGTTTTGTAAGCACCTCTTGGCTGTCTCGTGATTCTAGTCTTATTTGTTTAGTCATAGGGGCTTCAGTCGCTTGTCCCTCTACCATCCCACGCATTCCACAGCCTCGTCAGTAATCATGTCTGGCATTATCAAGTCTTTGTGCACCACAATCCCGGCTGCCCCAGTGTCAATCAATTCTGTCTCTTTCCCTCCCAGCATTGTTATGGTGGTCATCAAGGCAGGACCAGGTCCCGAGGGGACAGGGACAGGGTACACACCTGTCATTGGGTTGTCAGTTTCCTAGTCTGAAGGTGAAGGAGGTGGAAGATTGGTCTGCTTAGTCTTAGGGTTTTTTTTTTGTTTTTGCAGTGGTTGGTGTAGTGTCCATTTTCTCCACAATTCCTTAGGTCCCTTACTACGTCTATACTGTTTTCCTTGTGTTCCAGTATACATGACACGTCATCTTATTGTCCTAGTTTGTTCAACTCCTTTAGCAACCTTCAGGAGTTCTTTTGGATCTACATTTCTCCATTCAGGTCTAGTTGTCTGTACTGCATCTCGCAAGCCTTTGGTCATACCGTCAATGAATGCATTTAACAATATTTTAACATCAAGTGGGTTTACTGGACTGTACCCCATGTCTGCCCATTTTAGCTGTAACTGTCCAAAGTACATCTCTACAGTCTCTCCTTTTGTCACATCGGTAAAAGTTTTAATTTGCATCCTAGTACGTCACCTGCTTTTGTGATCACCAAACTCTCTAGGTCTGCCCAAGTGCACTTAAACGTCCGTCATATTGTCTTTATTTGTCTGTCAAATGGGAAAGGTTGGTTCTCAGGGTCAGCCAATTGTTTTAGCATAGCTAGCTAGTCAGAGGGCCTCCAGGGATAATACTCCTGTATCTGTCTTACCCTACCTGATGTGGTTGGTTCTCTGGTAGTGGGTCTGGTGGTGGGGGTGACTGGATGACTGGTTGGGGTAACATGACATGCTGTTCTACAGCTTGCTTTACAAAAGGATTACTGTCAGCTTACTCCCAAAAAGTCAATGTCCCCACTACCCACTCTCCTGTGTCAGCTTCTTATGTCACTACATGTTATCTTATGTGGACAGGATTCAGTGCAATTCACTTAGGTCGGGTTGCAGCACAGATCATACAAGTATTTCTCCAGTCTGGGTTTGTCTGACCACAGTTTTTACAAGTCCATCTGTCTTGTCTGGGTCTCTGGTTATACAAAGGTCTGACGGTAGCAGTAATGTGTCTGTCATAGTCGGACTTTTGAGCATCAAAACATTCATAATACACCTTACTTCCGTCCTGCTACACTCTCTCAGGCACCATTTATTCACTTGCTATTTTCCTCCCTTGTCTGTGCCTTTTTGTAAATCCAAACATCCACACACTGGCATTTTTGCCTTTTTCAATATTGGTCCCACATCTTTGACTGCTTCCTTTCCTTCTCTGTTTTTTACAATCTGCATAGCGGTTCTGGATCCCATTGGGGCCCTACATGCACACAGAACAAGTTGCCCATGGCTTCAACTTATTCTTCAGACAACTCACCTTTATTCTGCAAATTCCCTTTTTAGTGTGCCTTACCTTATCTACGGGCGGCCACACGTGGCAAGTCAGAGCGAGTGTCGAGATTTAGCGGGAAGGCTAAACCACCTCTCACCCGGTAGACCTAAAGGATGTAACGGGAAGGCTAAACCACCTCTCACACGTAACAAAAACCAGCTGACTGTAGCAAGAAGGCCCAGATGTGGTAGGCCTCTCACCTACTACATCAGCAGTGCAGTTGGCTACCTCCTCCGTTGATCCTCAATTTGCTATATATCAATCACTCAACTTGAAGCAAGTGAATCTTTTTACCAATCATTCAATCATACTGATAACCAAACAATCTTTCACAAATTTGCTCTAAAATAGGCACCATATTTTACTTTCAACATCCATACAGTACTATTGTTTTAACCACAAATCTTCCACAGCGTACTACACCAAGGACAGAATATTCAGAGAATCTTGAGCGCAGCTCCATGCCCCCCTTCCTCTGGCACTCAGTGAAGATAAGGACTCACAGCATCACTCCACACAGGAGAAAGCAATCGCGCAGCTGCCCCTCCCATCAGAATTTAGTGTCTTTCACATAGAAACAGAATACAGCAGTTTTCAGACTTAATCTCTACAAAACATTCTTCCTCTCAGAATTAAAAACAGTTTCGCTATATGGGCAGATCACTGCATAATTTGAATAAGCTGATTCTGACCACGTCCAGCCAAAACACATATAGAAACCTATCCAATGTCAAACCATATATAAACACAGGTTTCACTGAATCTCAGATGTAAATTAAATGTACATTAAAAATATCCACAACTCATCCATCCTGGACCCTCAACAATAATAATAATCTTTATTTATATAGCGCCAACATATTCCGCAGCGCTTTACAGTTTAACAGTTTCAAACACAACAGTCATAGGTAACAACATTAACAATACAGTAATAAAGCAAAATAAGACAAAATAAGACGACCCTGCTTGTGAGAGCTTACAATCTACAATGAGGTGGGGAGATGCAAAGTACAGGTGTGTATTTACAATGATGTATTTACAATGATGGTCCAGCCATCTTCAGGGGGTGGGGGGTAGATGGAGATAGTGAATGGGCTACACACACAAACATAAAATGACTTTGATTAGGGAACATGATAGGCCGCTCTGAACAAATGTGTTTTGAGCGAGCGCCTAAAACTAAACAACAACAATTAAATAAGTAATGATACTTATGTGATCATTCATTCATACGTGCTCATTCAGGGAGTGTTTTTTCTTTTTCCTTTCACTTTTCAGTTGATTTTTACAAGAAGAAAATCCCTTATTCCAATCACTCCACCTAATTCAGCTCAAATTGAGTTGATTAATGTCTTCTGTCACATACAGAGGACCACACCTAACGGAACCCCTCATCAATCAGGGATTTATTTGTTTATCCCTTATACTCAATTACTCACCTCTCATCTCATTCAGAGGTTCTCATAGCCATACATACAAGGTTCACACAGCCTGCCTATTTTACACTTTGGAATTAACACGACTCTATATAAAAAAAACTGCAGCAGTGTCCACTGACACTCTAAAAGCACTTTAAGGCCAAACAACAAAAACCACAGCCCTATACAAAATACAGCTTCATATAATGTACTGCCAATCCAAAATGACCAAAATAACAACACTGCACAGAGTCTATCCCAGCTCTGTACTACACACTACACAACCAGTTAGTATATTGACAGAAAATACAGATAACAATTATCATCTTATTACTCTATTATTCAACTTTCATACGGACATAAACAGAAAAAACACAAAACTCACTGGTGATGTAGGTTCTTTGAACCGTGTTCACAGCCTTTACCCAGAGATATGGAGAGATCCAAAAGAGATTGCAAGTGCAAAACAGAGTGTAAGAATAAAATTTCTCACCTTCCTGCAGCTGTGTTTTGCATGTCCAATCTCCCAGGAAGCTCCCACATACGGATTCCGAACAGGCTGGCTACCGTGGCCCCTGTTCGGGTGCCAAAACGTTTGTAGCTGTTTGCGTTCTGACCCTATGTCACACATAGAAAAAAACAAAAACACAAGGATCCCTAAAATATAACTTTTAATAAATAAAGCTAAAAACTTTGTTCCAAATTTGAAGACATTAATACAAATATAAATTACCACAGGAATACATAAGATGGGGACTATCTGACCCTGTCAGGTGCCCTAATACTGCTTGCTACCTGCCTGCGGAGGTTGGCACCCTAAGTTTCTGCGGTTGGCAGATGGTCAATACCACCTGATGAACCCCCGGTACTCCCATGGGGGAAAAAGCATCGGCTATAATTAGGGATGTCATCCCGATTGGAGGTCTTCTTACATGGCTGAATGGATGCCCCCAGCGCTTGAGATGGAATACTGGGAATCAGAAGAGTAAAAGCGCTTTATAGATTTCAGTGACTGATTTATCAAAATGGGATGTCGCCATTTGAGTGGCTGAAAATGACAATTTGCTTGAAGATCTCTGTGGGATATATGTGTGTGTTTCATTTTGAGGTTACCACTCTGTTAGTAATACTCAGATGTTAAATAGTCATTTGACCATCTGGTTGCTGTATTTATGTATCCGCAGGGCTGACCTCAGAATTATTATGTGTGTATTATGAGTCAGTTGGAGTGGTCCTCTGTTGTGAATTAGACTTTTTGGCTCCCTCTTGTGGTTACTAGTGATATGACTCTGGGATTTTCTTCCCTCAGTTTGCACCCAGCTGGGTCGTTAGTTCAGGGGTGTTGCTATATAAACCTCCTGGAACCTTAGTCCAGTGCCTGGCATCGTTGTAATCAGTCACATTCTGTTTGCTCCTATCTGCTGGTCCTGGTTCGTGCAAAATTAAGCTAAGTCCTGCTTCTTGTTTTTTGGGTTATTTGCTTGCTCTCATTTTTGTCCAGCTTGTACTAAATGTGATTCCTGACCTTGCTGGAAGCTCTAGGGGGCTGGTGTTCTCCCCCCAGGCCGTTAGACGGTTCGGGGGTTCTTGAATTTCCAGTGTGGATATTTTTGATAGGGTTTTTTGCTGACCATATAAGTTATCTTTCTATATTCTGCTATTAGCTAGTGGGCCTCTCTTTGCTAAATACCTAGCTCATTCTTATGTTTGTCTTTTCCTCTTACCTCACCGTTATTATTTGTTGGGGGCTTCTATCCAACTTTTGGGGTATTTTCTCTGGAGGCAAGAAAGGTCTTTCTTTTCCCTTCTAGGGTTAGTTAGTTCTCCGGCTGGCGCGAGACGTCTAGGATCAAAGTAGGAACGTTCCCCGGCTGCTGGTATTTGTGGTGCTAGGATTAGATATATGGTCAGCCCAGTTACCACTGCCCTATGAGCTGGTTTTCTGTGTTTGCAGACTTAGCAATTATTCCTGAGACCCTCTGCCATTGGGGTCATAACAGTATGCCAGGCCAACATTGAATGTTTAATGCATTGCAGAAGTGGGATAATAAGAAAGGAAATTCTGAGGTTTTTTTTTCTTTCCTCTCTTCCTCCCCTTTACCTTTGAGTGGCTGGTGCTTGCTGCAGACATGAATGTCCAGACCTTGATTACAAGTGTAGACCAGCTGGCAGCTCGTGTGCAGGGCATACAAGATTTTGTTACCAGTAGTCCTATGTCTGAACCTAAAATACCTATTCCGGAATTGTTTTCTGGAGACCGATTTAGGTTTAGGAATTTCAAGAATAATTGTAAATTGTTTCTTTCTCTGAGACCCCGTTCATCTGGAGATTCAGATCAGCAAGTTAAAATTGTTATTTCTTTTTTGCGGGGCGACCCTCAGGATTGGGCTTTCTCGCTAGCGCCAGGAGATCCGGCATTGGCAAATATTGATGCGTTTTTTCTGGCGCTCGGATTGCTTTACGAGGAACCCAATCTTGAAATTCAGGCAGAAAAAGCCTTGCTGGCTATTTCTCAGGGTCAGGATGAAGCTGAAGTGTATTGCCAAAAATTTCGGAAATGGTCCATGCTTACTCAGTGGAATGAGTGTGCTCTGGCCGCAAATTTCAGAAATGGCCTTTCTGAAGCCATTAAGAATGTGATGGTGGGTTTCCCCATTCCTACAAGTCTGAATGATTCTATGGCGCTTGCTATTCAAATTGACCGGCGTTTGCGGGAGCGCAAAACCGCTAATCCTCTGGTGGTGTTGTCTGAACAAACACCTGATTTAATGCAATGTGATAGAATTCAGACTAGAAATGAGCGGAAAAATCATAGACGTCAGAATGGGTTGTGTTTTTACTGTGGTGATTCTACACATGTTATATCAGCATGCTCTAAACGCCTAACAAGGGTTGTTAGTCCTGTCGCCATTGGTAATTTGCAACCTAAATTTATTTTGTCTGTGACTTTAATTTGCTCTTTGTCTTCTTACCCTGTTATGGCGTTTGTGGATTCAGGTGCTGCCCTGAGTCTTATGGATCTGTCATTTGCCAAGCGCTGTGGTTTTGTTCTTGAACCGTTAGTAAATCCTATTCCTCTTAGAGGTATTGATGCTACGCCATTGGCGGAAAATAAACCGCAGTTTTGGACGCAGGTGACCATGTGCATGACTCCTGAACATCGGGAGGTGATTCGTTTTCTTGTTTTGCATAAAATGCATGATTTGGTCATTTTGGGGCTGCCATGGTTACAGACCCACAATCCAGTCTTGGATTGGAAGGCAATGTCTGTGTCAAGTTGGGGCTGTCAGGGAATTCATGCTGATTCCCCGCCGGTGTCTATTGCTTCCTCTACTCCTTCGGAAGTTCCTGAGTATTTGTCTGATTATCAGGATGTATTCAGCGAGTCCAGATCCAGTGCTCTGCCTCCTCATAGGGACTGTGACTGCGCCATAGATTTGATCCCAGGTAGTAAATTTCCTAAGGGAAGATTATTTAATCTGTCTGTACCTGAGCATGCCGCAATGCGTTCGTATATCAAGGAGTCTCTGGAGAAGGGGCATATCCGTCCATCCTCTTCCCCTCTTGGTGCGGGATTCTTTTTTGTGGCCAAGAAGGACGGATCTTTGAGACCTTGTATTGACTATCGGCTTCTGAATAAAATCACTGTAAAATTTCAGTATCCTTTGCCTCTGTTGTCGGACTTGTTTGCCCGGATTAAAGGTGCCAAGTGGTTCACCAAGATAGATCTTCGTGGTGCGTACAACCTTGTGCGCATTAAGCAAGGTGATGAATGGAAGACTGCATTTAATACGCCCGAAGGTCATTTTGTGTACTTGGTGATGCCTTTTGGGCTCTCTAATGCTCCCTCAGTGTTTCAGTCCTTTATGCATGATATTTTCCGGAAGTATCTGGATAAATGTATGATTGTTTATCTGGATGATATTCTGGTTTTCTCTGAAGATTGGGACTCACATGTGGAGCAGGTCAGGATGGTGTTTCAGGTTTTGCGTGAGAATGCTTTGTTTGTTAAAGGCTCAAAGTGTCTCTTTGGAGTACAGAAGGTTCGCTTTTTGGGGTTTATTTTTTCCCCTTCTGCTGTGGAGATGGACCCAGTCAAGGTCTGAGCTATTCATGAGTGGACTCAACACACGTCAGTTAAGAGTCTTCAGAAGTTCTTGGGTTTTGCTAACTTCTACCGTCGTTTTATCGCTAATTTTTCTAGCGTTGTTAAACCTTTGACGGATATGACCAAGAAAGGTTCTGATGTTGCTAACTGGGCTCCTGCAGCCGTGGAGGCGTTCCAGGAGTTGAAGCGCCGGTTTACTTCGGCGCCTGTTTTGTGCCAGCCTGATGTCTCATTTCCCTTTCAGGTCGAGGTGGATGCTTCTGAGATTGGGGCAGGGGCCGCTTTGTCACAGAGAGGCCCTGGTTGCTCGGTAATGAGACCATGTGCTTTCTTCTCTAGGAAGTTTTCGCCTGCTGAGCGGAATTATGATGTTGGCAATCGGGAGTTACTGGCCATGAAGTGGGCATTTGAGGAGTGGCGTCATTGGCTCGAGGGTGCTAAGCATCGTGTGGTGGTCTTGACTGATCACAAAAATTTGATGTATCTCGAGTCTGCTAAACGCCTGAATCCTAGACAGGCCCGCTGGTCATTGTTTTTCTCCCGTTTTGACTTTGTGGTCTCGTATTTACCAGGTTCAAAGAATGTAAAGGCTGATGCTCTTTCAAGGAGCTTTGTGCCTGACTCTCCTGGAGTCACAGAACCTGTTGGTATTCTTAAAGAGGGAGTTATCTTGTCAGCCATTTCTCCTGATTTGCGACGTGTGTTGCAGAGATTTCAGGCTGGTAGACCTGACTCTTGTCCACCTGACAGACTGTTTGTTCCTGATAAGTGGACCAGCAGAGTCATTTCCGAGGTTCATTCCTCGGTGTTGGCAGGTCATCCGGGAATTTTTGGCACCAGAGATCTGGTGGCTAGGTCATTTTGGTGGCCTTCCTTGTCACGGGATGTACGGTCATTTGTGCAGTCCTGTGGGACTTGTGCTCGAGCTAAGCCTTGCTGTTCTCGTGCCAGCGGGTTGCTCTTGCCCTTGCCTGTCCCGAAGAGGCCTTGGACACACATTTCCATGGATTTCATTTCTGATCTCCCGGTGTCTCAGGGTATGTCTGTCATCTGGGTGGTATGTGATCGCTTTTCAAAAATGGTCCATTTGGTGCCTTTGCCTAAGCTGCCTTCCTCTTCCGATCTGGTTCCTGTGTTCCTTCAGAATGTGGTTCGTTTACACGGTATTCCTGAGAATATTGTGTCTGACAGAGGATCCCAGTTTGTTTCCAGGTTCTGGCGATCCTTTTGTGCTAGGATGGGCATTGATTTGTCGTTCTCGTCTGCCTTTCATCCTCAGACTAATGGACAAACTGAGCGAACTAATCAGACTCTGGAGGCTTACTTGAGGTGTTTTGTTTCGGCAGATCAGGATGATTGGGTGACCTTCTTGCCATTGGCTGAGTTTGCCCTTAATAATCGGGCTAGTTCCGCTACTTTTTCTGCAACTCTGGTTTCCATCCTCGTTTTTCCTCGGGACATGTGGAGCCTTCTGACTGTCCTGGGGTGGATTCTGTGGTGGATAGGTTTCAGCTGATCTGGAATCATGTGGTGGACAACTTAAAATTGTCACAGGAGAAGGCTCAGCGTTTTGCCAACCGCCGCCGCGGTGTGGGTCCCCGACTTCGTGTTGGGGATTTGGTGTGGCTGTCTTCTCGATTTGTTCCTATGAAGGTCTCCTCTCCTAAATTTAAGCCTCGCTTCATCGGTCCTTACAAGATATTGGAAATCCTTAATCCAGTGTCCTTTCGCTTGGATCTTCCGGTTTCGTTTGCCATTCACAACGTGTTCCATAGGTCTTTGTTACGACGCTATGTTGTGCCTATGGTTCCTTCTGCTGGGCCTCCTGCTCCGGTGTTGGTTGAGGGCGAGTTGGAGTACGTGGTGGAGAAGATCTTGGATTCTCGTCTCTCCAGACGGAGGCTTCAGTATTTGGTCAAGTGGAAGGGCTATGGTCAGGAGGATAATTCCTGGGTGGTTGCCTCTGATGTGCATGCGGCCGATTTAGTTCGCGCCTTTCACGCTGCTCATCCTGATCGCCCTGGTGGTCTTGGTGAGGGTTCGGTGACCCCTCCTTAAGGGGGGGGTACTGTTGTGAATTAGACTTTTTGGCTCCCTCTTGTGGTTACTAGTGATATGACTCTGGGATTTTCTTCCCTCAGTTTGCACCCAGCTGGGTCGTTAGTTCAGGGGTGTTGCTATATAAACCTCCTGGAACCTTAGTCCAGTGCCTGGCATCGTTGTAATCAGTCACATTCTGTTTGCTCCTATCTGCTGGTCCTGGTTCGTGCAAAATTAAGCTAAGTCCTGCTTCTTGTTTTTTGGGTTATTTGCTTGCTCTCATTTTTGTCCAGCTTGTACTAAATGTGATTCCTGACCTTGCTGGAAGCTCTAGGGGGCTGGTGTTCTCCCCCCGGGCCGTTAGACGGTTCGGGGGTTCTTGAATTTCCAGTGTGGATATTTTTGATAGGGTTTTTTGCTGACCATATAAGTTATCTTTCTATATTCTGCTATTAGCTAGTGGGCCTCTCTTTGCTAAATACCTAGCTCATTCTTATGTTTGTCTTTTCCTCTTATCTCACCGTTATTATTTGTTGGGGGCTTCTATCCAACTTTTGGGGTATTTTCTCTGGAGGCAAGAAAGGTCTTTCTTTTCCCTTCTAGGGTTAGTTAGTTCTCCGGCTGGCGCGAGACGTCTAGGATCAACGTAGGAACGTTCCCCGGCTGCTGGTATTTGTGGTGCTAGGATTAGATATATGGTCAGCCCAGTTACCACTGCCCTATGAGCTGGTTTTCTGTGTTTGCAGACTTAGCAATTATTCCTGAGACCCTCTGCCATTGGGGTCATAACAGTCCTCCATCATTGAGCATTTTGGATAAACGAGACATTAATTTTGCACAAAAAATTGGTTGGATTTATATGAATACCCTATTAAGGGTCTTTGTCTGGGGCAAGGAAACTAATGTTGCGTTTTTTTGCTGAGTTTTGTTTTTGGAGTTTTTTCTATATATATTTTCAAGTTTTGCTGATTTTTTATACTGCCTTCATGTTTTGGGTAACTATTGGGACATGACTTGTTAGTTATCACAGGGAATATATAGGGCTATCAGGGCCAGTTGTCGTGGAGCGGGGGTGCCAACCGCAGAAACTTAGGGTGCCAACCTCCGCAGGCAGGTAGCGATCAGTATTAGGGCACCTGACAGGGTCAGATAGTCCACATCTTATGTATTCCTGTGGTAATTTATATTTGCATTAATGTCTTCAAATTTGGAACAAAGAGTTTTTAGCTTTATTTATTAAAAGTTATATTTTAGGGATCCTTGTGTTTGTGGTTTTTTCTTGGTCTAGGATTCCATTTTGTATTTGCTTTGGCATTTTTTTTCCTATGTCAGACATGCCAGATCACCAGTGAGGCCAAATCAGGAGGTTACGCCCTTCATTTACAAGCGCGCTTGGAGAAAAAGTACACCGCACACACGTTCTGTGAGCAAAGTCACTTTTATCTGATGTAATGCAGCAAGCAGCAGTATTTTATACAATTTACAACAAATGTAACTCTAAATGTAATTCATGTAGCCTTCCCCCATTACCCCGAGTCATACTGACCTTTATTTCACACGTACCCAGAACATGCTGTTTGCTGACTATTGAAAACATATAAGATAAGAAGTATAAAATCCTTGAAGAGGAGACTAACAGACTACAGTGTCATAAGAATACATTCTAGCAATTAAAGGCAAAAGACAATTAAAGGCAAAACATTAACCCTTCTATATCAATTTCCCCCTTTTGTAAATGGTATAACCTCTGCCACAGGGTCAGCTGATGTCCACAAAGGAGCTACTGTCTCATGGGTCTAGTACTCATAATAATAATAATAATAATCTTTATTTTTATATAGCGCTAACATATTCCGCAGCGCTTTACAGTTTGCACATTATCATCACTGTCCCCGATGGGGCTCACAATCTAAATTCCCTATCAGTATGTCTTTGGAATGTGGGAGGAAACCGGAGTGCCCGGAGGAAACCCACGCAAACACAGAGAACATACAAACTCTTTGCAGATGTTGTCCTAGGTGGGGTTTGAACCCAGGACTCCAGCGCTGCAAGGCTGCTGTGCTAACCACCGTGCCGCACTTTCTACCTGCCTCACCCATCCACCTTCAGTGTGGACACTCACTACCCTAGTCAGCAGTGGTTATCCAGGGTCTATTAAACACTATGGATGGCACAGCCTTAGATTCCTTCCTTAAACATACACTCTTGAATATCTTATGCAATGCATATATTAGCACTTTTACAGCTACATAAAGCAATAAACAAAATAAAACAATAAAATTGCATGCAAGTCTGTAAAATAGAAATAAATAATCCATCCCACTAGGCCGCTAAGCCAATTGGCTGGATTTAAAAAGGAGTCTCTCTTAAATGCAAAACATTAACCTTTCTATATCACAGGGAAGGCCGTGTCCAATAACTGTGCAAACCTGGTGGCGGCCCTAGGGCGAGGCAAGCTCACACACGTGCCTTGCATGGCTTGTGTCATCAACCTGGTGGTACAGCATTTTCTCTGCCACTAACCTGGCCTGGGTAAGCTTCTACAGAAAGCACGTAAGCTGTGTGATCATTTCTGCCGTTCGCATCCCTCAGGTCATCAACTTGCATCGATACAGAGGTCTTTGTCCATGCCAGTTAACAGGTTGATATGCAATGTGCCAACATGGTTGAATTCCACTCTGCACATGTTGCTGCGACTGTGGAAGCAGCTATGATCCCTGACACAATATGTCATATCGTATGGCCTAGGTCAATGCAGTATGGACGTGACACATATTACGTTTACAAAGTGGGCACAGATTAAGGACCGCTGCAACCTTCTGCACAGTTTCAAAATGGCGACTAACATGGTTAGCGCCATCATCAGCATCACTATTCCGGTCATATAAATGCTGGAGCAGACTTTGAATAGCCTGTGTGAGGAGATTGTGGTCCCAGAAGAAGATGAGGAAGCAGAAGAGGAAGCGGAAGGGATAACATTGTCTCTAAGTTCCAGACTGTTGTCACACAGGCAGGTGCCAAGGGAGCGTGGACCACTGCGATCGAGGGGGGCTGGTGATAACAGACAAACTGTTAGTGAAGGTGCAAGATCTGAGGAACAAATGGAGGAGGAAGTGATGATGGTCGAGCAACTGTCAGATGAAGAGGATAATCCTCCCCTCTCTGTTGTTCGTGGTTGGCCGGAGGGGACGGAGGAAACAAGCATCAGTGTTATTCAGCCACCAACACAGCATGTGCTTGGACCTCATGTTATAGCCTGACATGTTAGTGCCTTCTTGCTGCACTATCTGTCCCAATTATACTTTTTCTACTCTCGTAAAATTTATGTCACTTCGTTGGTGTCAGGCCCTCATTTGTTTAAATGTGAATACTTCTGGTTGGGTGTCCAACTGGTGGGTAAAGTGTAGTGGAACACCTGTCTGACCATATTATACTATCTATACAGTGGTGAAATGGGTGTCACTTTGGTGGTAGCTGCCAATAATTTTTGGAAATGTGAACACTGTTGGTTGGGTGTCCATCTACTGGATTGGGAGTAGTGGAAGACATGTCGGTACCTATTGTACTATTTCTACTGTGGTGAAATTGATGCCACTTTGGTGGTGTCTACCATTAATGTTTGAAAATGCGAACACTGCTGTTTGGGTGTCCATCTGCTGGATTGGGGGCAGTGGAAGACCCGTCGGTCCCTATTATACAATTTCTGCTGTGGTGAAATTGATGCCACATTAGTAGTGTCAGCTGATAATTTTTGAAAATGTGAACACTCCTGGTTGGGTGTCCATCTGCTGGGTTTGGTGTAGTGGTTCATATTATGCTATCTATACTGCAATGAAATTGATGTCACTTTGTTGGTGTCTGCCACTAATTTTTGTAAATGTGTAGACTTCTCTTTGGATCTCCTTCATGCATGTTGCCTTAAGTAGTAGGCCTCCGAGACCATCAGGCCTCCACTTCCTTGAACTCAACTACCCGTGTTACTATCCTTAGATTTTTCTGACAATAGTAACATATGAAATTTGTGCCACCTAAATGTGGCTGAGCATGAAAGCAGATTGAGCTGTTGCATGTGGTATCAGTGCTCCCAGCACAGGAGGCCTACACCGATCCCTCATTCACCTCGTCTTAGGGCTCATACTCATCCGAGTTGCTCGCAAGTGAGTCTCACACGGCAATACCCGTCACTGCACCCGACACCGAGGAGCGGAGCATGCGGCTGAATGTATTCCTATGCGGCTGCATGATCTGAGTGCCGGCAGCAGCGCCGGGTTTTAACATGTGAAACTCATCCGAGTTGCTTGCAAGTGAGTATGAGCCCTAACTGTGACATTCAGTTGTCAATTGAAAGCTGTAAATGCTGGCCCAGACCCCGATGCCTCATGCATGGCTGACTGCTGCAGTGCCATGCTACAGTTTGTACTGTGGGTGAATTGAGGCCACTTTCCTGGTGTCTTCCCATAATTTGAGGTGTTTTGTCCTCTTTTGGGGCTGTTAGAAGGTGTTTGTTTTTTCCTCCCATTGCCTTGAATGGTGTTCGGTTATTTTCGGCGAATGTTTGACGAATAAATCGGCGAATATTGCAAACTAATCAAATGGCACATTGAAATATTCTCTCAACTCTGCTCAGGATCTCATTGTTGCAAAGCTGCAGTGCTAACCACTGATCCACCATGTCTTGGACATGTTGGCATGAAGCCCAGCTCTGTAGTAGGCATGGGTTTCAGACTCCTGTCTGATGAATTGTAGTGTAAAATACCATAGCCTCAGGTTGAAAAGGTTAAAAATGATATACGACTAGTGTTGAGCATTCCGATACTGCAAGTATCGGGTATCGGCCGATACTTGCTGTATCGGAATTCCGATACCGAGATCCGATATTTTTGTGATATCGGGTATCGGTATCGAAACAACATTAATGTAAAAATGTGTAAAAGAGAGAATTAAAATAAAAAATATTGCTATACTCACCTCTCCGACGCAGCCTGCACCTTACCGAGGGAAGCGGCAGCGTTCTTTGTTTAAAATTCGCGCTTTTCTTTCCTTTACGTGAGTCCCGGCTTGTGATTGGTTGCGTGCCGCCCATGTGACCGGGACGCAACCAATCACAGCAAGCCGTGACGTAATTTCAGGTCCTTCAGGATTTTAAAATTACGTTCCGGCGTTGTGATTGGTTGCGTCGCAGTCACATGGGCGACGCAACCAATCACAGCAAGCCGTGACGTAATTTCAGGTCCTTCAGGATTTTAAAATTACGTTCCGGCGTTGTGATTGGTTGCGTCGCAGTCACATGGGAGACGCAACCAATCACAAGCCGGGACGTCACGGGAGGCTGGACACGCGCCCATTTTAAAAAGCGCGCGTGTCCAGCCTCCCGTGACGTCACGGCTTGTGATTGGTTAATGGCGGCCATGTTGCCGGGACGCGGACCAATCACAGCAAGCCGTGACGTAATTTCGTCACGGCTTGCTGTGATTGGTCCGCGTCCCGGCAACATGGCGCCGTGACCAATCATAAGCCGGGACGTCACTGGAGGCTGGACACGCGCGCTTTTTAAAAAGCGCGCGTGTCCAGCCTCCCGTGACGTCACGGCTTGTGATTGGTTAATGGCGGCCATGTTGCCGGGACGCGGACCAATCACAGCAAGCCGTGACGTAATTTCGTCACGGCTTGCTGTGATTGGTCCGCGTCCCGGCAACATGGCCGCCCTGACCAATCACAAGCCGGGACTTCACGTAACCAAGTAAAAGCGCGAATTTTAAACAAACAACGCTGCCGGTTCCCTCGCTGAGGTCCAGGCTGCGTCGGACAGGTGAGTATAGCGATATTTTTTATTTTAATTCTTTCTTTTACACATTTATATGGATCCCAGGGCCTGAAGGAGAGTTTCCTCTCCTTCAGACCCTGGGAACCATCAGGAATACCGTCCGATACTTGAGTCCCATTGACTTGTATTGGTATCGGGTATCGGTATCGGATTGGATCCGATACTTTGCCGGTATCGGCCGATACTTTCCGATACCGATACTTTCAAGTATCGGACGGTATCGCTCAACACTATATACGACAAAGTGGCTTAAACTGGTTTTAGCTGTATTTTCACACATGTCCTGTAGAAAGGATAATATAAGCTTCTGTGACCCATACAGTGGGTACGGAAAGTATTCAGACTCCTTTAAATTTTTCACTCTTTGTTACATTGCAGCCATTTAGTAAATTCAAAAAAGTTCATTTTTTCTCACTAATGTACACTCTGCACCCAATCTTGACTGCAAAAAAACAGAAATGTAGTAATTTTTGAAAAATTATTCAAAATGAAAAAATGAAATATCACATGGTCATAAGTATTCAGACTCTTTGCTCAGTATTAAGTAGAAGCACCCTTTTGAGCTAGTATAGCCATGAGTCTTCTTGGGAATGATGCAACAAGATTTTCACACCTGGATTTGGGGATCCTCTGCCATTCTTCCTTGCAGATCCTCTCCAGTTCCATCAGGTTGGATGGTGAACGTTGGTGGACAGCCATTTTCAGGTCTCTCCAGAGATGCTCAATTGGGTTTAGGTCAGGGCTGTGGCTGGGCCAGTCAAGAATGGTCAGAGAGTTGTTCTGAAGCCACTCCTTTGTTATTTTAGCTGTGTGCTTAGGGTCATTGTCTTGTTTGAACCTTCGGCCAAGTCTGAGGTCCAGAGCACGCTGGAAGAGGTTTTCATCCAAGATATCTCTGTACTTAGCCGCATTCATGTTTCCTTTAATGACAACCAGTCATCCTGTCCCTGCAGCTGAAAAACACCCCCATAGCATGATGCTGCCATCACCATGTTTTACTGTTGAGATTGTATTGGGCAGGTGATGAGCATTGCCTGGTTTTCTCCACACATACTGCTTAGAATTATCACCAAAAAGGTCTAGCTTTGTCTCATCAGACCAGAGAAACTTATTTCTCATAGTCTGGGAGTCCTTCATGTGTTTTTTAGCAAACTCTCTGCGGGCTTTCATATGTCTTGGACTGAGGAGAGGTTTCCATTGGGCCACTCTGTGATAAAGGCCTGACTGGTGGAGGGCTGCAGTAATAGTTGGCTTTGTGCAACTTTCTCCCATCTTGTTACTGCATCTTTGGGCTCAGCCACAGTGATCTTTGGGTTCCTCTTTACCTCTCTCACAAAGACTATTCTCCCATGATTGCTCAGTTTGGCTGAATGGTCAGGTCTAGGAAGACTTCTGGTGGTTCCAAACTTCTTCCATTTAAGGATTTTGGAGGCCACTGTGCTCTTAGGAATCCTGAGTACTGCAGAAATTCTGTTGTAACCGTGGCCAGATCTGTGCCTTGCCACAATACTGTCTCAGAGCTCCTTGGCCAGTTCCTTTGACCTCATGATTCTCATTTGGTCTGACATGCACTGTGAGCTGTGAGATCTTATATAGAGAGGTGTGTGCCTTTCCAAATCAAGTCCTATCAGTTTAATTAAACACAGCTGGCTTCCAATGAAGGAGTAAAACCATCTCAAGGAGGATCAAGAAGAAATGGACAGCATGGGACTTAAATATGAGTGTCTGAGCAAAAGGGTCTGAATACTTATGACCATGTGATATTTCAGTTTTCCTTTTTTATTAAATTTGAACAATTTCTACATTTCTGTTTTTTTTCAGTCAAGATGGGCTGCAGAGTGTACATTAATGTGAAAAAATAAACTTTGTTTCATTGCAGCCATTTGGTAAATTCAAAAAAAGAGTGAAAAATTTAAAGGGGTCTGAATACTGTCCGTACTCACTGTATGTACGCTAACACACTATGTTAATCTCTCCTATTTTGCTGCATCTATCAATAAAGCAATCTGAGGGGGCTATTCTCTCAGACTTCGTGGCTAAGGTTTAATATAAGTCCATACTCAATCGATTGCATTCCACTGATATATTAGGTCAATATTAAAGGGATTGACCACTATCTGAACAACCCCTTTTAAAAGAAGTAGTCTCCCTTGTAAAAGAAAAAACAAACTTATCTCAAGCTACTGTGCCATTCCAGCATTGCTGGCGCCGGATTGGCCTGAGTTTGTGTGGCTTTGTCATTCCACGTTAGAAATACTTCCAATCTGTGGCAGCTATTGGTATATTGCACACTTATGTCCCTTGGACAAATGTCAGACAAATGGAAAAAGTGAGAGCACAGCAACCAAATAAAGGGCACTGATTGGCTGCAGGGCTAATATATTATATAGAGTCATTACAAACAGTGATCTATTTCAAGTGTTTATTACTGTTAATGTTGATGATTATGGCTTACAGTTAGGGTTGAGCGAAACGGATCGTTCATTTTCATAAGTCGACGACTTTTGGCAAAGTCGGCGTCTCATGAAACCCGACCCGATCGCTGTGTGGGGTCGGCCATGCGGTACGCGACATTCGCGCCAAAGTCGCGTTTCAATGACGCTAAAAGCGCCATTTCTCAGCCAATGAAGGTGGACGCAGAGTGTGGGCAGCGTGATGACATAGATCTCAGTCCCCACCATCTTAGAGAAGGGCATTGCAGTGATTGGCTTGCTTTCTGCGGCGTCACAGGGGCTATAAAGGGGCAATCCCACCGACTGCCATCTTACTGCTGCTGATCTGAGCGTAGGGAGAGGTTGCTGCCACTTCTTCAGAAGCAGGGATAGTGATAGGCAGGGTACATAAAGCTACAAACCGCTTGTGCTGTAGCGATTTCCACTGTCCAACACCACCTTTTGTTTGCAAGGACAGTGGAAGCTACATTTTTTTTTTCCTCAGCGCTGTAGCTCATTGGGCTGCCCTAGAAGGCTCCCTGACCCTGATAGCTGCGTTGCTGTGTGTGTACGCCGCTGTGCAAACCAACTGCTTTTTTCAAAGCACAAATCCTGTTGTTCCTTCCTTTCTGCACAGCTATCTTGTTTGTTTGTCCACATCTGTCTCTCATTGTGTGCCACTGAAAACCAGTGTGTAATACTGGGCCTTTTTTTTTTTTTTTTTTTAATTCTCCCTGAAAAAAAAAAAAAATAAATAGTGGGAGATAAAGTTTGGCAAGTCTGCCTCTGTGCCATTGCTGTGTGTGGCATCTGTCTCTCATTGTGTGCCACCGAAAACCAGTGTGTAATACTGGGCCATTTTTTTTTTTTTTGTAAATTCTCCCTGTAAAAAAATAAATAAATAGTGGGAGATAAAGATTGGCAAGTCTGCCTCTGTGCCAGTGCTGTGTGTGGCATCTGTCTCTCATTGTGTGCCACCGAAAACCAGTGTGTAATACTGGGCCTTTTTTTTTTAATTCTCCCTGAAAAAAAAATAAAATAAATAGTGGGAGATAAAGTTTGGCAAGTCTGCCTCTGTGCCATTGCTGTGTGTGGCATCTGTCTCTCATTGTGTGCCACCGAAAACCAGTGTGTAATACTAGGCCATTTTATTTTTTTTTGTAAATTCTCCCTGTAAAAAAATAAATAAATAGTGGGAGATAAAGATTGGCAAGTCTGCCTCTGTGCCAGTGCTGTGTGTGGCATCTGTCTCTCATTGTGTGCCACCGAAAACCAGTGTGTAATACTGGGCCATTTTTTTGGGGGGGTAAATTCTCCCTGTAAAAAAATAAATAAATAGTAGGAGATAAAGATTGGCAAGTCTGCCTCTGTGCCAGTGCTGTGTGTGGCATCTGTCTCTCATTGTGTGCCACCGAAAACCAGTGTGTAATACTGGGCCATTTTTTTTTTTGGTAAATTCTCCCTGTAAAAAAATAAATAGTGGGAGATAAAGATTGGCAAGTCTGCCTCTGTGCCAGTGCTGTGTGTGGCATCTGTCTCTCATTGTGTGCCACCGAAAACCAGTGTGTAATACTGGGCCATTTTTTTTGGTAAATTCTCCCTGAAAAAAATAAATAAATAGAGGGAGATAAAGATTGGCAAGTCTGCCTCTGTGCCAGTGCTGTGTGTGGCATCTGTCTCTCATTGTGTGCCACCGAAAACCAGTGTGTAATACTGGGCCATTTTTTTGGGGGGGTAAATTCTCCCTGTAAAAAAATAAATAAATAGTGGGAGATAAAGATTGGCAAGTCTGCCTCTGTGCCAGTGCTGTGTGTGGCATCTGTCTCTCATTGTGTGCCACAGAAAACCAGTGTGTAATACTGGGCCTTTTTTTTTTTTTTTAATTCTCCCTGAAAAAAAATAAATAAAATAGTGGGAGATAAAGATTGGCAAGTCTGCCTCTGTGGCATTGCTGTGTGTGGCATCTGTCTCTCATTGTGTGCCACAGAAAACCATTGTGTAATACTGGGCCATTTTTTTTTTTTTTGTAAATTCTCCCTGAAAAAAAAAAATAGTGGAAGATTAAGATTGGCATTTCTGCTTGAGTGCCGGTCGAGTGTGTGCCATCTGTCTCAAATTATTGGGGCACAGAAAACCTAGTGTGTAACATTGGGCCTGGTTTTCCTTTCAGTGTCAGCCACCTATAAAGGTGTATATAAATCCTACAGAAGTTAGAGTTCACCTTATAAGTTGTTTTACAGTAGCAAATACCGTTACTTTGGTTATGTTTTGCAAACAATGAGGAAGTCTGGTGGAAGAGGTCGTGGCCATGGGCGGTCATTGTCAGCTGGTAATGATGGTAGTGGTGGTGGAGCATCAGGTGGTCGTGGTAAAAGCAGTACAGCACCTAAGTCTCGAGTTGTTGAGCCAGGTTCGTCATCTGGCTACAAAAGGCCTCGAACGCTCCCTTTTCTGGGAGTAGGAAAACCGCTTTTAAAGCCGGAGCAGCAAGAACAATTTTTGGCTTTCCTTGCTGACTCAGCCTCTAGCTCTTTTGCCTCCTCTTCTGAAAGTGCAAAATGTAAAAGCAGCGCGTCGTTTGTGGATGTTGACGGTCAGGGACAATTCGCTTCCTTGTCTTCTTCACCCAGAACAAGAGAGAAGGATGCGTCAGGAGACACAACGGGTTACTCCATGGAGCTCTTTACACATACCGTTCCTGGGTTAGATAGTGAAACAGTTAACAGGCCATGCCCATTAGAAGTTAAATCGGACATGGAGTGCACTGATGCACAGCCACAGCCAGATTACTATGCTGTTCCTTTGACTCAGACCAGAACATTGCCCTCGCAGTGTACTGAGCCAGAATCAAACCCAGCTGAGACTATGGTGCCCCGTCACGAACGCTCTACCACCGGCTTACACGGTGACACAGACGAAGTTGCACACGAGATAGAAGAGGAGGTCATAGATGACCCAGTTGTTGACCCCGATTGGCAGCCATTGGGGGAACAGGGTGCAGGCGGCAGTAGTTCTGAAGTGGAGGAGGAGGAGCCGCAGCAGGCATCAACATCACAACAGGTTCCATCTGCCGGGCCCGTATCTGGCCAAAAACGCGTGGCAAAACCAAAACCATTTGGAGGACAGCGTGGCCATCCGGTTAAAGAAGCTCAGTCTGCAATGCCTGAAAAGGTATCCGATAGTAGAAAGAGTGCAGTCTGGCATTTTTTAAACAACATCCAAATGATCAGCGCAAAGTCATCTGTCAAAAATGTTGAACTACCTTAAGCAGAGGTCAGAATCTTAAAAGTCTAAATACAAGTTGCATGCATAGACATTTATCCACCATGCATTTGCAAGCCTGGACTAACTACCAAACGTGCCTAAAGGTTGCAGCACCCTCGGCCAATGAAGCTAGTCAGCAACACTACATCCCTTCCCTCACTGTAAGCCCACCATTTCCCGCACCACCTGCAGTATCTGTGCAGCTTTCGTCGCCAGGCCAAAGCAGTCAGGGAATCACCAGGTTCGTAGTAGGAAACACTGCATGTAGGGCACCGGCAAGAATACCATCTCCAACCCTCTCTCAGTCTGCCATGTCCACCGGCACCACCGCTAGTTCCACGATCTCCAGCTCTCCAGTCCAGCTCACCCTACATGAGACTCTTGTTAGGAAAAGGAAGTACTCATCCTCGCATCCGCCTACACAGGGTTTGAACACCCACATTGCTAGACTAATCTCATTAGAGATGATGCCCTACCGGTTAGTTGAAAGCGAAGCTTTCAAAGTGCTGATGGACTACGCTGTACCACGCTACGAGCTACCCAGTCGACACTTCTTTTCTAGAAAAGCCATCCCAGCCCTCCAACAGCATGTTAAAGACCGCATCGTCCATGCACTCAGGCAGTCTGTGACTACAAAGGTGCACCTGACAACAGATGCATGGACCAGTAGGCATGGCCAGGGACGTTACGTGTCCATCACGGCACACTGGGTGAATGTGGTGGATGCAGGGTCCACAGGGGACAGCAATATTGGGACAGTTCTGCCTAGCCCACGGTCAAGGAAAGAGTTGGCTGTAGGCGTTCGCCCCCCCTCCTCCTCTTCCTCGTCCTCCTGCAGAAGCGAGAGCTCGTCCACAGACCGCAGTCGCACATCCACTCCATCCGCAGCTGCCACTGTTGCACACCAGGTGTGCCATTATGGGACAGCTAGTGGCAAGCGTCAGCAGGCTGTATTGGCAATGAAGTGTTTGGGCGACAACAGACACACCGCGGAAGTTCTGTCCGAGTTCTTGCAGAAAGAAACTCAGTCATGGCTGGGCACTGTACATCTTGAGGCAGGCAAGGTAGTGAGTGATAACGGAAGGAATTTCATGGCTGCCATAGCCCTTTCCCAACTGAAACACATTCCTTGCCTGGCTCACACCTTAAACCTGGTGGTGCAGTGCTTCCTGAAAAGTTATCCGGGGTTACCCGACCTGCTCCTCAAAGTGCGCAGACTTTGCTCGCATATCCGCCGTTCGCCCGTACACTCCAGCCGTATGCAGAACTATCAGCGGTCTTTGAACCTTCCCCAGCATCACCTAATCATCGACGTTGCAACAAGGTGGAACTCCACACTGCACATGCTTCAGAGACTGTGCGAACAGAGGCGTGCTGTTATGTATTTGTGGGAGGATACACGGGCAGGCAGTTGGATGGCAGACATGGAGTTGTCAGGTGTGCAGTGGTCGAAGCTACAAGACGTGTGTCAGGTCCTTCAGTGTTTTGAGGAATGCACACGGCTGGTTAGTGCAGACAACGCCATAATAAGCATGAGCATCCCCCTAATGCGTCTGCTGATGCAAAGTTTGACGCACATAAAGGAGCAGGCGTCTTCAGCCGAGGAAGAGGACAGCCTTGATGACAGTCAGCCATTGTCTGGTCAGATCCGTGTAGAGGACGCGGTAGCGGGCGAAGAGGAGGAGGAGGACGAGGAGGATGATGGGGATGAGTACTTTTTTAATGAGGAAGCTTCTCCTGGGCCAACAGAAATTAGTGGCGTTGCAAGGCCGGGTTCTGTTTTTTTAAGGGAGACAAGTGACGTAGATTTGCCTGTAACTGCCCCTCAAACCAGCACAACCGCAGATTTGACAACTGGAACTTTGGCCCACATGGCGGATTATGCCTTACGTATCCTCAAAAGGGACCCATGCATTATTAAAATGATGAGCGATGACGATTACTGGTTGGCCTGCATCCTTGACCCTCGCTATAAAGGCAAATTGCAAAATATTATGCCACATGAGAACCTCGAACAAATATTAGCAACCAAACAAGCTAGTCTTGTAGACCGTTTGATTCAGGCATTCCCAGCACACAGCGCCGGTGATGGTTCTCACACGAGCTGCAGGGGGCTACAGGGCAGAGGTGTTAGAGGTGCACAAATCAGAAGTGGCGTTGGACAGAGGGGTTTTCTGACCAGGTTGTGGAGTGATTTCGCAATGACCGCAGACAGGACAGGTACTGCAGCATCTATTCAAAGTGACAGGAGACAACATTTGTCCAGTATGGTTACTAACTATTTTTCATCCCTTATCGATGTTCTCCCTCAACCGTCATTCCCATTTGATTACTGGGCATCCAAATTAGACACCTGGCCTGAATTGGCAGAATATGCATTGCAGGAGCTTGCTTGCCCAGCAGCTAGTGTGCTATCAGAAAGAGTATTCAGTGCTGCTGGTTCAATATTAACCGAAAAAAGGACTTGTCTGGCTACCCAAAATGTGGATGATCTAACCTTCATTAAAATGAACCACTCCTGGATTTCAAATTATTTTGCCCCACCTTTCCCGGCTGACACCTAGCTTTCCTATAAAAAGGTCTTGCTAGTGGACTGGTCTTACTGAGTGTTCCAAGCTCTTAATTTGCAGCAGCTGTTTGTCCGGCATACAACATGTTTACACCTCCCTCAATGGGAAAACTCCCCCCACGGGGCCGTGGTCTCGCCACTTGGCGCAAGCACCCGTTAGAGTGCCGTTTGTCTGAACAGGTGGGTGTGCCCGCTTTTGGTCGACAGCACTGCCACTGGGTCCCTCATAGTACAATAAAGTGTCTCTGTCGGTGGTGGCGCGCACCCAACGTCAGACACACCGTTGTAACATGAGGGGCCCTGGGACGGTACCGCCGGCCACAAGAGAGTTCACCCCCCCCCAGCTCAAACTGTGCTCTACCATGTGCAAAATTATCTCTCACAGCTCCACCAATGTTTAGTCTATGCGCTGACATCATTCAATGCCTGGCACTGACAATACCAATTTGTTGACATCTATGATGCTAGTTAAAGTAGTCTGGGTCAGTGTCCTATATTGACACCAGTAAATACTTACTGCCAAATTACTATGTCAGAAACTCAGCAGATGAGCCCACCCCTGTACCTAAGTATGCCACACTTTTTTTTTTTTTTTTTTGGTTGTTTTGCGAGACATTAACTAACATCTATTTATTTTTTGTGAGTACTAACTGTGTCAGACACTCCTTGCAATCGTCCTCCGCTGACCACACCAATGCTGCCTGTGTACCCCTGCGAGATAACTCTAAGTGCCTTGAGCCTATTTTTATTTATTTTAGGCCTAGTAAGCCTGTCTGCGGTCCCTGCTTGCAATCCTCCTCCACTGACCACAATGCTGCCTGTGTATCCATGTAACCTATTTAAAACTGCATTGAGCCTATTTTTAGTTATTTTAGGCCTAGTAAGCCTGTCTGCGGTCCCTCCTTGCAATCCTCCTCCTCTGACCACAATGCTGCCTGTGTATCCATGTAACCTATTTAAAACTGCATTGAGCCTATTTTTAGTTATTTTAGGCCTAGTAAG
Organism: Ranitomeya variabilis; assembly: GCF_051348905.1. NCBI lineage: Eukaryota > Metazoa > Chordata > Amphibia > Anura > Dendrobatidae > Ranitomeya > Ranitomeya variabilis. The sequence continues at coordinate 315,230,525 of NC_135236.1, forward strand.
CCTGTCTGCGGTCCCTCCTTGCAATCCTCCTCCACTGACCACAATGCTGCCTGTGTATCCATGTAACCTATTTAAAACTGCATTGAGCCTATTTTTAGTTATTTTAGGCCTAGTAAGCCTGTCTGCGGTCCCTCCTTGCAATCCTCCTCCACTGACCACAACAATGCTGCCTGTGTACCCCTGCGAGATAACTCTAAGTGCCTTGAGCCTATTTTTATTTATTTTAGGCCTAGTAAGCCTGTCTGCGGTCCCTCCTTGCAATCCTCCTCCACTGACCACAATGCTGCCTGTGTATCCATGTAACCTATTTAAAACTGCATTGAGCCTATTTTTAGTTATTTTAGGCCTAGTAAGCCTGTCTGCGGGCTCTCTTTGCAATCCTCCTCCACTGACCACAACAATGCTGCCTGTGTACCCCTGCGAGATAACTCTAAGTGCCTTGAGCCTATTTTTATTTATTTTAGGCTTAGTAAGCCTGTCTGCGGTCCCTCCTTGCAATCGTCCTCCGCTGACCACACCAATGCTGCCCGTGTACCCCTGGAACCTATTTAAAAGTTCATAGAGCCTATTTATATATTTTATTTAATATTAATAAAGCCATGATGGACTACGCTGTACCACGCTACAAGCTAACCAGTCGACACTTCTTTTGCGAGAAAAGCCATCCCAACCCTCCACCAGCATGTAAAAGACCGCATCGTCCATGCACTCTGGCAATCTGTGAGTACAAAGGTGCACCTGACAACAGACGCATGGACCTGTAGGCATGGCCACGGAAGGTTACGTGTCCATTACGGCGCAATGGGTTAATGTGGTGGATGCATGGTCCACAGGGGACAGCCTGCTAAGTCTGTCTGCAGTCCCTAATTCAAATTGTTCTCCACTGTATAAATCTGAGCTTCAACCTTCTGGCTCCCATTAAGTGCTGTTTTTTAAAAAATTGGTGGTTACGGCCTACTAACGGTGTCTGCCGCTCCCTGGTGTTGTCCTCCACTGTATAAAGCTGAGCTTCAGTCTTTAGGCTTTCGGCCTATAGTATCAGATATTAAACTGCATTTGGCCTTCAACTTTGGTTAGGGCCTACTAACCGTGTCTGCCGCTCCCGGGTGTTGTCCTCCACTGTCTATATCTGAGCTTCAACCTTCTGGCTCTCATTAAGTGCTTTTTTATAAAAAAATTGGTGGTTACGGCCTACTAACGGTGTCTGCCGCTCCCTGTTGTTGTCCTCCACTGTCTAAATCTGAGCTTCAACCTTCTGGCTCTCATTAAGTGCTTTCTTTAAATAAATTGGTGGTTAGGGCCTACTAACGGTGTCTGCCGCTCCCGGGTTTTGTCCTCCACTGTATAAAGCTGAGCTTCAGTCTTTAGGCTTTTGGCCTATAGTAGCATATATTAAACTGCATTTGGCCTACTAGTGTGGTTGGGCCCTTAAAACAGTGTCTGCTGCTCCTAGGTTTGCTACTCCACTGAACAAAGCAATGCCGCCTGTTTAGTACTGTTACCAATTTTGAACTACATTTAGCCTACTTTATTCTTTGGCCCTATATCTGTGTTTCCTCCTCATCCTGCCCATTGCCCAGCCACTGCTAGATGAGTCTGCTGGTACATTGACCTAGACCACTACATTCCCCTTGCACTCTACACAGCCAGAATCTGACCCTGCTGAAAGTAAGGTTCCCCTTCCCGCATGTTATACCACCTTACACAGGGACAAAGAGGAAGGTGCAGATGAAAGTGCAGGTTCCTTCATCAGGTGGGGGGGCATACTCGTTGGCGACGTCACTGGCACAGGGCCCCTCAGAGTACGCAAAGGTGTCGCTGCTGGTGGGAGGCGCCCCCGCCGTGCAAACACACCGCTGTACTTTGAGGGGCCCTGTGCCAGTGCCAATGCCAACGAGTGGGCACCCCCTGCTTGCTTAGGATCACAGCACTTGCAAACTTGACATACTTACCTCTCACTGCTCCACCGCTGTGACGTAGTCCACGTTTCCTGGGCCCACTAAAACCTTGAACCAGCCCTACCCCCCACAACTTTTGCCAAATGACCCCCAATTTCCAATGCCCAACTATTATTATAAAGTTAATTAAGATTGACAAGCTTCAGAAACAAGAATGGATGTTTTTGGCATTAAAATGGGCACTGTAGGTGTTTTCCTGGCCTCCACTCACTGCCGACTATGCTTCCCCATTGACTTGCATTGGGTTTCGTGTTTCGGTCGATCCCCGACTTTTAACAATAATCAGCTGACTGCACTCGACTCGACTTTGGACGAAGTCGGGTTTCGCAAAACCCGACTCGATCTTAAAAAAATGAAAGTCGCTCAACCCTACTTACAGTCAATGAAAATCCAAAAGTCATTATCTCAGTATATTAGAATAATTAACAAAAAACACCTGCAAAGGCTTCCTAAGCATTTAAAAAGGCCCCTTAGTTTGTTTCAATAGGCTCCACAATCGTGGGGAAGACTGCTGCCTTGACAGATGTCCAGAAGGCAGTCATTAACACACTCCTCAAGGAGGGTAAGACACAAAGGGTCATTGCTAAAGAAGCTGGCTGTTCACAGAGTGCTGTATCCAAGCATATTAATAGAAAGTTGAGTGGAAGGAAAAAGTGTGGTAGAAAAAGGTGCACAAGTAAATGGGATAACTGCAGCTTTGAAAGGATTGGTTCACGACCCCCCAGGAAGAAGCGACAAGCGAAACACATGTAGGGGTTTCTTTCTCCCTACAGTCTCCACTCTGCAGGTAATAACAGCATGGTGCTACTGCTTGCTCAGCATCAGGCACTTGCAATATGGCATTAATCACTCTTAAGTTCTTCTAGGATATTTGTCTTTAGACCTTGACATTTAGACATATTTACTAGCTATGCACTTGCACTTTAGTCCTTACATTGGTATTTCTGTAGTTTAAGTTATCTTAATATCCCAGAGCCTGCAGTTGTACTTGTATTTATATACATCGACACCACAAAACATTTTGATCTATTCGAGACATACTGGCCTCTATGACTCTATTTTGGTTTTTATATATTATTTTTTTGTGGATTGTTTGGAGCTCACTCTGCCTTCTTTAACTATGCTGGTGTAGGTCCACTGTTTTTGTCAAGACCAAAGTCAGCACAGCCGTTTACAAGGAATTTCTAGCGCACTTCATGCTTCCTTCTGTAGACAAGTTTTTTTGAGATGTAAATTTCATTCTCCAGCAGGGCATGGCACCTTTCCACACTGCCAAAAGTACCACCAATATCTGATTTAAAATTCAACAGCATCACTGTCTGTGCTTGATTGGCCAGCAAACTTGGGTATTGTCAAGGGGAAGATGAGAGACACCAGACCCAACAATGCAGATGAGTTGAAGGCTGCTATCAAAGCAACCTGGGCTTCCATAACACCTCAGCAGTGCCACAGGCTGACCGCCTCCATGCCACGCCGCATTGATGCAGTAATTGATGCAAAAGAAGCCCCAGCCAATCATTGAGCGCATTTACTGAACATACATTTCAGTAGGCCAACATTTCGGATTTTAAAATCATTTTTCAAGCTGGTGTTATAAAGTATTCTAATTTACTGAGATAATGACTTTTAGGTTTTCATTGGCTGTAAGCCATAATTGCCAACATTAACAGAAATAAACACTTGAAGTAGATTACTCTGTTTGTAGTGACTCTAAATAATATATGAGTTTCACTTTTTGTATTGAAGAACTGAAATAAATTAACTTTAATGATATTCTAATTTAGTGAGAAGTTTATATATTTTACAAGGTAGACTACTTCATTTAGAAAGAAGTTGTCCAGGTAGTGCACAACCTCTTTAATACCTACATGACTGTGTCCAAGTTCACAGGTTTCAGGGTTAAGGATCAGAATATTTTTATTCCTGTAGATCATTTGAATGAACTTCCATTTACTTCTTTACCAACTGACTCCAGCCTGCTTTCCTTTCAGAGAATACTGGGGTCTACATAAAATTTAGTTTCCCTCTGTTGCCATGGTAATAACGCAAATATCTAAAATACATGGCATTATGGCACAATGTCAAATAATTAATTTTGCTTTCGAACACTAAATGAAAAGTGTCCCCTATTGGAGAAACACAAGAGTGAAATAAATAATTGTGAGCATTATTAGCAAACATTGCTGAGATGTGGTGCAATCTCGGTCTCTTTATTATTGTTTGCCTCTAGTCTCGGTAATAATAATACCATTTTGTGCTATCGTAAGGATTTTTAGTGCAGCGACAACTCATGGGATTGTCATTTTAGATATGAAATAAAGGCAAATGAACACTAGAATTTTGGATCACTATCAAAACGTGGTCTCCTGCCTGCATTTAGTCACAGGGTGAAAGACTTAGGCCATGTTCACACGTTCCTGATTTCCCTGCTGTTTTTTCTGCACTAAAAACCGCAGCTCTTGGCAGAAAAAGCAGGTGCGGTTTTTGGTGCGTTTTGGTGCATTTTTGGTGCGTTTTTAGTGCGTTTTTTTATGCAGTTTTCTCTGCAGATTGTCTGTGTTTGACACAAATAAAGCTTTAACTGCAGTGGGAAAAAAAAAAAAGAAATGATGTCATTTCCTTGTCCAACCCTTTTCTTCTTCCATCCTCCATTTTGGGACTAAACACCAAAATGAGTGGACGTGTTTTGAATGACAGCGCTCTGCAGAGTGCTGAGCGTAGGCCAGATCACAGCCCGCGGATCCAGCTCTATCCAGCTATTTTAGTCTACGTTCACATTTGCGGTCTGCGCCGCAGCGTCACCGCATGCGTCATGCGCCCCTATATTTAACATGGGGGCGCATGGACATGCGTCGCACTTGCGTTTTGCGCCGCATGCGTCACTGCGGCGCACGCGTCCGGGCGCAGAGGACGCAGCAAGTTGCATTTTTGCTGCGTCCAAAATCAATCAAAAAAAGGACGCATGCGGCGCAAAACGCAGTGTTGTGCATGCGTTTTGCTGCGTTTTTGTTTGCGTTGTGCGTTGCGTCGCCGACGCTGCGGCGCACAACGCAAATGTGAACGTAGCCTAAGTGCCACGTATTTAATTGCCACGTATCACGTATTTCAGTGCCACGTATTTAAGTGCAACATATTTAAGTGCCACGTATCACGTATTTCAGTGCCACGTATTTCAGTGCCACGTATTTAAGTGCCACGTATTTAAGTGCCACGTATTTAAGTGCCACGTATCACGTATTTAAGTGCCACGTATTTCAGTGCCACGTATCACGTATTTCAGTGCCACGTATTTCAGTGCCACGTATCACGTATTTAAGTGCCACGTATTTAAGTGCCACGTATCACGTATTTCAGTGTCACGTATCACGTATTTAAGTGCCACGTATCACGTATTTAAGTGCCACGTATTTAAGTGCCACGTATTTCAGTGCCACGTATCACGTATTTCAGTGCCACGTATTTCAGTGCCACGTATCACGTATTTAAGTGCCACGTATTTAAGTGCCACGTATCACGTATTTCAGTGCCACGTATCACATATTTAAGTGCCACGTATTTCAGTGCCACGTATTACGTATTTAAGTGCCACGTATTTCAGTGCCACGTATTACGTATTTAAGTGCCACGTATTTCAGTGCCACGTATTTCAGTGCCAAGTATTACGTATTTAAGTGCCACGTATTTCAGTGCCACATATCACGTATTTCAGTGTCACGTATCACGTATTTAAGTGCCACGTATCACATATTTAAGTGCCACGTATTTAAGTGCCACGTATTTAAGTGCCACGTATTTAAGTGCCACGTATCACGTATTTCAGTGCCATGTATCACGTATTTAAGTGCCACGTATTGTGTATTTCAGTGCCACGTATTTAAGTGCCACGTATTTAAGTGCCACGTATCACGTATTTAAGTGCCACGTATGTAAGTGCCACGTATCACGTATTTAAGTGCCACGTATCACGTATTTAAGTGCTGCCGGCCAATATTTGTGGCCTGGGAAGGGGTTAAAATACCCATGGCTGTTCCCAGGCCATGAATATGAAGCCCACAGCTGTCTGCGTAGCCTTTCTGGCACTAAAATATAGGGGGCCACGAAAAAAAAAAGTGTTGGGGTCCCCCTATATTTTTAGGCCAGAAAGGCTACGCAGACAGCCGTGGGCTTATATTCATAGCCTAGGAAAGGGGCCATGGATATTTGCCCCCCCCTGGCTACAAATATAAGCCCGGAGCCGCCCCAAAAAAGGCGCATCAAAATTATGTGCCAATTCCGGCACTTAGCCCCTCTCTTCCCACTCCCTGTAGCGGTGGGATATGGGGTAATGAGGGGATAATGCCACCTTGCTATTGTAAGGTGGCATTAAGCCCGGTTAATAATGGAGAGGCGTCAATAAGACGCCTCTCCATTATTAATCCAATGAAAGGGTTAAAAAAAACCCACAAACACTAGAAAAAAAATATTTTAATGAAATAAAGACACCCACTTTTTGACCATATTTTATTGTACGCTCAATCCGTCCTGAAGACCCTCGACCTGAAAAAGACGCAAAATAAAAAAACTAATTCATACTCCCTGGCCCTGTCCGCAGAAATCCATCGAGGGTCCCACGAAGATCTTCCATGGAGAACAGACACATCCAGAGATGTGTCTGCTCTCCACGGCTGCAGCAATACACTGACAGGAGCCATAGTTCCTGTCGGTGTGTCACTGCACATGCGCGAGCGAGTTTACCGGCGGTCATTGACCCCGGCACTCTCGCTTAACGGCAGTGCTGCGTGGGAAAGTTCAACGCAGCTGTACTGCCGTTAACCGAGATGCCGGAGCCATTGAACTCCGGAACAGTACGCGATACACTGCTAGGAGCTTCGCTCCTGGCAGTGTATCGCCGGAGAGCAGCCGATCGGCGTGGGACACTCGTTTTATGGATTCTGCGGACAGGGAGTATGAATTTGATTTTTTATTTTGGGATTTTTTCTAGGGGATCGAGGGCTTCGCCTACCAGTGTGCTGTTGGTGAGTATATACTCTGTGTTATATGTTGTATGTACTGTGTGTCATGTATGTGTATTGTGTGTGTTTTGTGTAACTTTACAACTGTGCTAAGTCGCCGGACACAGGGACAACTCTCCCATCCTAATACCGGATGGGAGTAGTAGTCCCATACGGCGACTTAGCACAGTGGTGGCACTAGCGTCGCATGGGGACACACACACATACACACATACACATACACACACACACATAGACACACACACACACACACACACATAGAGACACACACACACACACTCACTCACACACCAAATCAATCTTACGGCCGACATCCATCCCCATGCGACGGTATGCCTCCATGTCTCTTTGGAACACACTCCGCCCACGCACTTCCGCCCGCTTCCCCGCACTTCCTGCTGCAGCGGTTTCTCCACCCATAACCGCAATAAAACCTGCAGATATATTTTTGATCTGCGGGTTTTACTGCGGGTTTGACCTCACAATGGAGGTCTATGGGTGCAGAACCGCTGCAGTTCCGCACAAAGAAGTGACATGGTCCTTCTTTTTTACCGCAGCTATTCAGCGCGGCTTTTTTAGTGAATTTCTGCATCATGTGCACAGCGTTTCCTGTTTTCCATAGGGTTACATTGTACTGTACCCTGCATGGAAAACAGCTGCGGACCCGCAGCGGCAAAATCGCTGCGGTTCCGCGGTAAAAAACGCATTGTGTGAACATGGCCTTACTGTATTTGGACACTATTGAGTTTTACCGCAAAGCGAGCTTATGTACAGCTGCACCCGTGACAAAAAAAAATGTAAACTATGAAGTCTTGGTGGTATTTTGTTTGGCATGCTATCAGAAGGAGCGTTCATTATCCATTTCACATTCTTAGAATAAGTGTGGATTCCAAAAGGATAACACACCGTTCTGGACAGGTTTTTTTTTTAATACTAATATTCTTTTTCTTTCAACTGCTGCATTATGACTCCTAGACATAGGTGTGTGCTATGTACTTTTTTTTATAATAGAAGTGGGATGATAATAATCTCTCATACCCTCCTTCATTATAATAATAATTTTTTTTTCAATGTATTCCACGATAATTTACAATTCAGGGGTACTTGACTTGTACAGACAATAAAGACATAATAAACATGTAATTCAACTTCAACATATACCAAGAAGAGTGAAGGCCCTGCTAGCAAGCTTTCAGTCTTCATTCACATATAATGCTTATACTGCATAAATTGTCATTAACCCCTTTATGACCGGAGGTATTTTATGTTTTAGATTTTCGTTTTTTGCTACCCTTCTTCCCAGAGCCATAACTTTTTTATTTATCCATTAATATGGCCATGTGAGGGCTTATTTTTTGTAGGATGAGTTGTGATTTTGAACGACACCATTGGTTTTAACATATTCTGTCCTGGAAAATGGGAAAAAAATTCAAAGTGCGGTGAAATTGCAAAAAAGTGCAATCCTACAGTTGTTTTTATTTTGCTTTTTTAGTAGGTTCCCTAATTGCTAAAACTGACCTACCATTATGATTCTCCAGGTCTTTACGAGTTCATAGACACATTTTTCGTGATATCCGGTCTGGTGAGGTCTTAGTTTTTTGCACTCCGACCTGATATTTTTAATAGAGATAAAAAAACCTGAGGGCATTACTAATGGTTAATATATGGGATCACCAACCACACACTAAAAAATATATGTGAGACCAAAGAGAAGAAAGTAGCGTGTAAAGGTAAGGATCACCACAAACAATATAACAAATAACAATATTAATTTTATTCAGACATTTAGGCCACGTTCACACGTTCAGTATTTGGTCAGTATTTTACCTCAGTATTTGTAAGCCAAAACCAGGAGTGGGTGACAAATACAGACGTGATGAAGTGTTTCTATTACACTTTTCCTCTGATTGCTCCTCTCCTGGTTACAAATACTGAGGTAAAATACTGACCAAATACTGAACGTGTGAACATGGCCTATGGCTATGTGCACATGTTCCGGATTTTTCGCGTTTGTTGAGCATTTTTTCGGCGGTTTTCCATGGCAAAAACGCATACATTAAGTATCCCATCATTTTTAATGCATTCCGCAATTTTTGTGCACATGTTGTGCTTTTTTCCGCGATAAAAATGCATCGCGGAAAAAAACGCAGCATGTTCATTAATTTTGTGGATTTTTCACAGATTTCCTGCTAGTTAATGCATTGGGAAGCTTCGGAAAAAAAACGCGACAAATCTGCACAAAAACCAAAAGAAAAACACATGCGGATTTCCTGCGGAAAAAGTCCAGTTTTTGTCAGGAAATTTCTGCAAAGATTCCTGACATGTGCACATAGCCTTAAAGTTAGACAAGCCACAAGCAAGTTAAAAAAAACCCAAAAGGTTAACCAGTGAACAACAGTGTGGAGGGCCTTGTAAGTGCTCCCCACACACAAAGAGACCTTCCTCCACTATGTGCACAGGGAGTGTGTTATGATGAAACACACTAGGCTACTCAGGATGGAAACCAGAGCTAATGAGGCTCACCAGGATAAATCCTGCAAATTAACAGATAGCAGCAAATGTGATAACAAAATCCAATCGTGGTTCCAAACACAAAAATAACTCAACAGGATAAGGCCTGCAGACTCACAAAATGTAATAAAATAATGACAGTGATTAAGTAAAAGGCTTCTAACCCCCTAAGAGCAGTTCAGTAATCCTGAGAGATGGTCAAAAAAGATAAATGACCCTCTGGGAAATAAACAGTGGATTAAAGGAGGGAAAATAAAGAGTTAAGGTACCGTCACATTAAGCGACGCTGCAGCGATATAGACAACGATGCCGATCGCTGCAGCGTCGCTGTTTCATCGTTGTGTAGTCGCTGGAGAGCTGTCACACAGACAGCTC